>NC_133125.1:82404289-82717579 GCF_048418815.1 Hemitrygon akajei | reverse complement strand
GCGATGTGGCAGGGCGTTCAGAACCTAATAGCCTGAAGGAAGAAACTGTTTTCCATACTGACCCTTCTTGTGTTTATGCATCAGAGTCTCCTGCCTGCTGGGTAGAAAGTCGAAGAGGGTGCTGGACGGATGGGTGGGTTTCTTAATAATAATAAGGACCCTGCGTATGCAGCGCTCCTGATAAATGTTCCCAATAGATGGTAGGGTCTATTTCCACTCTTCATCACAATCTGCCTATCATCTGTCCTTGAACCATGTACACAAAATGCTGGAGGTACTCAGCAGTTCAGGCACCATCTCTAGAGGGAAATAAATATTTGACATCTTGGGCTATAACACTTCATTAGTAATGAAGTCCCGATGAAAGGTCTCAGCCTGAAATGTTGACTGTTCATTTCTCTTCATAGGCGCTGCCTGACCGAATGAATTCCTTCAGCATTTTGTGTGAGTTGCTCAAGATTTCTAGCATTTGTAGGATCTCTTGTGTGTATCACCTGTTCTTATTTGGATCCACCAGTCACTTGCCAGCTTGTACTTGCCAGCTCACCCCATACGGGCTAACTCGACTCTACCTTCTCAGCACAGATGAAGGTCTTGACCCAACATGTCAACTGTCTGATTCCATCTACAGTTACTTCCTGAGCTTTTGAGTATCTCCAGTTTCTTGTTTGATGCTTGCTTCCTACTACTGTTATATTGCTAAGTGAACACTGAAGATAATATCGAAGAAAAGAATGAAGGAATTGAATATATAGTGCACCATTAATGACCACTGGTGCTCAAAACTAAATGAAATACTGTGGATACAAGATCTGGATCAACAATCAAGATGCTGGAGGAACTCATCAAGCCAAGCAGCATCTATGGAGGGACAGAGACAGTATTTTTGAGTCAAGAACCTTCATATGGATTGAAAAATAGTAGGGAGATAGCCAGCTCAAACAAAGTGAAAGGTAAAGGTGGAGCAAAAACAAGCAAATGAAATGTGGATCAAGGTGAGGAGGAACTAAATAGATCAAGAGGCAAGGAAAAAGTAGATTACCTGAAACATCGAATTCTCCAATATCAGTTCCTTCAACAATCATTTCTACGTAAAATTTATTATCAGGATACATAAATGTCGCCACATACAACCCTGAGATTCTTTTTCTGTGGGCATACTTATCAAATCTAAAGAACAGTAATTGTAAAGAGGATCTATAAACTGTAAGCTGTGCAAATGCAGATAATAAATACAAACTGTAAATAGCAATAAATAAAGAGCATGAAATAACAAGGTAACTGAGTCCTTTAATGAGTGTGTTTGTTCAAGAGACTAATGGTTGAGGGATAGTAACTGTTCTTGAACCTAGTGGTGCAAGTTCTGGGGCTCTAGTACTTCCTACCTGATGGCAGCAGTGAGAAAAGGGCATGGCGTGGGTGGTGAGAAGTTCTGATGATAGATGCTGCTTTTTTATGGCAATGTTTCATATAGATCTGTTCAATGGTTGGGAGGGCTTTAGCCTTGATGTACTGGGCCAAATCCACTACCTTATGTAGGATTTTCTGCTCAATAGCATTGGTGTTCCCTACCAGGCCATAATGCAGTCAGCACACTTTCCACCACTCACCCAGAGAAGTTTGTCAAGGTTTTAGATGACATGCTGAATCTCTACAGACTCAAAAGGAAGTGGAGACACTGCCATAATTTCTTCACAATAATATTTATATGACATGTCCTCTGAGATAATGACACCCAGGAATTTGAAGTTACTGACCTTCTTCACGTCTGATTCTCCAATGCTTACTGGCTCATGGATCTTTGGTTTCCCTCTCCTGAAGTCGACCATCAATTCCTTGGTCTTATTGACGTTGATTGAGAGGTTGTTATTATTACACCACTCAGCCAAGTTTTCAATCTCCCTCCCCTATGCTGATTCATCACTCACTTTGATGAGCCAGCGCGAAAGTATCTACTGTGGACCTGTTGCCTTGGTAGGTGAATTGGAGCAGATCCAAATCACCATTCAAACAGGAGCTGATATACGTCAACACCAGCGTCTCAAAACAATTCATCACTGTGGATGTTCGTGCGACTGGGTGATAGTAATTTAGACAAGTTACCATGCTTTTCTTAGGCAATGGTGCAATTGAACCCTGATTGAAGCAGTTGGGTATCACACACTACTGGAGCAAGTGGTTGAAGATATCTGTGAATACACCAGCCAGTTGGTTGGCAGAGGTCTTCAGTTCTTGGCCAGGTACTCCATCCAGACCAGATTCCTTCCTTGAATTCACTGTCTTGCAGCCCACATGTCACCTTCAGATACTGAGACCAAAAGATCATCAGGAGACATGGGGGTGTGCGATGGTTCTTCCCTGTTCTGGTGATCAAAGCGAGCATAGAAGGCATTGAGCTCACCTGGAAGCAAAGCTATGCCGCTGGATTTAACTTTGTAGAAGGTTATGGCATTCAAACGCTGCTGCAGCTTTTGAGCATCCCTCATTGATTCGACACTAGTTCGGAATCTCCATTCGCCCGAGAGTTGGCCTCCTGGAGATCATAGCTGCACCTCTTGTAGCATTCTTAATCTTCAGACTTGAACGCCTCTGATCTGGCTCTCAGCAGATTCTGGATTTCATTGTTCATCCAGGCTTCTGATTGGGGGAAACCCTGAACAATTTTGTGTGGACACACTCAAACACAGCTTTTTTAATAAAGTCTGTAATGGCCCTGGTGTAGTCATTCAGGTCCTCAGATGAGTTCTTGAACACGTCCCAGTCCACTGACTCAAGGCAATCCTGTAACCATTCCTCAGCCTCCCATGACCGCTTCTTGGTTGTCTTGATCTCTGCAGCCATGCTCTGTATGCAGGTAGTAGGGTACAGCCAAATGATCCGACTTGCGGTCTCAGGAAGGAATGATAGGCATTCCTTATTGTAGTGCAGCAGTGCTCCAGTGTGATGGGACTTCTGGTGCAACAAGTTACATGCTGGTGATAATTGGATAGGGTTTCTTCAAGCAGGCCTGGTTAAAGTCACCGACTATAATTTGAAATGCATTGCATGAGCTGTTTCTTGTTTACAGATAACCGTGAAGTTTCAGCTAAAGCAGCAACTTACCCTGTTCCTTTCCGTTCCAAGGTACAAAATACATTACTGACAACAAACGACACAATGCACATAACACAAATAGCACATACGGTTACAATTTTAGAAAAACATGCAGTAACAAAGATACAAAAATAATAATGTAGGCCAAGTCTCTGAGTTGTCCTGGTCCAGCTTGTTCTTCCATACAGTGAACAGCAGAGGGCAGCACCAAGTGAACACTGAACAGGCCAGCTCCCAACCCACTATGAAATCCAATGGTACACTCTTTTACCAGTGACTCCCTTACCAGCTACTGCACAGGTGAGTTCCAGGCTCTGGGGTTTATCCACAACAATGACTTGGAATACAAGCACAAGGATGGGGTGCTGAGACTTTATAAGGCACTGGTGAGGCCTCACCTTGTGTACTGTGAACAGTTTTGGGCTCCTCATCTTGGAAAAGATGTGCTGGCATTCGAGAGGGTTTAGAGGAGGTTCACAAAGATGATTCCAGGAATGAAAGGGTTATCACATGAGGAACGTTTGATGGCTCCATACTAGCTGGAATTTGGAAGGATGGGTGGGAGGGGGGATCTCATTGAAATCTTTTGAACGTTAAAAGGCCTAGACAGAGTGGATGTGGAAAGGATGTTTCCAATGGTGGGAGAGTCTAGGACAAGAGGGCACAACCTCAGGTTAGTGGGGTGTCCATTCACAACAGATGTGGAGAAATTTCTTTAGTCAGAGGGTGGTGAATTTATGGAATTTGTTGCCACGTGTAGCTGTAGAAGCCAGGTCATTGGATGTGTTTAAGGCAGAGATTGATAGGTTCTTGATAGGACATGGCATCAAAGCTTACGGGGAGAAGGCCGGGAAAATGGGGTTGAGGAGGAGAAAAAAAATTGAACTATGAATAAATGACGGAGCAAAATCAATGGGCCAAATAGCCTAATTCTGCTCCTATGTCTTATGGTGTAACCTAGGCAATGTAGCTCCCCAACCATTAGTCCCATTAATGAATCAGTGAACTGGGCTTGCAGTAATAAAAAGCTTTAAATCATTAAGTCAATCTTGTAGTTCACTAGTAGTAGAAATGATTAAAACTCGGAGAGGCTAGCATGCAAGCACAGAGGTGCCTCTGTACTTAATACCAGTATTGAAAACCTTATAATGTTGTATTTAATCACTCAGTAGATTCCATGGAAAGGAGGCAAGATTTAACATTGCAGCTTTGTGATATTCCCACAGCAAAACCTCTGTCCAAAATCAAGGAAATGATGATTTAAAGTAGTAATCGGCTAAAATTCTCTTCTGTGGGATAAACTCTGGATCACCCTTAAAGACTAGTTCAAACAGTATGGAGACACAAGAGACTGCAGATGCCAGAATCTGTGAGCAAAAAGCAAAATGCTGGAGGGACTCAGTATGTCAGGCACACAGATAAGGCACACAGGCACACAGGCTAGAGAAATGGACAGTTGTGTTTCCATTGCAGACTCTTCATTTGGACTGAAAGACAGGGGGTAGTAAGTGAGAAACAGGGTCTTTGAATCTTTTGAAGGTAATAAGATAGGCAAAGGTGGAATGATCACTGAGGCTGAGCAGGGCATTGTGGAACTCAAGTTTCAATTAGATCAGCAAAGTCCCTAATGATGGAATGGACTTGAGGGTCCAAACCATCTACTGTGCTTTGTAAATGTATTTAATCCCCAACTTTTTGTTCACACAAGTCAGTATTACAACCAAGGATTTTGATCAATTTAAGTAAGATCTTTGTATTTGTGAATCACATGTTCCTATTTTCATAGCAGAGACCCAAAAATAGGGAAAACTGCAAAGTATGAAAAATTAAAAATTCCAAAACTGAGATGTCAGCAGTCCAAAAGTATTCATTCCTCTTTGCTCAGTACTTAGTTAAACCACCTCTCACGGCTATTACAGCCGGTAGTGTTTTTGGATAAATCTCTTAGCTTTGCATAAGATTTGCCTTTTCCTCTTTGCAACTAACCTCTGCCAGGTCAGTTGGGGGTGGCAGTGGGCAGCAATAATGAGGTCTTGCCAGAGATCAGGTTAAAGTCAGGACTCTGACTGGGTCACTCAAGGGCATGGATTTTCTTCATTTGAAGCCACTCCATTGTTACTCTGGCATTGTCCTGCTGAAAGACAAACTTCCTCTCCAGTTTAAGCAGTGCTAACAGGTTTTCATCCAGGACCTCAGCATTCATCTTCCCATCAATCCCGAACAGATTTCCAGTTCCTGCTGTTGAAAAGCATCCCCATAACGTGATGCTACCTTCAATATACTTTACAGTAGGGATTGTATTAACTGGCTGGTGTATAGTATTAGAATAATGCCACATGTACCACTACATTTTGACTCAAATATGCTCCACTTTAGTCTCATTCAACTATAAGACCTTCTTCCACAGTTTTACATTATCTTCTAAATGAAGCTTTGTGAAATGTTTATGGGCAAGGGTATGCTTTTTTCCTGCCAGGGCTTCTTGTTTGCCACTCTTCCATAAATACCCTTTTTGTGCAAGGCCTTAGAGATTGTGGAGCCATGAACTGCATCTCCAGCTGCAGCCACTGACTTCTGCAGCTCACCCAGAGTGACTGTTTTTGTCACAGAAGCTTCTCTTATAAGTGCCATTCTTCTCGCCAACTAAGTTCAGAGGGGCAGCCAGTGTGGTAGTGGTTTCATATTTTTTCCACTTTTTCATGATGGACTGCACTGAGCTCCAAGGTATGTTCAGTGCCTTTGAGATGGTCTTGTAACCTTTCCAGATTTGTGGAAATATCATTATTTGCCTGACCAGTCTTGAATGTTCTTTTGTCTTTATTTTGGTTTGATCTGATAAAAATCTACCATACCGTTGACGAGCGAGAGAGAGAGAGAGAGAGAGAGAGAGAGAGAGAGAGAGAGAGAGAGAGAGAGAGAGAGAGAGAGAGAGAGAGAGAGAGAGAGAGAGAGAGAGAGAGAGAGAGAGAGAGAGAGAGAGAGAGAGAGAGAGAGAGAGAGAGAGAGAGAGAGAGAGAGAGAGAGAGAGAGAGAGAGAGAGAGAGAGAGAGAGTAAAAATATGGTAATATACTATATTCCACCTAAGGAAAGCTAACACAGTAATTAATTTTTCAGCCTCATAACTTAGTTTTAACTTTTATTAAATTGTTAACAGGTTTTGTACCTTTACTTTTGATTTTGACATGAAGAATGTTTTGTAGATTAGCTCAAAAATCCTTCTTCTATATACAGTAGTGTGGTGGCTCGCCCATGCAGCAAGCGAACCAGCTCCAGCAGTCGCGGGCGAGTCTGCAGCCAGCGACAACCGAGAGGGCTCTGAGTGCGGGGCAGACTTTGGCCCGCAAAGAGCGGGTGATGCTGGGAGCAGGCACTTAAGCGCACGCGGGTTGAAACAGTAAACAGTCAATCAGACCCTGCTCGACTCAGTGTGTTGCTTTCACTTGTTACGTATGTACAATGTCCTGTGTATGTTACTAAAAAGGGCTTCTTTGGTTTGTTACGAGTAGGAATGTTTCTTTGTCTGTTAAATGTTTCTCTCGCCGTTGTTTCGCTTTAGAATGGCTGATATGGTAATTGTATTCATTTGTTAATCAATGGGGAATGTTATTGTGTTTTGTGAGGCTGGGAACTTGGGGGAGGGGTTGCGCGGGCTTGGGGGTGAAGGGAGTCAGGAAGGAGACGCCGAGGAAGGTGGACGTGCGCTCGGAAGACCACCGGGGAGTCCGAGGTGGAAGACATGGAAGTCGGAGGCAAGCGACGAGGAGTCGAATGGTTCGCTGGTTGAGCTCCAACGAGTGCACTAAACTGACTGAACTTTGATAAGTTGGCGCCTTTTGATTTTTTCTTGTATATATATATTGTATTGCCTAATACTCTTTTAATTTTTGTAAACTCTTTAAAGTGTATTTCATACCGGTATTTGTTGTGGGTTTGATACTGTTGGCGGGCGCGAGGCATAAACTCGATTCTCACAGCACCTGCGTGTACGGGAGGTGGGTTGGTGTGTAGCTGGATCTCCTTTTCCCCTAGACATACACCAGACTGTTGGGTAAAGTGTTACATTTGTGGGGTGCTCGCCCAGGATTGGATTGTCAGGGGGCTGTGGAATCGCGCAGGCAGCGTGCGCTTTAACTGTGGGAAAGAGGGGCATTTCAGGCGGGACTGTGGGCGGCCGAGGGTGTGCTATAGTTGTGGAGAGGAGGGACACTTTAGGTGGGATTGTGAGAGACAAGGAGTTCCGCGGAGGACAAACCCCCCTGCAACTAAGAAGGGGGAGGTGTCGGGAAAGTTAGGAGAGGCTCAGTGAGGGAACGGACTGGAGCCTCTGGAGGAACACATTCCCAGAGATCAGCCAGGGGACCACCGGGTGCCCACACCTCTATTCCGGATGGGCTGGTAGGACCCCGTGCCAGTGTGGGTCTACGGATAGAGGGAGTTTACGTAAAAGCTGTTCTTGATACGGGATCGCAGGTGACCTTATTGTACCGGTCTTTCTACAACCAATATCTAAAGCATTTGCCCGTAACCCCATTTGACGCCCTGCAGATTTGGGGTGTGAGCGAGGGTAACTACCCGTACGATGGGTACCTATCGGTGAGATTGGAGTACTCGGAGGGCGATGTGGGAGTGTCCGAAGCTATTGAGACGTTGGTGTTGGTGTGTGCTGACCCGGTGGAAACCGGTGGTGCTGCCCTCCTGGTGGGGACTAATTCCCCCGTTGTGCGACGGCTCCTGGGAGCTTGTAAGGAGAAAGCGGGGGAAGACTTTCTGGAGACCCTCTCGGTGCATCCAGTGTTTCGAGCAGTGTTCGAAGAAGGGGTTGCCTCCCTAGGACTGGACCCGGAGTGTAAACGAGGGACGTTGTGGTGTACGCAGGCGAGGCCCAAGGTGATCCGACCCGGGGAGGTAGCACTAGTGATGGGGACCCCCAGATTCCCAGGAGTGCCGACGGGCGAAGCCCTGTTAGTAGACGCCCCGGATGATCTTGAAGGGGAGACACGATTTCCGGCGGGGGCGCTGGTGAGGCCCGAAGTGCAGAGACCAGGGGTGGTACATGCGAGGCGTATAGCTATAAGTGTCAGGAACACCACGGCAAGAGAAATCACCTTTAAGAGGGGAATGCCGCTGGCACATCTGTTCCCGGTGACGGTAATGTCTAGCGCACCAGTGAGGACCCCTAATGGGGAGGGATCGGAGCATCGAAGGGAGCTGACCGCTGAAGTCTTTAACTTCGGGGATTCCCCTGTGTCTCCGGAGTGGAAACGCAGGCTAGTGGAGAAGATGCTGAAGATGGAAGCTGTTTTTTCTCGGGGCGAGTTTGATGTTGGCTGCTCCAAAAGCACTCGCCACACCATCCGGGTGACGGAGGACACCCCGTTCCGAGAGAGATCCCGGCGGCTGGCTCCGGCCGATGTTGAGGACGTGCGGCAGCACTTGTGCAAGTTGAAGGAGGCCGGAATCATAGCTGAGTCCCGAAGTCCTTATGCGTCCCCAATAGTGGTGGCACGGAAGAAGAATGGGCGAGTGCGCATGTGTGTTGACTACAGGACGTTGAATCGGCGAACTGTCCCTGATCAATATACTGTCCCAAGAGTCGAGGATGCGCTGGCCTGCCTGAGCGGTGCGAAGTGGTTCAGTGTGCTGGATTTAAGAAGTGGGTATTACCAGATCCCGATGAGTGCGGGTGATAAGACCGCTTTTATCTGCCCGCTGGGGTTCTTTCAGTTCGAACGAATGCCCCAAGGCATATCGGGAGGCCCAGCCACCTTCCAGAGGCTCATGGAGAGAACTGTGGGGGATATGAATCTGTTAGAGGTGCTGGTGTACCTGGACGATTTGATAGTGTTTGGATCGACTTTGGAGGAACATGAGGAGAGGCTGTTGAAGGTGTTGGGCCGGCTTAATAAAGAAGGGTTGAAGCTTTCCCTGGACAAATGCCAGTTCTGCAAGTCGTCGGTTAGCTACGTTGGCCATATCATTTCGCGAGAGGGAGTGGCTACTGATCCAACCAAGATAGAGGCCGTGACCACCTGGCCGAGACCCCAGAAAGTGGGCGCTCTGCGCTCATTTTTGGGGTTCTGTGGGTATTACCGGCGATTTGTGAAAGGATACGCCAAAGTGTGTCACCCGTTGACTCAGCTGTTGTGTGGCTATTCCCCGGTGGGAAAGAAAAGGACGGGGGACCAGAGGCAGGACGCTGGAGGATACTGGAACCTGGCGGAACCTTTTGGCTCAAGATGGGATGATCAATGTGAAGAGGCGTTCCGATCTTTGAAAAGGGCACTGACCCAGGCCCTGGTGTTGGCTTTTGCCGATCCCCAGAAGCCATATGTGCTGCACACGGATGCCAGTCGAGAGGGTCTCGGGGCTGTTCTGTACCAGGAGCATGGCAAAGCATTGAGGCTGGTAGCCTTTGTCAGCCGAAGCTTGTCGCCATCGGAGAGAAACTATCCCACTCACAAGTTGGAGTTCCTGGCACTGAAGTGGGCGGTGGTGGACAAGTTGGGGGATTACCTGTACGGAGCCAAGTTTGAGGTGCGAACGGATAACAATCCTCTCACTTATATTTTGACTTTGGCGAAGCTGGATGCCACAGGACATCGGTGGCTGGCGGCCTTGTTGGTATATGATTTCAGCCTGAGGTACCGGCCCGGAAGCAAGAATGTTGATGTGGATGCTTTGTCTCGTCGGGAGCCGGGGGAACAGGAGAGGGATGAGGAGTGGGAGAGTGTCCCTGCCCCTGGAGTGAAGGCGATGTGTCAGTTTGCTATCACCGTGAAGGCCGAGGGAAGAGGGAGGCTGGAACGAGCCGTGGACCATTTGGGGGTTTTTGACGATGCCATACCCCTAGCTTACTGTGACCTGACCGCACTACAGACTAAACAGTTGCCGGAACTGAGTCCGGGGGAAGTGGCAGCTGCTCAGCAAAATGACCCGGGCATTGGCACAGTGTGGAGAGCAGTCGAGAAGAGGGATGGGGCGTTGGCTGAGAAGGCGAAACACCCATTCGTGCCCCTGTTGTTGAAGGAGTGGTCTCGGTTGAAGTTAAAGAACCAAATCTTGTACGGGGTAACAGCGCCTCCGGACCAACCCCACTGTTGGCAACTGGTCCTGCCAGAGGAGTATCGGCAGGCTGTACTCCAGGCCCTACATAATGATTCTGGACACTTGGGGGTGGAAAAGACCTATGGATTACTCAAAGACTGGTTCTACTGGCCCCGGATGAGGGGGGAAGTCGAAGAATACTGTAGGGGCTGCAGTCGTTGCATCCAGAGGAAGACCCTGCCTGCGTTGGCGGCTCCACTGTCGCACTTGCAGAGTGCGGGACCTCTGGACTCGGTATGTATGTATTTTCTGTCGTTTGAGCCTGACAGCAGCAACACCGCGAATGTCTTAGTCATCACCGATCATTACACTCGCTATGCTCAGGCATTTCCCACTAAGGATCAGAAGGCGACGACAGTGACGAAGGTGTTATGGGAGAAGTATTTTGTTCATTTCGGCCTTCCCAGGCGAATCCATAGCGATCAGGGGCGGGACTTTGAGAGCCGCCTTATCCATGAATTATTGACTATGCTTGGGGTTGAGAAATCCAGGACTACCCCTTATCACCCACAGGGAGATCCGCAGCCAGAGAGGTTCAACCGGACCCTGTTGGATATGCTCGGGACACTGGAGATTGGGCAGAAAAGCAGGTGGAGTCGTCATATTGGACAATTGGTTAACTGTTACAATTGTACTCGCAATGATGCTACAGGATATTCGCCCTATTATCTGATGTTCGGGCGGGAAGCGAGGTTGCCCATTGACTTGTGTTTTGGGGGTGAAGTGGGTGAATTACCCGGGAAGTCCCATCTAAAGTATGTGTCCGACATGAAGAGGGAGTTACAGCGGGCGTACGAGTTGGCCAAGGCGGCGGCTACCAAACAAAATCAGAGGAATAAGATGCGGTATGATCGAAAGGTGAAGTTTGTTCAATTATTGCTGGGCGACCGGGTCCTTTTACGGAATTTGGGACTCCCTGGTAAGCACAAGTTGGCAGATCGATGGGCGGCCAGCCCCTATGTAATAGAGAGCCAGATGCCAAACCTGCCAGTTTACCGGGTGAAACCTGAGGATGGGAAAGGGCCTATCAAGGTACTCCATCAGAATCACCTGCTGCCACTGGGTCAAGCGGTGCAGGTGGATACGGAGCCAGTGGCAGGTTGTGCCTAGTACAAGGACTCTGCGAGGGCGCGGAGAAAGGGAAGAGCCCGCTGCTGAAGAGCGGGGATGGGTCCATCACCCGGAAATGGCTACCAATTCGGAAGAGGACGACTTAGATGAGTGGCCCCTGTTCCCATTCGCTGGTGCTCCAGTACCAGGAGAGGAGGCTCCTGGCCCTTCCCATACTGAATTGGGTGAGAGGAGGGAAGGTCTTGAGGGTCAGATGGAGAGGCAGCCAGCATTGGTGGGAGAGCGGGTGGAGCCCGAGCGTGAGCCGGAGAGATCTCAGGTGAGGGAGGACCCCCGTGAGGAAGGGGGTGAGGGTCTGTCAGGTAGACCTGGGTTGTCCGAGACAGTGGGTTCGCAGGTGAAGAGGGAGCCCAGAGGGGCAGAAGGGGTATGGAGATCTCAGAGGATTAGGCGCCCCCCCCAGAGCGGTTGACATATGTGGTACCAGGAGAACCGAGTGTGATTTCTACTGCTCTGGGTAGTTATGTCACTGCTTTCTGCACCTGGGTTGGGTTTTGTGTGTTGCAAGAAGCTTTGGGGAACTCTAGTAATGGCGTGAGGGTATGACATTTGCTGGTGGGGAGAGAATGTACAATGTCCTGTGTATGTTACTAAAAAGGGCTTCTTTGGTTTGTTACGAGTAGGAATGTTTCTTTGTCTGTTAAATGTTTCTCTCGCCATTGTTTCGCTTTAGAATGGCTGATATGGTAATTGTATTCATTTGTTAATCAATGGGGAATGTTATTGTGTTTTGTGAGGCTGGGAACTTGGGGGAGGGGTTGCGCGGGCTTGGGGGTGAAGGGAGTCGGGAGGGAGACGCCGAGGAAGGTGGACGTGCGCTCGGAAGACCACCGGGGAGTCCGAGGTGGAAGACGTGGAAGTCGGAGGCAAGTGACGAGGGGTTGAATGGTTCGATGGTTGAGCTCCAACGAGTGCACTAACTGACTGAACTTTGATAAGTTGGCGCCTTTTGTTTTTTTCTTGTATATATATATTGTATTGCCTAATACTCTTTTAATTTTAGTAAACTCTTTAAAGTGTATTTCATACCGGTATTTGTTGTGGGTTTGATACTGTTGGTGGGCACGAGGCATAAACGCGATTCTCACAGCAGCTGCGTGTACGGGAGGTGGGGTTGGTGAGTGGCTGGATTTCCCTAGACATATACCAGCCTTTTGGGTACATGTTACATCTGCATACTGAATCTCCATGACAGAGTGATGTGCTGGACTATGGTGAATGAGATTAATTCCAAGTTTTATTTTCACAGAGCAGAGAGAGGTATATCCACTGTATATAGGTGAATAGTTGAACAAGAATGTAGTTGATGAGAAAAGTGGAGAGGAAAAAAGGTAATAATGGGATGAAGGTAACTAGTTAGGCGATGGCCAGTCTGGACATGGTGGGGTAAGGGGCCTGTTTCTGTGCTATAATATTCTATCACTTACATAGGAAAGGCTATCGATGAACCATTTTGGATCGATTGCGAGAATGTGCCAAGTGTGTATGCAGCCGATTGATTGCGCGGTGAATCGATTGGAGCCTCCTATGCATGGAAAGCTCTCTCTTTTTGCGTGAGCTTTCGATTATGCATGTTTTCACCTTGGCAGGCCTGGTTCATTGCTCCCGCACTATCAGTTGTCCAGCATATACAGTGGCTATTGTAACTCAGTAAATCCTTCTAATCATACTATTCCATTGTCATTTTTGCTCTGTGCATATGTATCAATTTTCTTCACAAATGAGAAGTGGAAGAATTGCCCAAATGCGATGTGGTGAAGTACAATCTGCTTATTGCATAACTGATCATTCACGATTAAGTTCCTACACAAGAAGCACAAAGGTATTGCATTAAGCTACTCCTGATACCATTTAATGGGTAGCAAACTCAAGTTACCGGTACTTATCCTTCAAGCTATGCCAAAAAGATATTTGACCGAATATATCTCTGCCTGTTCTGTGAATCTAATTCTGCTGTACATTCCATAGTCACGTCCTTGCATCATGTGCAGATTAGCTGGTGTGAGTATCTTCAGACATTTTTCTCCTTTCCCTCCTTCAAGCAGTGTTCCCACCTGCTATCATCCCAGTTCCTAAGAAAGACAAGGTAATGTGTAGTAATGACTACAGCCCAGGTCTCTGATATCTATCATGAACCAGTTCAAAAGGTTAGTAATGATAGACTTTAACTCCAGCCTCTAGACAACCTCAACCAACTGCAATTTGCCTACTACTGAAACAGGTCTACATTGGACACCATCTCCCTAGCCCTGCACTCATGTCTGGAGTATCTAGACAGTAAAGAAACCTACCTGTACATCAGACTATTATTTATTAACTACAGCTCTACCTTCAATATCATATTTCCAATCAAATTCTTCACCAAAGTCCATGTTCTGAGAATCAACATCTCCCTTTGTCACTGTATGCTCGACTTCCTGACCAACAGACAACAATCTGTAAGGACAGTCAGCAACACTTCCTCCATGATTATTCTCAAAACTGATGCTCCACAAATCTGCATCCTCAGCCTCTTGCACTACTCCCTGTACACGCCTGGCTGCCATGAACAGCCTCTCCTCTAACTTCACTAACAAATTTGCAGATGATACTATTGTAATGGCCATGTATCAAAAAACTGATGAAGTACAGAAAGGATAGAGAGAGCTTATCGTCATGGTGTTCCAACAGCTTTTCTCTCAATGTCAGCAAAACAAAAGAGCCTGTCTTTGACTTTTTACAATATACATTAATGATTTAGATGAAGGGATTAAAAGTAACATTAACAAAGTTGCAGATGACACAAAGCTGGGTAGCAGTGTGAAGTGTGAGGAGGATGTTATGAGAATGTGTGGTGATTTGGACAGGTTGGGTGTGTGGGTAGATGCATGGCAGATGCAGTTAAATGTGGATAAATGTGAGGTTATCCACTTTGGTGGCAATAACAGGAAGGCAGATTACTATCTGAATGGAGTCAAGTTAGGAAAAGGGGAAGTACAGCAAGATCTAGGTGTCCTTGTTCATCAGTCATTGAAGGTAAGCATGCAGGTACAGCAGGCAGTGAAGAAAGCTAATGGCATGTTTGCCTTCATATCAAGGGAAGTTGAGTATAGGAGCAAAGAGGTCCTTCTGCAGTTGTACAGGGCCCTGGTGAGACCACACCTGGAGTATTTTGTGCAGTTTTGGTCTCCAAATTTGAGGAAGGTCATTCTTGCTATTGAGGGAGTGCAGCGTAGGTTCATGAGGTTAATTCCCAGGATGGTGGGACTGTCATATGTTGAAATATTGGAGCGACTGGCTTGTATACATTGGAATTTAGAAGGATAAGAGGGGATCTGATTGAAACATATAAGATTATTAAGGGATTGGACACTAGAGACAGGAAACATGTCCCCAATGTTAGGGGAGTCCAGAGCCAGAGGACACAGTTTAAGAATAAGGGGTAGGCCATTTAGAATGGAGTTGAGGAAAAATGTTTTCACCCATAGAGTTGTGGATCTGTGGAATGCTCTGCCTCAGAAGGCAGTGATAGATAGATAGATAGATAGATACTTTATTCATCCCCATGGGGAAATTCAACTTTTTTTCCAATGTCCCATACACTTGTTGTAGCAAAACTAATTACATACAATACTTAACTCAGTAAAAAATATGATATGCATCTAAATCACTATCTCAAAAAGCATTAATAATAGCTTTTAAAAAGTTCTTAAGTCCTGGCGGTTGAATTGTAAAGCCTAATGGCATTGGGGAGTATTGACCTCTTCATCCAGTCTGAGGAGCATTGCATCGATAGTAACCTGTCGCTGAAACTGCTTCTCTGTCCAATTCTCTGGATGCTTTCAAGAAAGAGTTAGATAGAGCTCTTAAAGATAATGGAGTCAAGAGATATGGAGAGAAGGCAAGAAGGGGGGTACTGACTGTGGATGATCAGCCACGATCACAGTGAATGGCGGTGCTGGCTCGAAGGGCCAAATGACCTACTCCTGCACCTATTGTCTATTGACTTCTCGAAGGGGGGTGGTTCACATGCTCCTGTTTACATCAATGGTGCTAACATGATGAGGGCTGAAAGCTTCATGTTCCTGAGAGTGAGCATAGAAACATTGAAAACCTATAGCACAATACAGTCCCAAAAAGCTGTGCTGAACACGTCCTTACCTTAGAAATTACCTAGGGTTACTCATAGCCCTCTACTTTTCTGAGCTCCATGTACCTGTCCAGGAGTCTCTTAAAAGACACCTTCAATAGCCTGTCCTACTTCAATCATGTTGATGCCTAGTCAGGAAAACTCACCAATGTCTCTATGTCCTTAGGAGATTAATGAACGTCAGCATGTAACCTTTGAATTTCACCAATTTTCTTCACCAGATGGTTCATAGCTTGGTACAGAAACTGCTCTGTCTGTGATTGCCTGAAATTGCAGATCACAGAAAAACCAACCTCCCCTCCATGGATTCAGTCTGAAATTTTTGTTGCTTCAGTAAGCAGTCAGCATCTTCAAAGACCCCACCTACCCCAGACATTCTCTCTTCACACATACCTCCATTGGGGAGAATGTACAAAAACCTAAAAGCATGTACCACTAGGCTTAAGGACAGCTTCCATCTCACTGTTATAAGACTGCTGAATGGTTCCCTGGTTTGAAAAGATGAACTCCTTACCCTATTACCTAACTTGATATGAACTTGCTCCTCACTGAACTTGCACTTCCTCTGGAAATGTAACACTTCATTCAACATTCTGTTCACCTTGTACTTCATCAATACATGATTGTAATGAACTGATGTGCATGAAGGTTATGCAAGACAAATCTTTCACTGTACCATGGTACATGTGAGACTAATAAACCAATTTAATAGTCGGTATTTGCCCTGCAACTTGCAAATGTCCAAAGTCAGTGTCAGGGGTCCTAGTTGCCGAAAGCCTTCTTTATGACTAAAGCAACAGGAGATAATTATGTTTCCACTGGCTCAGGGTTGAGAATATCTCTACCAATGGAAGCTAGCGTACTGATTAGCATTATTAGCAATATGATGACAATAACCCAGAATCCTCTGGGGAAGTAATGGCAGGTGAAACAACAACTTTAATAGTGCATAAACATATGGCAGCTGATAGTGAGATAGAGATAATCCAAGTTTCACAAATTACCAGGAAATGATGGACAATTTTGACATTCTCTCGTTTGCCTTGCAGAGGTAGATTCCGGCTGTCAATCTGTATGATGGAAACCGCAATCTTCCTGGACAGGCACTATAAATAAAAACTAAACTTGCCAAGGAAATTTACAATTGCAGTTTCACAAAATAAGGATGATTTAAATAACTAGGTGTTACAATGCCACATACACTTGTAAGGGTCTGAAATATTAAACTTGCAAATGGAAAATATGTTTAGTCTTTCCTTTATATTTTCTCTCAACCCATTCCTTTTTTCATTTCACTGTACCTCATTTCACTACAATTCAACTTATTTCTTGACTATCCACACTTTAACTAGAACGCTATTCAGGAGGCACTCTCTTTTTGTGTGGGATTTCGAGTGTGCAGGTCTTTCATCTCGGTGGGCACAGTTTGTATCTCCCACACTGTAAGTTGTCCAGGGTGTACTGTTAGTAACATAAATCACTTAATAATACTATTCCATTGTCATTCTTGCCCGGCAGATACATAACATTTTGGGGAAAAGGTTCAGCCTGACATATGCATAACAGTCAATATTTTCTGAAAAAGAAATAAGCATGTATAAATGTTGCATCCCATTATTTCCTTTTTAAATGAACCAACATATTGTGGTGAGGAAATAGCCTATAATTACAAATTGCTATTTATCTGATGATGTGAGAGCTCCTTTATTTGCTTTATGACAACAACATCTCACCCTTAGCCATCATGTGATTTTTATGATTGGTATCTTTGCACATTATTTATCATTAAAATTATCATCAAAACTTAAGTCTAGTTACTAATGGAGTAATATTAACAACATATTAATGTCTGCAATCAACCTCAGTGGCCCACAAACTGAACAGTTAACTGTATAGCTTTCATTCCTCCAAGTTATTAATTGTTAATGAAGATTTATAACTGCACTGAAGGGGTATAATTTTAAGGTGTTTGTAAGGAAATATGGGGGAATGTCAGAGGTAGTTTTGTTTTACACAGAAAGTGATAGATACATATAACACTCAGCCACGGGTGGTGGTAGAGGCAGATACAGTGGTGTCATTTAAGAGATGCTTAGATAGGCAGGTGGATGAAAGTAAAACTGAGGGTTAAATAGATAGATAGCTAGTTAGATGCTTTATTGATCCCAAAGGAAATTACAGTGTTACAGTAGCATTACAAGTGCACAGATATGCAAATAGAAGGGAAGTAATGAAGAATAAAAAATAAGTTACCTCAAACAGTCTAACAGGAGGGGACCATCGCTTCCCTGGCTATAGGTTGACTCATTAAGGAGCCTAATGGCCAAGGGTAAGAATGACCTCATATAGTGCTCTTTGGAGCAGCACAGTTGTCTTGGTCTATTACTAAAAGTGTTCCTCTGTTCAACCAAGGTGGCGTGCAGAGGGTGAGAAACATTGTCCAGAATTGCCAGGATTTTCCATAGGGTCCTTTGTTCTACCACAGCCTCCAGGGTGTCCAGTTTGACTCCTATGACAGAGCCAGCCTTTCTAAGCAGAAATCAGAAGTTATGGAAGAGGGGAGGATTAGATTGATCTTGGAGTAGGTTAAATATTCAGTACAACATGGTGGGCCAAAGGGCTTGTACTGCATTGTACTAATTCATGTTCTATGTTCTATTATAGTTACTTTCTCATTTTACTTTCAATTATTATATGTCCTTTAGTCCAAACTCCTCACTTTATTTCTCTCTCTGGGTTTAATTCAATCCACAATTTTGTTCACCATTTTCTCTGATTTCTTCCCTACTACAATTACTATAAGACTGTAAGACACAGGAGCAGAATTAGGCCATTCAGTCCATCAAGTCTGCTCCACCATTCCATCATGGCTGATCCTGGATCACACTCAACCTCATACTCTATAAGACCAGAAGACAAAGGAGCAAAATTGGCTCCTGTATTGGCTCACATTTCTCACAACACCGTGGAAAATAATCTAAATCAAATGACAAAAGGAAAGGTCTCATTGCACAACCATTGTCAAATACCTCTGGTCAAGTAAATTCTGATTATTGTTCTCCTGCTTTTAAACCTGATGGTTAGTGGAATTCCAAACACAAGAAATAGGAGCAGGAATAGGCCATCTGGCCTGTTGAGCCTGCCATGCCATTCAATAAGATCATGGCTGATCTGACCATGGACTCATCTCCACCTACCTGCCTTTTCTACATAACCCTTAATTCACCTACTATGAAAAATCTATCCAAACTTGTCTTAAATGTATTTACTGAGGAAGCCTCCATTGCTTCTTTGGACAGAGAATTCCACAAATTCACCACTCTCCGGGAAAAGCAGTTTCTCCATCCTTAATCTACTCCCTCGAGTCTTGAGAATATGTCTCCTAGTTCTAGTCTCACCTACCTTTGTGTAAGGGGGGGGGGGGGGTTCTTCTTTTTCTTTGTTACTGCATGCTTTAATCAAAATGGCTCCTTTGTTTTGTTAAAAGTAGGAATGCTTCTTTATTGCAAGAGAGTGCTGGAAGCTTGTTTGGGTTAAACTTTACTGATAACGAGAATTGTATTCCTTTGTTAACCAATTGGGATTAATGCTGTTCTTTCTTCTGAGTCTGTAAGCTATTGTTGGCGGGCATTTTGGGGAGATCGGCGCGAGGGGGTGAGAGAGAGAGGACGTGATGCTGTAAACTGGGTGAGGAACAGACCCCAAGTGGGGGTCCAAGGCCAGGAGGTACCCCGAGGAGAGGAGACGACGATAGATGTGCTTGGTTGACTACTTCGGGTGGTCCTGAGCTGTGAGTCGAGGAGTTCGGAGGGGATCGACTGGTGGTCAGAAGACTTCAGTAATTGAGCTCCAACAGTTGTGCACGAAGTGGTTTGGACTTTGATAAGTTTGGCACTTTTTCTTTATTTTCTTTTCCTTCATATATACTGTATCGTTATTAATCACTTAGTTATAGGAACCTTTATAAATTGTAATCATTTAGTCTGTTATTTGTTGAGGCGGGGACATCACACAGCATCCACACCAGCTGATTACCCAGTTTGGTGGGGCCGAAGGCTGCTCCCCCAGGATGAGAACGAGCTGAGCGAGCCTGAGGCGACCCAGGGGTTACATTGTGGGGGCTCGTCCGGGATTGATTTCTGTGGAAGCTGTGTGATCGCCCTCTTTAAATTATGTCTGCGGCAAAGAGCTGGTGTGCCTTAGTGGGTGTGCGATTGCTGGTTATCTCTGCATGTGTGTTGGATGGGGTGGCTGCTGGTGCCCCGGAGGGTGTTGTTCGGGTTCCGACTAGCGTTAATGAAATGGTGGTGGGGCATGGGCTGTCCATGCTGTTAAGAGAGCGGGGAAGGACTGGTGGGTATGTTCCAGTTATGGTGGGCTCCACCTGGTTGTTGAAATAATGTCCAGCCCTGAAGGGGCGGAGGCGTGGGCAGAGCGGACCTCTCAGTTGTTGGGTGAGTGGCAGTGCTTGGCTGAGGGAAAGCAACTGGGATTGGTTGAAAGTTTGAGTAGGCGGGCTGGTGACATTGTTAGAACTGTCAGGTACAATTACCTTGAAGTGACAGCTACCAGTTCTGGGAAAGTATGGGAAAATGCGTTTGTTTTGACTGGAAGTCAAATGCCGCAGCTGGGGGGCTTACCATATCCGTGGCAGGAGACTGGTGGAAAGTTTTTAGGGTATCCCTTTTGGCTGGGGGGCAGATAAATTGCTTGCGGTGCCAGGGGGATCTGTCAAGGGGATCAGCTCCTCCCTCAGTAGTTCAGTTGATTCGAGAGCGGTCGGGAAACTTAGCGGAGGCCCAGTGGGGGAACGGCTTGGGGTCTCTGGGGGAGCACGTTCCCAGCAATGTACCAAGGAACTCCGGAAAGGAACAGACCCTATTCCTGAAGGCTTAGAGGGACCACACACTCAGGTGTCATTACGGATGGATGGAAGCCAAGTTAAAACCATCCTCAACACCGGGGCATAGGTCAAGTTGCTGTATAGTTCGTTTTACAACCATTATTGGAAGCATTTACCCTTGACGACAGTGAGGGCATTGGAGATTTGGGGTACCAGTGCCGGTGATTATTCAGATGACTGTTATTGGTCAATGAAAATGGAGTTCTTGGAGGCCAGCGTGGGGGTGCCTGAGGTTCGAGAATCGTTAATGCTGATGTGTCCGGACACTGTTGAGATGGGAAGCGTTTCAATTCTGGAGAGAACCAATATCCTGCTGGTGCGCTTGGGGGCCTGCCCGGAGGAGGTGGGTGAGCGCTGTTTGGAGGCATTGTCGATGCACCCAGAGTTTCGAGCTGCTTGTGCGGACGTGTGCAGCAGCATTGGGCCGGTACCAAATTTAAACAAGAGCTAGTGGTGGTACGGCCTGTGGGAAGTATCTGAGAGTGAGACCCTCTTAGTGGACGCAGCGAAATACCACAAGGGAGGGGAGTTGACCGCTGAAGACACCTCGGTGAGAGAGAGGCTGTGGCGACTGGCCCCTACAGCTGTGGGAGACGTAGGCAGCGTGTGTGTGGATTATATTGTGCTGAAGAGGCGCACTGTCAGTGACCAGAATATGGCCCTGAGGGCCGAAGAGGCGATGGCCTGTCTGAGTGGTGCGAAGTGGTTTAAGGTGCTGGATCTGAGGAGTGGATGTTGCCAGATCCCGATGAGTGGGGCCGACAAGGAGAAGATGGCCATTATAAGTTCTCTAGGAGTCTACTGTTCCATAAAGATGCCACAGGGCATATCCAGAGCCCTTGCAACCTTCCTGCGGGGCATGTCGAAGACCATGGGGGATGTGGAGGCGTTTGGAGTTTTGGCGTATGTGGATGATCTCCTGGTATTTGGATTTACCTCGGGAGAATATGAAGTGAGGTCGTTGCAGGAGCAGCTGAGAGCTACAGAGTTAAATTGTTTTCTGGACACGTGCCAGGGCTGGCGAAGGTCACAGCTCGTGAGTGACTGTCTCTACGGAATCAAGTTTGAAATGAAGATGGAGAGATTGGAGAGAGTAATCTGGAACCAGTGGGAGGACTTACATGTTGGAGAAAACAAAGAAAGTTGTCTGACTGAGGGCAACAGCAAACTGAGAATCTGGAGAGGGGAGTTTGCGGAGGTGAAGAAATTGCGGACAAATCTCAGAAGAGGGAAGCGGATGCTTGAAGGGAACCTGAAGATGACCATCGACAGTTCAAATGAAGTGCAAAACCTGAAAGTCAATCTGGAAGAAGTCATGATGAAGAAAAAGCTGGAGATAAGTGCTGCACTGGAGGCTGACCAACCTTTAACTGCTGCTTTTCAGGTCGGGGTGGAAGAAGCTGTTGGAGTAACTGTATCCCAGATTGAGATGGCTGGGATGCGTGAGTCAGAACTGCTGAGCCTGTGGCGAGATTTGGAGGAGCCAGAGAAGAAGCTGATCTCTCCATTGCAGGAGGTTGAAGAGACTGCAGGAGCAGTGCAGGCCACGTGTTTCCGTTTGGAGAAGATCAGACAGCAGCTGCCGATCGCAGAAATGAGGAAGAATACGGATTCAAAGGATGATGTGCTGGATGTGTGGTACATGCTGCCTTTTGCAGACTACCCCTTGACTGAGGAAGAGACTCTTGGCCCTTTTCCCGCTGAGTCAGGTGTAGTGGGAAGGGTTAACTGTGGGCAGCAGGGGGCTCAGAGTTGCAGTGGGGGCATGAGTGAGAGGTTGAGAGAGGAGTTGGTAGCGGGCCCAAGGTATCCCCAGTTGTGTCCGAGCCTGAAGGGTTTAGGTAAGGGGGTATGGAGGTCTCGAAGGGTTAGGAAACTCCCAGATAATTTGGCTTATGTAGCGCCTGAGGAACAGCTAGTGAGGTTTACTGTTTGGGAAGCAATGTCCCTGTTTGTGCCTGGGTTAGGGTTTGTGTTGGCAGGAAGAGTGGGCGAGTTATTCAATAGTCATGAGGACATGACTTTTATTTGGTGGAGGGAGAGTGTAAAGGGGGGTTTCTTCCTTTTCTTTGTTACTGCGTATGTTAATCAAAATGGCTTCTTTGTTTTGTTAAAAGTAGGAATGCTTCTTTGTTGTGAGAGAGTGCTGGAAGCTTGTTTGGGTTAAATTTTACTGATAACGAGAATTGTATTCCTTTGTTAACCAAATTGGATTAATGTTGTTCTTTCTTCTGAGTCTGTAAGCTATTGTTGGCGGGCTTTTGAGGAGATCGGCGCGAGGGGGTGAGAGAGAGGACGTGATGCTGTAACCTGGGTGAGAAACGGACCCCAAGCGGGGGTCCAAGGTCAGGAGGTACCCTGAGGAGAGGAGACGAAGATAGATGTGCTTGGTTGACCACTTTGGGTAGTCCTAAGCTGCAAGTCGAGGAGTTCGGAGGGGATCGAATGGTGGCCAGAAGACTTCAGTAATTGAGCTCCAACGGTTGTGCATGAAGTGGTTTGGACTTTGATAAGTTTGGCGCCTTTTCTTTATTTTCTTTTCCTTCATATATACTGTATGGTTATTAATCACTTAGTTATAGTAACCTTTATAAATTGTAATCATTTAATCACATATGGTGTACTGTCTGTTATTTGGCGAGGCGGGGACATCACACAGCATCCACACCAGCTGATTACCCAGTTTGGCGGGGCTGAAGGCTGCTCCCCCCAGGACGAGAATGAGCTGAGCAACTCTGAGGCGACCCAGGGGGTTACATTTGGAAATACCTTTCCTGCTTCTATCTTATCTATCCCTTTTATATTTTTATATGTTTCTATAAGATCTCCACTCATTCTTCTGAATTCCAGCAAGTACAGTCCCAAGCAACTCAATCTCTCCTCATAGTCTAACCCCTTCATCTCTGGAATCAACCCAATGAACCTCCTCTGCACCGCCTCCAAAGCCAGTATATCCTTCCTCAAGTAAGGAGACCAGAACTGCATGTAGTACTCCAGGTGTGGCTTCACCAGTACCCTGTACAGTTGCAGGATTACCTCCTTGCTCTTAAATTCAATCCCTCTAGCAATTAAGGCCAACATTCCACTTGCCTTCCTGATAGCTGCTGCACCTGCAAACGAACCTTTTGTGATTCATGCACAACCACTGCCATGCTGTAATTTTTTACCATTTCAATAATCTGCTCTTTCATTTTTTCTTCCAATGTGGATGACCTTGCATTTACCCATATTGTACTCCATCTTCCAGAACCTTGCCCACTCACTTAACCTATCCATATCTCTCTGCAGACTCTCCGTATCTTCTGCAGAATCTGCTTTTTTGCTCAATTTAGTATCATCAGTAAACTTAGATACACTACACTCGGTCCCCTCTTCCAGACCATTAATGTGTATTGTGAACAATTACAGTCCGAACACCAACCCCTGTGATGCATTGCTCAACACTGATTGCCAACCAGAGTAACACCTATGTATCCCAACTCTCTGCTTTCTATTAATTAACCAATCCTCTATCAAGCTAATACATCACCCCCAACTCTATGCATCCTTATCTCATCCTTATCTTTTTTGTGGCACCTTATCACTTTCTGGAAATCCAAGCAAATAATACCCAGTGCTTCTTCTTATAGATGCTGCCTGGCCTGTTGTGTTCCACCAGCATTTTGAGTGTGTTGCTTAAATAATATCCATCTGTTCCCCTCTATCCACTACATTCACTTATCCTCAAAGAACTCCAGTAAATCTGTCAAACAGGACATGCCTTTGCTGAATCCATGTTGCATCTGCCTTATGGATCAATTTCTTTCCAGATGCCTCAATAGTTCTTCTTTAATGATAGCTTCAAACATTTTCCCAACTACAGACCTGCCCAACATCCAGACAATTTTGGTAAATTATCACCAAAGCCTCTATGATAACTTGTCATTTCTTTCAGTACCCTGGGATACTTACCATCAGGACCAGGGGACTTACCTGTTTTTAGGCCCACATGTTTGCTCAGCATTACATCTTTAGTGATAGTTATTGTATTGAGGTCCTCAACTCTCATCACATCCATAACATCTCTCTTTGGCATGTTAGACATGCCCTCCACCACGAAGACTGACACAAAATATTCATTCAATCCCTCTACCATTTTCTCATTCCCCAATATCAGTTCCCTCTTCTCATTCTCCAAGGGACCTAGGATCATTTTAGCCACTCTTTTATGCTTTATGTAATTATAAAAGCTTTTACTGTCCATTTTTATATTTTCTGCTGGTTTATTTTTATAATCTAGCCTCCCTTTCTTTATTGCTCGCTTCATGGTTCTTTGTTGCTATTTAAAGTGTTGCCAGTCTTCCAATGTCCCACTACTCTTGAAAACTTTGTATGCACAAACTTTTAGTTTGATGTCTTCTTTTATTTCCTTAGTAATCCAAGGCTGGCTCTTCCAACCCTTATTGTCCTTGCCTTAAATTGAAATATATTTTTGTTGAGTGCTGAGAAAAATCTCTTTGAAAGTCTTCCACTGCTCCTCAACTGTCCCACCATATAGCCTGTGTTCCCTGTCTACACTAGCCAAATCCTCCCTCATCCTATTGTAGTCTCCATTGTTTAGGTATAATGCACTGGTTTTCAATTGAACTATTACACCCTCCATTTGTATGAGAAACTCAATCAAACTATGATCACTATTTCCAAGAGGATCCCTCTAACTACAAGATCACTAATTTTACCTGTCTCATTACACAGGACCAGATCTAAGATAGCACATTCTCTTGTAGATTCAGTAACATGCTGTTCAAGAAAGCCATCACATATGCATTCTATGAAGTCCTCCTCAGGACTGCCTCCACCAACCTGATTTACCCAATCAATGTGCAAGTTAAAGTCTCCCATGATAATTGCTGTTCCATTCTTACATGCCTCAGATATTACTCTGTTTATTGCCTGTGCTACTGTAATTTTACTATTCGGTGGCAACTCCCGCCAGTGGATTGGATTATCGTAATAATTTTATAGTCAAGTATGGAAGGATGAATCAAATACCACAACCATCCTGGACATTTATTCTTCTCTCCTCTCACATGAGGGACAGGCCTTTGTTATCAGATTCTTGAATGAACAGTATGTACAATAAGATGGCCTCTTGGCCTCACAACCCGCCTCATTATGATCGCTTAAATGCACTACACATTTTTGGGAGCTATTAAAGTTCGAAGCAAATATTATCCATATACAACCATATACAACCCTAAGATTATTTTCCTAGGTTATATTCAATAAATCCATAATAGAATCAATGAAAGACCACATAAACATGGGTGATCAACCAATGTGCAATCTGTGCAAATACAAAAAGAAAGAAATAATAATAATAAATAATAAATAAATATTGAGAACATGAGATGAAAAGTCCTTGAAAGTGAGTCCATAGGTTGTGGGAACAATTCAATGATGGGGCAAGTGAAGATGAATGAAGTTAACCCATTTGGTTCAGAAGCCCAATGGGTGGGGGTAATTGTTCCTGAACCTAGTGTTTGGAGCCCTGCAGCTCCTGTACCTTATAGAAACTTAGAAAACCCACAGCACAATACAGGCCTTTCAGCCCACAATGCCATGCCGAACATGTTCTTACTTTAGAAATTACCTTGGGTTACCCATAGCCCTCTACTTTTCTAAGCTCCATGTACCTATCCAGGAGTCTCTAAAAGACCCTATTCTATCCACCTCCACCACCGTCATCGGCAGCCCATTCCACGCACTCACCACTCTCTGAGTAAAAACCTACCACTGACATCTCCTCTGTACCTACTTCCAAGCACCTTAAAGCTGTGCCCCCTTGTGTTAGCCATTTCAACCCTGGTAAAAAGCCTCTGACTATCCACACGATCAATGTTATTTGTCATCTTATACACCTCTATCAGGTCACCTCTCATCCTCCATCGCTCCAAGGAGAAAAGGCCAAGTTCACTCAACCTATTCTCATAAGGTATGCTCCCAATCCAGGCAAATCCTTGTAAATCTCCTCTGCACCCTTTCTATAGTTTCCCCATTCTTCCTATAGTGAGATGACTAGAACTGAGCACAGTACTCCAAGTGGGATCTGACCAGGCTCATATATAGCATTACCTCTTGGCTTGCATGATCAAAACTGACTCCGATCCTTCTCAGAAAACCTCAAGATACTGTGTAAGTGAAGAATCACTTCCCATTTTTAAAATCTCAAGATTCATGAAATAACACTTATTACAATAACACTTGGTTTTAAGGAAAATATCTGCCAGTCTAGTATATTGGCTGAATAATGCAATATAGCAAAATAAGTATTTGTAAAAGGTAGTATTTATAACACCATTTATTGTAATCTACACATGCAAGCAAGATTTGGTTATCAATAAGATATTAAATTTGATAAACTTATTTTGGTATATGTATAAATAAGTGACACAATTTCTACAGAACAGCTTCTGTTGGGTTCAGTTGAGAGAAACGCTTCTCAGCATACATTTGATTCTGAGCATCAGCATAGTCGCTACACTTAGTATAGATATGTTTCCTATTTTGCATTGGTAGACCAGATCTCCTTGCTTCAGAAGGAAATGCTCCATCATTCAAAGAAGAATCCATCTTTGCAAAGAGCAATTTGTCTTTGTTTCTAATATGCATGTTCTGCCTCTGTAATGTAACGTTTATGATATTAAGGTTGTGCCCTTTGAAGGTCCATTGTAACAACCTGTGAATAGGTCCTTTCATCAGTCAGCTTTAACAGTTCTTTTCAACTTTTTGCCTATATTTCCCATACACTGTGAGATTGAAAGATCATGTTTCTCCTGGCTGCATCTAAAAGGATCATAAAACTGAAAACAAAATGCCTTTACTATAATATAAAAATATATTTTCTATGCAATTTTTCATCTTCTTTGAAATTGGAATATTGCTTTAAATAATTGAAGACTTTCTGACATCACGTCTATTGAAATGATATTGCTTTACTCTTAATAATTCACCTCAATGGTCCACTATAGCCTTAGATCCACGATGTCAGAAAAATGCCTTAATAATTAAGGACTTTTGTTTACTGTCAGAATTTATAAACTATATGAGGAAGGCATCCTGAATCTTTTAGAAAGTAGCTGCATTAGTTTGCATACACTTAGAAGATGCAAACATTTGAACATACAGTGCCTTGAAAAGTATTCAACCCCCACAACTATTTTCACATTTTACTGTCTCATTTTCTGATTTTAAAATACTGTTGTCGCACTGATATGCAACGAATGAAAGCAACACATTGAGCTGAGCAGGGTCTGATTGACTGTTTACTGTTTCAACCCGCGCGCGCTTAAGTGCCCGCTCCCAGCATCCCCTGCTCTTTGCAGGGTGGAAGTGACGTCGGCTTCCGGGCCAAGGTCTGCCCTGCACTCAGAGCCCTCTCGGTTGCCGCTGGCTGCAGACTCGCCCGCGACTGCTGGAGCCAGTTTGCTTGCCGCGTGGGCGAGCCGCCACATGACCCTCCACCCCCAGAACCGGCACTAGGAGGTGCAGAGTCCACAGCCTGCACACTGTCAGTTCGTTTAGGTGGCAGGTTGTCCCATTATTTCGCACCACCTTGTAAGGTCATTCATATGGTCACTGCAAGGGTGGTCTGCGTACACCTCGGCGAACGAAAACATACTTGTTCTGTTGTAGGTCCTTGGACACGAAAGAGGGTGTTGTTCTGTGATGGGATGTCGGGACTGGGACAAGTGTTCCAAGCCACTCCTGGAGTTTAGTTAGGACCACCATAGGTGTGTCCTCCTGGCCACGGGGTGCTGGCACAAACTCACCGGGAACTGTGAGCGGGGCACCGTAAACAAATTCGGCCGATGATGCGGCCAGGTCCTCCTTGGGTGCCGTGCGGATGCCAAGCAGCACCCAGGGGAGTTTGTCACCCCAGTCTGGCCCTCGGAGGCGTGCCATCGGGGCTGACTTCAAGTGCCTGTGGAAACAATAGACAATAGACAATAGGTGCAGAAGTAGACCATTCGGCCCTTCGAGCCTCTGGATTTTGGAGGTTTGACAGTGCGTGCATGTCCTGGCCCAGTGCCCGACCTGCTTGCGTAGGCCATGCCACACAAACCTGTCTGCGATCAGCTGGATGGTCGCCAGGATGGAAGGGTGGGCTAAACCGTGCAAGGCGTTGAAAACACGGCGCCTCCAAGCAGTCGGGTCAATGGGCCAAGGTTGCCTGGTGGACACATCGCAAAGGAGCTCATTACCTTCAGGCCCAATGGGTATGTCTTTGAGACGGAGTCCTGAGACTGTGGTTCGGTACGCCGGCATCTCACTGTCCAGTCGTTGTGCCTTAGCTAACACCGCATAATCCACCCCTGGAGACAGAGAGTGCACTGATTGGACGGAGATGCGTGACAACGCGTCAGCTACCATGTTCTTCCCGGAGATGTGCTTGATCTTGTAAACTCCAAGATGTACGTTAGGTGGTGTAGCTGGTGGCCAGACCACGGGTCCGACACTTTGGCAAACGCGAAAGTGAGGGGCTTGTGGTCTGTGAAGACCGTGAACTCCCTCCCTTCCAGGAAATACCTGAAGTGCCAGATGGCAAGGTACAGGGCCAGCAGCTCCCTGTCAAAAACGTTGTACTTAAGTTCCGGAGGTCATAGGGGCCGGCTGAAGAAAGTGAGCAGCTTCCACTGGCCTTCGATGAGCTGCTTGAGTACGCTGCCAACTGCCGCGTCGGGGCATCCACAGAGGGACGTCGACCCGGGGGGGACCAGGAGCGTGGCATTTGCTAGAATGTTCTTGGCTTGTTCAAAAGCCGCCATCGCCTCCTCTGTCCAGATAACCTCTTTGACCTTGCCGGACATCGCCGAAAAGGGGCCGCATGATCTGGGCCGCTGAGGGCAGGAAACGATGGTAAAAGTTAACCATCCCAACAAATTCCTGCAGGCCTTTAACCGTGCTGGGTCTGGCAAATTGGCGGATGGCTTCAACTTTTACCAGCAGGGGCACAGCTCCATGGTGGTCGATCCAGTGTCCCAAGAAGTCGATGGCGGGTAGGCCGAACTGGCACTTGGCGGGGTTGATAGCCAGGCCATAGTCGCTTAGGTGGCGGCAGAGCAGGCGTAAATGTGCTAGATGTTCCTGACCGGAGCGGCTGGCGATAAGTATGTCATCCAGGTAGAAGAACAGAAAGTTCAGATCTCGTCCTACTATGTCCATCAGGCGCTGGAATGTCTGCGCCGCATTTTTGAGCTCGAACGGCATCCTGAGCAGCTCGAACAGGCCAAAGGGGGTAATTGTTTGGGTGGACTGGGATCTGATGATACCCTCGGACCAGGTCAAACTTCGAAAAGATGCACACCCCGTGCAGGTTGGCTGTAAAGTCCTGGATGTGTGGTACCGGATAGCAATCGGACATGGTGGCATTGTTCAGCCTCCTATAGTTGCCGCACGGTCTCCACCCTCCCGTGGACTTGGGCACCAAATGGAGTGGGGAGGCCCAAGGGCTGTCAGAACACTGGACAATCCCCATCTCCTCCATCTTCTTGAATTCCTCTTTCGCGAGGCGGAGCTTGTCGGGCAGTAGCCTGCCGGCCCGGGCATAAAGGGAAGGCCCCTGTGTGGAAGATCTGTTCAAAAAGGACGCAAGGCTCATGGCCGTCTGCCAGTGCTAGCATGTCACTCATCAGGGCTGATGGCGCTCAGTCGCCCAGGCCGTCCATATGCAGTAACCGCACAGGAGAGCCCAAATGTGTGGATTAACAGGGCCTTGAGTGCCTTGTACCTGTCTGTTGCCAGGGGCTGATGCAGAAAGTCGATAATGCGGCCTGCTGTCTCCTGGTTGAGGGCGCCCACCATGTAGTAATACCTGGTGGCATCTGAGGCAATTTGCCTGATTGGAACTGCGCCTCTGCTTGCTCGAACCAGACCAGGGATTGAGTGGTCTGAAGGTTGGCAGTTTAAGGGAAACTGCATTCTGCAGAGCCGAGTTGTTCATGCTGGGTCCAAATGCCATTGGACCGTCGGGGTCACCAATGTCGTCGCGCTGATACGTGTAACACTTTACCCAACAGACTGGTATATGTCTAGGGGAAAAGGAGATCCAGCCACACACCAACCCACCTCCCGTACATGCAGGTGCTGTGAGAATCGCGTTTATGCCTCGCGCCCGCCAACAGTATCAAACCCACAACAAATACTGGTATGAAATACACTTTAAAGAGTTTACTAAAATTAAAAGAGTATTAGGCAATACAATATATATATACAAGTAAAAAACAAAAAGCGCCAACTTATCAAAGTTCAGTCAGTTTAGTGCACTCGTTGGAGCTCAACCAGCGAACCATTCGACTCCTCGTCGCTTGCCTCCAACCTCCACGTCTTCCACCTCGGACTCCCCGGTGGTCTTCCGAGTGCACGTCCACCTTCCTCGGCGTCTCCCTCCCGACTCCCTTCACTCCCAAGCCCGCGCAACCCCTCCCCCAAGTTCCCAGCCTCACAAAACACAATAACATTCCCCATTGATTAACAAATGAATACAATTACCATATCAGCCATTCTAAAGCGAAACAAGGGCGAGAGAAACATTTAACAGACAAAGAAACATTCCTACTCGTAACAAACCAAAGAAGCCCTTTTTAGTAACATACACAGGACATTGTACATTCTCTCCCCACCAGCAAATGTCATGCCCTCATGGCATTACTAGAGTTCCCCAAAGCTTCTTGCAACACACAAAACCCAACCCAGGTGCAGAAAGCAGTGACATAACTACCCAGAGCAGTAGAAATCACACTCGGTTCTCCTGGTACCACATATGTCAACCGCTCTGGGGGGCGCCTAATCCTCTGAGATCTCCATACCCCTTCTGCCCCACTGGGCTCCCTCTTCACCTGCGAACCCACTGTCTCGGACACCCCAGGTCTTCCTGACAGACCCCACCCCCTTCCTCACGGGGCTCCTCCCTCATCTGAGATCTCTCCGGCTCACGCTCGGGCTCCACCCTCTCTCCCACCAATGTTGGCTGCCTCTCCATCTGACCCTCAAGACCTTCCCTCCTCTCACCCAATTCAGTATGGGAAGGGCCAGGAGTCTCCTCTCCTGGTACTGGAGCACCAGCGAATGGGAACAGGGGCCACTCATCAGAGTCGTCCTCTTCCGAATAAGTAGCCATTTCCGGGTGATGGACCCGTCCCCACTCTTCAGCAGCGGGCTCTTCCCTTTCTCTGTGCCCTCGCAGAGTCCTTGTACTAGGCGTAATCTCCCACTCTGGCTCCGTATCCACCTGCACCGCTTGATCCAGCGGCAGCAGGTGATTCCGATGGAGTACCTTGATAGGCTCTTTCCCATCCTCAGGTTTCACCCGGTAAACTGGCAGGTTCGGCATCTGGCTCTCTATTACATAGGGGCTGGCCGCCCATCGATCTGCCAACTTGTGCTTACCAGGGAGTCCCAAATTCCGTAAAAGGACCCGGTCGCCCAGCAATAATTGAACAAACTTCACCTTTCGATCATACCGCATCTTATTCCTCTGATTTTGTTTGGTAGCCGCCACCTCGGCCAACTCGTATGCCCGCTGTAACTCCCTCTTCATGTCGGACAAATACTTTAGATGGGACTTCCCGGGTAATTCACCCACTTCACCCCCAAAACACAAGTCAATGGGCAACCTCGCTTCCCGCCCAACATGAGATAATAGGGCGAATATCCTGTAGCATCATTGCGAGTACAATTGTAACAGTTAACCAATTGTCCAATATGACGACTCCACCTGCTTTTCTGCCCAATCTCCAGCGTCCCAAGCATGTCCAACAGGGTCCGGTTGAACCTCTCTGGCTGCGGATCTCCCTGTGGGTGATAAGGGGTAGTCCTGGATTTCTCAACCCCAAGCATAGTCAATAATTCATGGATAAGGCGGCTCTCAAAGTCCCGCCCCTGATCGCTATGGATTCGCCTGGGAGGGCTGTAATGAATAAAATACTTCTCCCATAACACCTTCGCCACTGTCATCGCCATCTGATCCTTAGTGGGAAATGCCTGAGCATAGCGAGTGTAATGATCGGTGATGACTAAGACATTTGCGGTGTTGCTGGTGTCAGGTTCAATCGACAGAAAATACATACATACCAGGTCCAGAGGTCCCGCACTCTACAAGTGCGACAGTGGAGCTGCCAACGTGGGCAGGGTCTTCCTCCGGATGCAACGACTGCAGCCCCTACAGTATTCTTCGACTTCCCCCCTCATCCGGGGCCAGTAGAACCAGTCTTTGAGTAATCCATAGGTCTTTTCCACCCCCAAGTGTCCAGAATCATCATGTAGGGCCTGGAGTACAGCCTGCCGATACTCCTCTGGCAGGACCAGTTGCCAACAGTGGGGTTGGTCCGGAGGCGCCGTTACCCCGTACAAGATTTGGTTCTTTAACTTCAACCGAGACCACTCCTTCAACAACAGGGGCACGAATGGGTGTTTCACCTTCTCAGCCAACGCCCCATCCCCCTTCTCGACCGCTCTCCACACTGTGCCAATGCCCGGGTCATTTTGCTGAGCAGCTGCCACTTCCCCCGGACTCAGTTCCGGCAACTGTTTAGTCCGTAGTGCGGTCAGGTCACAGTAAGCTAGGGGTATGGCATCGTCAAAAACCCCCAAATGGTCCACGGCTCGTTCCAGCCTCCCTCTTCCCTCGGCCTTCACGGTGATAGCAAACTGACACATCGCCTTCACTCCAGGGGCAGGGACACTCTCCCACTCCTCATCCCTCTCCTGTTCCCCCGGCTCCCGACGAGACAAATCATCCGCATCGACATTCTTGCTTCCGGGCCGGTACCTCAGGCTGAAATCATATAACGACAAGGCCGCCAGCCACCGATGTCCTGTGGCATCCAGCTTCGCCAAAGTCAAAATATAAGTGAGAGGATTGTTATCCGTTCGCACCTCAAACTTGGCTCCGTACAGGTAATTGCCCAACTTGTCCACCACCGCCCACTTCAGCGCCAGGAACTCCAACTTGTGAGTGGGATAGTTTCTCTCCGATGGCGACAAGCTTCGGCTGACAAAGGCTACCGGCCTCAATGCTTTGCCATGCTCCTGGTACAGAACAGCCCCGAGACCCTCTCGACTGGCATCCGTGTGCAGCACATATGGCTTCTGGGGATCGGCAAAAGCCAACACCAGGGCCTGGGTCAGTGCCCTTTTCAAAGATCGGAACGCCTCTTCACATTGATCATCCCATCTCGAGCCAAAAGGTTCCGCCGGGTTCCAGTATCCTCCAGCGTCCTGCCTATGGTCCCCCGTACTTTTCTTTCCCACCGGGGGATAGCCACATAACAGCTGAGTCAACGGGTGACACACTTTGGCGTATCCTTTCACAAATCGCCGGTAATACCCACAGAACCCCAAAAATGAGCGCAGAGCGCCCACTTTCTGGGGTCTCGGCCAGGTGGTCACGGCCTCTATCTTGGTTGGATCAGTAGCCACTCCCTCTCGCGAAATGATATGGCCAACGTAGCTAACCGACGACTTGCAGAACTGGCATTTGTCCAGGGAAAGCTTCAACCCTTCTTTATTAAGCCAGCCCAACACCTTCAACAGACTCTCCTCATGTTCCTCCAAAGTCGATCCAAACACTATCAAATTGTCCAGGTACACCAGCACCTCTAACAGATTCATATCCCCCACAGTTCTCTCCATGAGCCTCTGGAAGGTGGCTGGGGCTCCCGATATACCTTAGGGCATTCGTTCGAACTGAAAGAACCCCAGCGGGCAGATAAAAGCGGTCTTCTCTTTATCACCCGCACTCATCGGGATCTGGTAATACCCATTTCTTAAATCCAGCACACTGAACCACTTCGCACCGCTCAGGCAGGCCAGCGCATCCTTGACTCTTGGGACAGTATATTGATCAGGGACAGTTCGCCGATTCAACGTCCTGTAGTCAGCACACATGCGCACTCGCCCATTCTTCTTCCGTGCCACCACAATTGGGGACGCATAAGGACTTCGGGACTCAGCTATGATTCTGGCCTCCTTCAACTTGCACAAGTGCTGCCGCACGTCCTCGACATCTGCCGGAGCCAGCCGCCGGGATCTCTCTCGGAACGGGGTGTCCTCCGTCACCCGGATGGTGTGGCGAGTGCTTTTGGAGCAGCCAACATCAAACTCGCCCCGAAAAAAAACAGCTTCCATCTTCAGCATCTTCTCCACTAGCCTGTGTTTCCACTCCGGCGACACAGGGGAATCCCCGAAGTTAAAGACTTCAGCGGTCAGCTCCCTTCGATGCTCCGATCCCTCCCCGTTAGGGGTCCTCACTGGTGCGCTAGACATTACCGTCACCGGGAACAGATGTGCCAGTGGCATTCCCCTCTTAAAGGTGATTTCTCTTGCCGTAGTGTTCCTGACACTTATAGCTATACGCCTCGCATGTACCACCCCTGGTCTCTGCACTTCGGGCCTCACCAGCGCCCCCGCCGGAAATCGTGTCTCCCCTTCAAGATCATCCGGGGTGTCTACTAACAGGGCTTCGCCCGTCGGCACTCCTGGGAATCTGGGGTTCCCCATCACTAGTGCTACCTCCCCGGGTCGGATCACCTTGGGCCTCGCCTGCGTACACCACACCGTCCCTCGTTTACACTCCGGGTCCAGTCCTAGGGAGGCAACCCCTTCTTCGAACACTGCTTGAAACACTGGATGCACCGAGAGGGTCTCCAGAAAGTCTTTCCCCGCTTTCTCCTTACAAGCTCCCAGGAGCCGTCGCACAACGGGGGAATTAGTCCCCACCAGGAGGGCAGCACAACCGGTTTCCACCGGGTCAGGACACACCAACACCAACGTCTCAATAGCTTCGGACACTCCCACATCACCCTCCGAGAACTCCAATCTCACCGATAGGTACCCATCGTACGGGTAGTCACCCTCGTTCACACCCCAAATCTGCAGGGCGTCAAATGGGATTACGGGCAAATGCTTTTGATATTGGTTGTAGAAAGACCGGTACAATACGGTCACCTGCGATCCCGTATCCAGAACGGCTTTTGCGTAAACTCCCTCTATCCGTAGACCCACACTGGCATGGGGTCCTACCAGCCCATCCGGAATAGAGGCGTGGGCAACCGGTGGTCCCCTGGCTGATCTCTGGGAACGTGTTCCTCCAGAGGCTCCAGTCCGTTCCCTCACTGAGCCTCTCCTAACTTTCCCGACACCTCCCCCTTCTTAGTCGCAGGGGGGCTTGTCCTCCGCGGAACTCCTGTTCTCTCACAATCCCACCTAAAGTGTCCCTCCTCTCCACAGCTATAGCACACCCTCGGCCGCCCACAGTTCTGCCTGAAATGCCCCTCTTTCCCACAGTTAAAACACACGCTTCCTGCCGCCCCTCCTCTCCCAGGACGACTCCCGCTCCCAACCCACTGCACTGGTCGCCCCTGAGAGTGGGTACCTCCCCTGTCCCTCCCCTCCAGAGGGGCTTCTCTACCCCCCAGTGAGTTGTCATTCCTCCACCCAGCCACCACTTCCTGTATCGCTGAGGATCGTTCCTGTAGGTCCGCGCCCCTTTTTCACCCCAACGCTCTCTCTTCCTCCTGCACCTCTCTAATCAGTGGCCCGAGCGAAGGAGGAGGGCCTTTCCTATAAGCCTGCCGGATAGTCCACACCACCTTGTCCTCCTCCAGAGAGCCACTGAATAACTGACTCATCCTCACGCTAGTCACGTCAGGCGCCTTCACTACCCCCTGGCGCCGCAGCCCCGAGAGCATCCCCTCCATCCTAAATATGTACTTGGAGAGCTTTTCCCCTCTCCATTGTTCCAGGCATTGGAACTTTGCTAAAAGCAGCCAGGGTTCCCCTGACAACCCAAACGCTCCCTCCAAAACTTCTATACATTCCTCCACTCAGGCCCCAGACTTTTCAGCTTTCAACTCCCAGACTGTTTTGGCTGCTAAACCCCTTAAACTTCCCACCAATTGCTGCCTCTTCTCCTCCTCTGAGCCTGGCCACTCCTCTAACATCAAGGACGTATGCTCGATCCAGGTCTCATAGTCCACCTCCCCGTCCAGATTAGGCTTGGCTCCGGAGAACACCCCCAGCTTCAACCGTGGCCTCTCGGCCACTCCCACCAGGGAGTTAAGTGTGGCTGCCAGCTCGGAGGCTTCCTCCCTACCTGGGGGGCGGGGCCTAGTCACGACTCCCTCCTCCCTCCTCCCTTTGCTAGTGCCTGCCACCTCTCTGGGGTTTTCCTCTAGCTCTAGCTCCTCCTCCGATGTCTCCTCATCCTCATCCTTGGAGAAGGGGTGGAGCCCCCACAGCCCCTCCTCCCCGGTATACTGACCGTCGGCGGCAGTTCCAACGTCCTGACGTCAGCACTCGTACTAACCAACACCCAGCTAGACTCCATCTCTTTACCACACCGTCTAGCTACCAATTCTACCTGCCCAATACCTTTTACCAAACTTAATCCCCGCACTGACACGTCTCCCGAAACTCGAAAATCCACTCCGCTCACTACACAGGCATACTGCACCAGTACATCTTCCAACTCACACCAGTTAACAAACTTATCCCTGTCCATCTCCGCTCTGCTGCCTGCGCGATTCCACAGCCCCATGACAATCCAATCCCGGGTGAGCCCCCCACAAATGTAACACTTACCCAAAAGGCTGGTATATGTCTAGGGGAAAAGGAGATCCAGCCACTCATCAACCCCGCCTCCTGTACACGCAGGTGCTGTGAGAATCGCGTTTATGCCTCGCGCCCACCAACAGTATCAAACCCACAACAAATACTGGTATGAAATACACTTTAAAGAGTTTACTAAAATTAAAAGAGTATTAGGCAATACAATATATATATACAAGAAAAAAACAAAAGGCGCCAACTTATCAAAGTTCAGTCAGTTAGTGCACTCGTTGGAGCTCAACCATCGAACCATTCAACCCCTCGTCACTTGCCTCCGACTTCCACGTCTTCCACCTCGGACTCCCCGGTGGTCTTCCGAGCGCACGTCCACCTTCCTCGGCATCTCCCTCCCGACTCCCTTCACTCCGAAGCCCACGCAACCCCTCCCCCAAGTTCCCAGCCTCACAAAACACAATAACATTCCCTATTGATTAACAAATGAATACAATTACCATATCAGCCATTCTAAAGCGAAACAACGGCGAGAGAAACTTTTAACAGACAAAGAAACATTCCTACTCGTAACAAACCAAAGAAGCCCTTTTTAGTAACATACACAGGACATTGTACACGGATATCAACACTATCACAGCACACTCTGAAGAAGGCCTCCAATTCATGCTGAATGTTTTTGCCAAGGTATATATGGCCTGGGTCTTGTTTTGAATACAGAAGAAAGACACAGATCTTATATCAGCCACCACTCAACCAGCCATTTATTCCGCTCTCCATAAAAGTTAACGATATTTCCCTTGAAAATGTCGACCTCTTTCCCTACCTCGGCAGTATTCTCCCTTCAAAAGCAGACTTTGGACCAGAGATCAATTATTGCCTGAGCAGTATTCTTGGATCCTACACAAAATTAAGGAAAAGATTCTTTGAAGACCACAACCTACAGGTCTAAACAAAACTTTTGATCTATAGAGTAATCGTCCTTCCTATATTACATATGGAACTGAATTATGGACCATGTACACTAGATGCCTGAAAGCCCTGGAACAATAAAACATAGAAAACTTACAGCACAATACAGGCCCTTTGACCCACAATGCTTTGGCGAACATGTACTTACTTAAGAAATTACCTAGGGTTACCCATAGCCCTCTATTCTTCTAAGCTCCATGCACCTATCCAGGAGCCTCTTAAAAGACTACCAAAGAACCTTAAGAAATATTTTAAGGATCAGCTGGAAGGACAGTCGGACTAACATCAATGTACTGAAGGAAGCCAACATGTACAGCGTCTCCACCATGATAAAGAAATATAAACTCCAATGGATAGGTCACTTCACTCGAATGCCTAACTCACGTCTCCGTAAACAGAGCTTTCACTCCCAACGGAAGGAAGGTCAGTGAGCACCTGGTGGGAAAATCTAATGCTTCAAAGATAACACCAAAACCAGCCTGAATGATTTCAACATTACATCTAAAAACTGGGAAGATATTGCACTCAGTAGATATATCTAGAGGAAATCTGTTGAAGAGGGAACTGCACTATATGAGAGTGGTCTCTGCTGTGCTGCAGAGAGCAAGCCGCAGCTGCAGTGAAGGGAATGAACAACCAACAGACCCAACTATCAACTACAGTCACCACTTACTCATGGTCACACTGGGCCAGAATTAGTGGATCTGGATGCTTTAGGATGAGCATTCTCTAGTGATCACATTACTTTTAGCAAGTATACCCTGTGGTAATAGTTATATTCAGAACTCCGGTCAGTAAGACAACAACACTGCATAGTAATGAAAATATTCAATTAATCTGGTTTCACCTGTCACTTCCCAGCTTGTACTCCTTCTCCTCCCCCAAGCTTCTTACTCTGGCTTCTTCCCCTTTCCTTTCCAGTCCTGATGAAAGGGTTTTGGCCTGAAACGTTGACTATTCATTCCTCTCCATAGGTGCTACCTTTCCTGTTGAGTTCCTTCCTCATTTCATGTCTGTTTCTCTGGACTTCCAGCATCTGCAGAATCTCTCGTTTATAATTTCTCCCTGGTTACTTTGATAATTGTTTAGAATCTGCTTACCTGCCTTATACCAGTGGATTTCTCCCTGCCCATTTCACACCAAGAAGTTGCACATAATATTAATTTCCATTCATTAGAAAGGTAAAAGTTTATGCAAGTTATTTTGAGCTAGTAATAAACTCCCTCAGGTTACTTTGACAATTGCTTTAAATCTGTTTATGTGCCTCATAATAGTAGAATTCTCCCTGACCATTTTGCAACAAAAAGTTGCATTTAATATTAATTTTCATTTATTAGAAAGGTGAAAGGCTATGCAATTTATTTTGAGCTAGAAATAAACTCAAAGCATAGCAATGTTAATATTAAACCTTACATTCAGTTGCCATTTTATTAAGTACCTCCTTAATGTATGTTTGTGATGTTCTGCTGCAGTAGAAGATCCACTTCAAGGTTCAATGTGTTGTGCAAACCATCCAGAACACCACTGTTGTAAGGTATGGTTCCTTCAGTTAGTGTCATCTTCCTGTCAGTTTGAACCTGTCTGTCCATTCTCCTCTGACCTCTCACATTAACAAGGCACTTTCACCCACAGAACTGCTGCCTACTGGATTTATTTATTTTTCACACCATTATCTATAAACTCTAGTGGTTCGTGTGTGAAAATCCCAGGAAATCAGTAGTTTCTAAGATACTCATGCTGACCTGTAGAGCACCAACAAATCGTTCCATGGTCACATTTCTTTCCCATTCTGATATTTGGTCTGAACAACAACCCAACCTCTTGACCGTGTTTGCATGATTTTATGCACATGATTGGCAGATTATAGATTTGCAATAATAAGTAGCTATACAGGTGTATCTAATAAAGAGGCCACTGAGTGTATAGATTGTGGTTGAGAACTGAAAGAGTGCAAGTTTCCTCAGAAGCCACCTTCAAAGGAAATTGGAGATGCTGAAGGAACTCATAAAGTCAGACAGCATCTACGCAGGGAAATGGATACCAGACATTTTGGATCGAAATGCTTTATGAGATATGAGGAGAAGGAAAATGTCCTCAAAGTAGCACAACTAGAAGAGATTTCAAAGTGGAGGAGAAAAATTCAAAACCACAGATGCTGGAATCTGCAGCGAAAAAAAAAAGAATTTGTGTGTGAAATTCTGCGAGTAAGCCAGCATCTATGGATGGATAGGGATAGTCGATGTTTTGGGTCAAGACCCTTCATCTAGACTGTATGGTTCTCTAGTAGCATAGTGGTTAGCACAACATTATTACTGCTTGGGGCTTTGGAATTTGGAGTTCAATTCTGACACCACCCATAAGGATACTGTTCATCCTCCTTGTGAAACGCATGGGGTTTTTCTGTCTCCTCTGGTTTCCTCCCACGGTTTAATCAGTCACTGTAAACTGTCTTGAGATTAAGTTGGGTTTTGCTGGGCAGTGTGGCCTGAAGGTCCAGAAGGGCCTATTCTGCACTATATCTGTAAACAAAAATAACTATTGACATTTCATTTCCCTCCATAAATGCTGCTTGATCCAATGAGTTCCTCCAACCATTCTGAATTAGCTGCAGCTTTCAGTATCTGTAATCCTGTGTTTTACAGAAAGGCTCCCATTGTGGTGAAAGCTAAAGGAAAGTGCCCTCTAAATAGAAGCACCCACTGTGTATCATACAACAGAACTAACCCAAGGAAGCAGATCTCAGAAGCCAACTCTGAACACGTGATCAGAATCAGAATTATTATTACTGACGTATGTCATCGAATTTGTTACTTTTATGGAAACAGCATAGAGAAATGCATTAAAAATACTATTTATAATAAAAAAATAAAACAACAAAATAATGCAAAAGAAGAACAGTGAGGTGGTGTTCATGGGCCATTCAGAAACCTGATGGCGGAAGGAAAGATGTTCTTGCTAAAACATCGAATATACAACTTCAGAGTCCTGTAGCTGCTCTCTGATGACAGTAATGAAAAGAGGGCATACCCCGGACGATGAGAGCTCTTGATATTGAATGCCTTTTGAAGATATCCTTGATGGTGGGGCCCACTGTAGTAAATCAAAACAGAAAATAAAGATAACTTCTGCTAAATACATATGAAGTGAAAGAAGGTATTGAGAAATTGATATGACCAGGATTAAATTGATAAGAGAAATCATAAATGCTGTCTGTATATGAGTAGAGTGTCAACAGAGGAGGTTGATGTATGGAGGGATAAAAAGGTTAATCTTTCAGATTGGTCAGAGCAGGAGCAATGGGGAATTCTTACAGGGAGACCAGTTATAAACCTGGAGCAGGAATTTGTAATTACTTTCTTTTACCCTGTATCATCTATTTTGACAAATGCAAATAAGTATAGCTGGTCTCAATAGAGAAATCCATTTCCCTTGGTAGCTGTATGCAAATTCCTATTGCAAGAAGCCTCGAAATAGCAGGTTTTTAATGAGTGGTACAAACCTAATTACCAATTACCAGTTAATTTTATATGAAGATTGTGCAAGAATCAGAACCAAAGATAGAGTGAGATGGAGAAAAAGATGGCGATTGTAAAAGTTAGAATAAGACCCAGCGGATCACACGACTGATGCAGTCAATACAGTTATTATTCTAAGAAGGAAGTGTTCAGTTTGAGTATTGAGTAGAGGAGTTGGGATGATATGTTAAAGTCGTATAAGGTGAAGGTGAGATCTAATTTGGACATATTGTGTGCAGTTCTGGTCACCTATCTACAGGAAGGATATTAATAAAACTAAAAGAATACAGAGAACATTTACAAGGAGGTTGCTGGGACTTGAAGACCTGGGTTATAGATAAAGATTGAATATGCTTGGACTTTATTCTCTGGAGCACAGGAGAAAGGAGAGAGTTGATAGAGGTATACAAGATTATGAGTGGTATAAATTGGGTAGATGCAAGCAGGCTTTTCCACTGAAACATTGCTAAATTGTAAAGATTTTTATCCATTTATGCATCAAAATTATCTCCCACTACAATGGTAAGATTTTACATTACCTATACAATCTTCAGATTCCCATCGGATCGAATAACTCTCTATAAGTTTTGATGTATGATAATCATGACTCTCTGAAATCAGTCACAGTAATGTGGCTGTAAAATTAGTACAGAAGTACTGAAAAACATACTGAAAACAGCTTTAAATAAAAATGCTTTGATTCAGCTCTCCTTAGAATTCCTTTGTCATCTTTCTTCATTGCTCTCAGCAATAAAATATATGAATTAGTTCTCTCAATGCATGGCTTGGTGCAGTGGGATTGTGTTTTGGGATTCTGAATACATTAAGTTTGTAGACGGTGGATGAATGAATCCTGGGAGATTTCTTCACATGACCTCCTGCTTGGCTCTGCTGCATCATTGGTTGCTCAACAATCCTACAATGCACCCAATTGCATTGACCAATTGGAATATCTCTTTGTTACCTCAAGCAGGTAATTCTTAACAGCTGGTCAAATAGCACTCTTCATATCTTTTTAGATCCAATAACAGAAGTGCTCTGAAAATGAAGATAAAAGTCCGCGCCATGCATGTTAGTGCAATGTTTTTTTTTAAGGTTGCCTGTAGCAATGTCCTTGAGATTAATCTTCAAACTCTTGGAAATTCAAAAACCAATCCTCAGGGATTGAAAGCTCTTGTGCAAATTGTAATGTGCTTAATGGGCAGTCACTGTGGCATTTCAATCAGAAGTTTAAATGAAAATTTATAATATTTGTCATCTTAATTTTTCATTTTAATATTACCTATTTCCCAAGTGACATAAGGCAGGATATTTCCAAACACAATTCTTGACTCATAGCCACAAACCAGACTGGAAGAGAGCAATTGGCCAGGATTGCAATTCACAGTCCCCCAGTTGATACCACATTCACTTAACCAATATGGAGATATACTCAGCATACCCCAGAGTCCAATAATGTAAATGGGGGGACCTGCAGGATGTTCTCAAATAGAAGTTTCTAGGGGTACAAGTAAATTTGTAAACTGGTAAATTCACAAATTCACAATGCATCAAGAAAGAGGTATTCACTATTAAGGACCCTTACCATACAGTATATGTTCTCTTCTCACTACGACTGTCAGGAAAGAGGTAAGGAAGCCTGAAGACACACACTCAATGCTTTAGTAACAGCTTCTCCTCTCCACCATCAGCTTTCAGAATGGACAATGAACCCACAAACACTACCTCACTTTTTATACTCCATATAGCTCTCTTATGCATCGCACTGTACTGCTACTGCAAATCCATAAATTTCATGCCATCTGTGAATGATAATAAACCTGATTCTGATTCTGAAACTGGTTCATGTGTACTAAGGTACAGTAAAAATCCTTTTTTTGCACAGCATCCAGATTATTTCATTATGCTGATGACATAGATAGCTTTGATGGAATTGATGGCTTGTAGCCAAATTTGCGGATAATACAAAGGTAAGTCGAGAGGCAGATAGCATTGAGGAAGTAGGGAGTTGCAGGATTTGGGCTGATTAAGGAAATGGGCAAACAAGTGATAGATGGAATACAGAACACAAAGTACACTGCAGATGCTGTGGTCAAATCAAGACATACAAAAAAGCTGGATGAACTCAGCAGGACTGGCAGCATCCGTTGAAAGAAGCAGTCAACGTTTCGGGCCAAGACCCTTTGTCAGTACTAAAGAAGGAGGGGGCAGGGGCCCTATAAAGAAAGTGGGGGGAGGGTGGAAAACCAATCAGAGGAAAGATCAAGGGGTGGGGGAGGGGAAACAGGGAGGGGATAGGCAGGAGAGGTGAAGAAGGAATCTAAGGGGAAAGCACTATGGGTAGTAGAAGAAGACAGAGTCATGAGAGATGATAGGCAGCTAGAAGAGGAGACAGAGTGAAGGTGGGATGGGGGAAAGGGGAGGGAGGGAATTATCGGAAGTTGGAGAATTCAATGTTCATACCAAGGGGCTGGAGACTGCCCAGACGATATATGAGATGTTGTTCCTCCAACCGAAGTTTGGCCTCATCATGGCAGTAGAGGAGGCCATGTATGGACATATCGGAATGGGAATGTGAAGGAGAGTTGAAGTGAGTGGCAACTGGGAGATCCTGTCTGTTGTGGTGGACGGAGCGGAGGTGCTCGACGAAACGGTCCCCCAATCTGCATCCGGTCTCACTGATATAGAGGAGGCCGCACCGGGAGCACCGGATGCAATAGATTACCCCAACAGACTCACCTGTCTCTACACCTCATCTCTTGCCACCATTCAGGGCCCCAAACAGTCCTTCCAGGTGATGCAACACTTCACTTGTGAGTCTGTTGGGGTAATCTATTGTAATGTATTCCACAGATTCAATAGCCTCTGGCTCATCTCTGTTCTAAAGGGACGTCCGTGTATTCTGAGGCTGTGTCCTCTAGTTTTAGAAACTTCACCCCCCCACCACCACCAACCACTATTGAATACATCCTCACAATGGTGTCTCTATCTAGGCTTTTCAATATTCGATAAGTTTGAATGAGATTCCCCCTCATTCTACTAAATTCCACAAGTATAGGCCCAGAGCCATCAAATATTCCTCACATGTTAACCCTTTCATTCCCAAGATCATTCTCATCAATGCTCTCTCAACCATCTCCAAAACCAGCACATCCTTTCTTGGATAAGAGACCCAAAACAGCTCACAGTACTCCAAGGGTCTTGACCCGAAACGTCGACTGTACTTCTTCCTATAGATGCTGCCTGGCCTGCTGCATTCCACCAGCATTTAGTGTGTGTTGCTTGAATTTCCAGCATCTGCAAATTTCCTTGTGGAAGTGGAGAGGATGTTTCCTATAGTGGGGGAGTCTAGGACCAGAGGGAACAGCCTCAGAATACAAGGACGTACCTTTAGAACAGAGATGAGGAATTTCTTTAGCCTGATAGTGGTGAATCCGTGGAATTCATTGCCACAGACGGCTGGGGAGTCCAAGTTATCCGGGATATTTAAAGCAGAGGTTGATAGATTCTCGATTGGTAAGTGGTATGGGGAGAAGGCAGGTGAACGAGGTTGAGCAGGATAATAGATCAATCATAATAGAACGGTGGAGCAGACTCAATAGGCCAAATGGCCCAATTTTGCCTAAGTCTTGTTCTTATAGTCTTTACAATTGAGGACTTCACATTACATTACAGCTCCCTGTATATGTAGCTCTTTCCTACAAACTTTTTCAGTCTGCAGTATTTTATTATGCTAAGCCTATCATTTTTATGTCATCCTAAGTTTGATGTCATTTTCCTTACCCAAGGTATCATGAGGAACTTTTCAATCATTATCCCTTCTTCTTCCATCAGGTATTCATAGACAGAGAGTAATAAAAAGTAATTACTTATCTCCTTCAATGTGTTTATTATAATAACACTCTAACAGGATTTTAGAAAACAATATCTGATGCTGCACCACATAAGACAGATGATGAAAAGCTTGGTCGTGGATATAGATTTCAAAGTGCATTATAAAGAGGGAAATCATTAGTGGAGAAGTTGATAGGTCTGTTGGGAGAATGTATAATTAACAAAGTATTTTTTCGTTAAATTATTCATTCATTTATGTGGCAGATGTGTTGTGGAAAAGGCCAGAATCTAAAGCTTCATCCCTGAATAGTGCGAATCACTGCAGCTGAGTTAACCAGGTTGTTCTGGGATTGAAGTTATACATTGATCAGAGTATGTCAAGACAGCAGGTTTGATTCTGTAATCAAATTCAAAAAGTGGAGCCTCAAGAAAGTGGCACCCGTCATTAAGGACTCTCACCATACTCTCTTCTCTTTACCACCATCCAGGAAGTGTTACAGGAGCCTGAAGACTCACTTTCAATGATTCAGAAACAGCTTCTAACCCTCCACCATCAGATTTCGGAAAGGTCCATGAACCCATGACTGCTACCTTAAAATTCCTTTCTTTAGGTACTATTTATATCTCCTTGTAACTTACAGTCCACAATCCAGAGGCTCACTTTCAAGGACTCCACAACCCATGTTCACAGTAGGTATTTATCTATCTATTTTTTAAAATTTATGTTTGCTTGATTGCTTACTTATCCATTTATTTATTTATTCACAGTTTGTCTCCTTTTGCACATTGGTTGCCTGGCAGTCTTTAGTGTAGTCTTTCATTGATTCTATTGTATTTCTCTGTTCTACCATGTATGCCTGCAAGAAAACTGTACACCTATTTTGATTATAAGTTTATGTTGAACATTGAACTTTAATTACATGGTAGGGGGAATAGACAGGAGATCCTGTGGCTGCAAGTACATGGGTCATGGATGTCTCAGAGTGATTGCAAGGGTATTCTGGAAGGACAGGGTGAATAGCTGGTTGCTGAGGTGCATGTAGGAATTAACAATATAGGACAAAAAGTGGGGAGAGGTCCAACAAGCTGAAATTAGGGAGATAAATTATAAAGCTGGACTTCAAAGGTAATAATCTCAGGATTGCTACCTGTGCCACATGCCAGTCAAAGGAATAGCAGCATAGTTAGGATGAATATGTTGCTTGAGCCACAACACTCCAAATGTGGTCTGACCAATACCTAATAAAGCCAATCTATTCTGAGTTTTACCAGTGTAGAGGAGGTTGTACCTGAACACCAACAGATGACCCCAACAGCCTCGTAAGTAAAGTTTCACCTCACCTGGTAGGACTATTTGGGGTCCTAAGTAATGATGAGGGATGAAGTATAGGGGCAGGTGTACCAGCGGTCATTGTTGTAGGGGAGCGAGACAATTGGGGAGTGATGAGTAGACAAGGAGTCACATAGAGAGCGATCCTTGCAGAAAGTGGGGAATGGGAAGAGGGTAAGACATGTTTAGTGGTAGGATCCAGTTAGAGATGGTGAAAAGTATGGAGAATGATTTGCAGGATATGGATTCTGATGGGATGTAGAACAAGGGAAATTCTTTTCTTGGTTTGGGGCTGGGAGGATGGTTGAGGCCAAATGTACAGAAACGGAGGAGATACAGGTGAGGGCAGCCTCAATGGTGATTCTCCTTTTCAGTTATGATGGAAGTCCCAAACCCAAAATATTAATTGTTTTTTTTTTCTTTCCCCTGATGCTGTTTGACTTGTTGAGATTTTCCAGATACTTTTTAAATTCCAGATTTGTGAAGAAGTTGTTTCAGAAATCTAGATTATGAGAAGGATAGAGCTGGCAACCAAGGAATGCAAAGATTGCTGGGGATTGGAGATGAAGGCACTGACCTAGCTTATTTATTGCTTGTTGCATTCCCTTTTGCTGTGTTCTGTGTTGTTCTGCTTAGCATTGTGTGCATGCTATATTGGGGCCAGAATGTGTGGCCATACTGGCGGGCTGTCCCCTGCACATCTTTAGTTTGTGTTGGTTGTTAATGCAAATGACTCATTTCACTCCATGTTTGGATATACATGTGAGAACTAAAATAAATCTGAAAATACCTCCTCATGATTTTACGTAATGCAGAGAGAATCTTCTCTGTAGTATCGGACTACGTGCTGGGGGATGTTATTTCAATGTACTCCATCTTTTCAATGTGTCTGAGTAGTCTGTTATCCACATGCACCCATAACAAGGAGGCACTGAACTATATGGGGAAGATAATGAAAAAAAAGCTAGGCATGGAAATTCAGCAAGACATTTTCTCACCAATGTAACTTCGTTTCTGTTATTTTCTGTTGATAATTGGGTTTACAGAGGATGGTGGTATAATTCCATTTGTATTACTAATGTACATTCTAGTAGGAATGATATTTTACTTTACCCAATTGAGAGATTTCAGAAGTCAATGGGCATTATGTAGCCACTCGATGTTATGCTTAGTTCCAGCTGATCGTCAAAGATTTCTTTGTCACTGGAGTAACACACCCAAAGGATCTAATTCCTAAATGAGATGGTGCAGCAGATGTGTGAAAGTATCACAAAGAGCTGGATTGCTCTTCCAAAGCACTACACTCACCATTTTAAGCAGCACTGTATGGCAGAAAGGCTCATCTTCATAATCAGCCATCATCATATGCAATTCAGTTATTTCCATGGAGGTGACTCAGGATCTTGGGCTCACTGCCTGTGCCATACGACAGTGAGTATAGGAATAGAGTGAGGTTGAGGATAAATGTGTAGCTGAGGGATTGGATCGGGGGCAGAGATTCAGATTTCTGGATCATTGGGACCTCTTTTGGGGCTGGCATGACCTGTACAAAAAGGACAGGTTGCACTTGAATCCAAGGGGGGGCAATATCCTGGCAGGGAGGTTTGCTAAGGCTATTGGGGAGAGTTTAAACTAGAATTACTGGGGGATCGGAACCGAAATGAACAGAAGGAGGAAGGGGTGGTTGACTCACAAATCGAGAAAGCTTGTAGTCGCGGTGGTCCTACGAGCCGTCCAGCGCCCGTCCACCTTCCTCGTCCATCTCTCCTCCTGACTCTCTTCACCCCCAAGCCCGCGCAACCCCTCCCCCAAGTTCCCAGCCTCACAAAACACAATAACATTCCCCATTGATTAACAAATGAATACAATTACCATATCAGCCATTCTAAAGCGAAACAAGGGCGAGAGAAACATTTAACAGACAAAGAAACATTCCTACTCGTAACAAACCAAAGAAGCCCTTTTTAGTAACATACACAGGACATTGTACATTCTCTCCCCACCAGCAAATGTCATGCCCTCATGGCATTACTAGAGTTCCCCAAAGCTTCTTGCAACACACAAAACCCAACCCAGGTGCAGAAAGCAGTGACATAACTACCCAGAGCAGTAGAAATCACACTCGGTTCTCCTGGTACCACATATGTCAACCGCTCTGGGGGGCGCCTAATCCTCTGAGATCTCCATACCCCTTCTGCCCCTCTGGGCTCCCTCTTCACCTGTGAACCCACTGTCTCGGACACCCCAGGTCTTCCTGACGGACCCTCACCCCCTTCCTCACGGGGGTCCTCCCTCACCTGAGATCTCTCCGGCTCACGCTCGGGCTCCACCTTCTCTCCCAGCAATGTTGGCTGCCTCTCCATCTGACCCTCAAGACCTTCCCTCCTCTCACCCAATTCAGTATGGGAAGGGCCAGGAGCCTCCTCTCCTGGTACTGGAGCACCAGCGAATGGGAACAGGTGCCACTCATCTGAGTCGTCCTCTTCTGAATCAGTGGCCATTTCCGGGCGAGGGACCCGTCCCCGCTCTTCAGCAGCGGGCTCTTCCCTTTCTCCGCACCCTCGCAGAGTCCTTGTACTAGGCGTAACCTCCCACTCTGGCTCCGTATCCACCTGCACCGCTTGATCCAGCGGCAGCAGGTGATTCCGATGGAGTACCTTGATAGGCCCTTTCCCATCCTCAGGTTTCACCCGGTAAACTGGCAGGTTTGGCATCTGGCTCTCTATTACATAGGGGCTGGCCGCCCATCGATCTGCCAACTTATGCTTACCAGGGAGTCCCAAATTCCGTAAAAGGACCCGGTCGCCTGGCAATAATTGAACAAACTTCACCTTTCGATCATACCGCATCTTATTCCTCTGATTTTGTTTGGTAGCCGCCGCCTCAGCCAACTCGTATGCCCGCTGTAACTCCCTCTTCATGTCGGACACATACTTTAGATGGGACTTCCCGGGTAATTCACCCACTTCACCCCCAAAACACAAGTCAATGGGCAACCTCGCTTTCCGCCTGAACATCAGATAATAGGGCGAATATCCTGTAGCATCATTGCGAGTACAATTGTAACAGTGAACCAATTGTCCAATATGACGACTCCACCTGCTTTTCTGCCCAATCTCCAGCGTCCCAAGCATATCCAACAGGGTCCGGTTGAACCTCTCTGGCTGCGGATCTCCCTGTGGGTGATAAGGGGTAGTCCTGGATTTCTCAACCCCAAGCATAGTCAGTAATTCATGGATAAGGCGGCTCTCAAAGTCCCGCCCCTGATCGCTATGGATTCGCCTGGGAAGGCCGTAATGAACAAAATACTTCTCCCATAACACCTTCACCACTGTCGTCGCCTTCTGATCCTTAGTGGGAAATGCCTGAGCATAGCGAGTGCAATGATCGGTGATGACTAAGACATTCGCGGTGTTGCTGGTGTCATGCTCAATCGACAGAAAATCCATACATACCAAGTCCAGAGGTCCCGCACTCTGCAAGTGCGACAGTGGAGCCGCCAACGCAGGCAGGGTCTTCCTCCGGATGCAACGACTGCAGCCCCTACAGTATTCTTCGACATCCCCCCTCATCCGGGTCCAGTAGATCCGGTCTTTGAGTAATCCATAGGTCTTTTCCACCCCCAAGTGTACAGAATCATCGTGTAGGGCCTGGAGTACAGCCTGCCGATACTCCTCCGGCAGGACCAGTTGCCAACAGTGGGGTTGGTCCGGAGGCGCCGTTACCCCGTACAAGATTTGGTTCTTTAACTTCAACCGAGACCACTCCTTCAACAACAGGGGCACGAATGGGTGTTTCGCCTTCTCAGCCAATGCCCCATCCCCCTTCTCGACCGCCCTCCACACTGTGCCAATGCCCGGGTCATTTTGCTGAGCAGCTGCCACTTCCCCCGGACTCAGTTCCGGCAACTGTTTAGTCCGTAGTGCGGTCAGGTCACAGTAAGCTAGGGGTATGGCGTCATCAAAAACCCCCAAATTGTCCACGGCTCGTTCCAGCCTCCCTCTTCCCTCGGCCTTCACGGTGATAGCAAACTGACACATCGCCTTCACTCCAGGGGCAGGGACACTCTCCCACTCCTCATCCCTCTCCTGTTCCCCCGGCTCCCGACGAGACAAAGCATCCACATCGACATTCTTGCTTCCGGGCCGGTACCTCAGGCTGAAATCATATACCGACAAGGCCGCCAGCCACCGATGTCCTGTGGCATCCAGCTTCGCCGAAGTCAAAATATAAGTGAGAGGATTGTTATCCTTTCGCACCTCAAACTTGGCTCCGTACAGGTAATCCCCCAACTTGTCCACCACCGCCCACTTCAGCGCCAGGAACTCCAACTTGTGAGTGGGATAGTTTCTCTCCGATGGCGACAAGCTTCGGCTGACAAAGGCTACCGGCCTCAATGCTTTGCCATGCTCCTGGTACAGAACAGCCCCGAGACCCTCTCGGCTGGCATCCGTGTGCAGCACATACGGCTTCTGGGGATCGGCAAAAGCCAACACCGGGGCCTGGGTCAGTCCCCTTTTCAAAGATCGGAACGCCTCTTCACATTGATCATCCCATCTCGAGCCAAAAGTTTCCGCCGGGTTCCAGTATCCTCCAGCGTCCTGCCTCTGGTCCCCCGTCCTTTTCTTTCCCACCGGGGGATAGCCACACAACAGCTGAGTCAACGGGTGACACACTTTGGCGTATCCTTTCACAAATCGCCGGTAATACCCACAGAACCCCAAAAATGAGCGCAGAGCGCCCACTTTCTGGGGTCTCGGCCAGGTGGTCATGGCCTCTATCTTGGTTGGATCAGTAGCCACTCCCTCTCGCGAAATGATATGGCCAACGTAGCTAACCGACGACTTGCAGAACTGGCATTTGTCCAGGGAAAGCTTCAACCCTTCTTCATTAAGCCGGCCCAACACCTTCTTTCTTTCTTTTTAAATCTTTTTATTAATTTTAAGAAAAACATTAGTGAACTATGAATACAAAACGTTTGAGAGTACATAATTAATAGTTTAAATAAACAATCAGATATGTAATAATCAATATATAAGGCCTCCCAAACTCATAGTATTAATGTAAAAGAATCGAAAAAGAGAAAAAAAAAACAACAAAAACTAAAAGAAAACTTAAAAAAAACTAACCAACATGGGCAATTGCATAATGTTAAATACATACAGTAGTGCCGATAACTCCGAACCTCCATCCAAATAATTAAGGATATCAACACCTTCAACAGCCTCTCCTCATGTTCCTCCAAAGTCGATCCAAACACTATCAAATCGTCCAGGTACACCAGCACCTCTAACAGATTCATATCCCCCACAGTTCTCTCCATGAGCCTCTGGAAGGTGGCTGGGCCTCCCGATATGCCTTGGGGCATTCGTTCGAACTGAAAGAACCGCAGCGGGCAGATAAAAGCGGTCTTCTCTTTATCACCTGCACTCATCGGGATCTGGTAATACCCACTTCTTAAATCCAGCACACTGAACCACTTCGCACCGCTCAGGCAGGCCAGCGCATCCTTGACTCTTGGGACAGTATATTGATCAGGGACAGTTCGCCGATTCAACGTCCTGTAGTCAATACACATGTGCACTCGCCCATTCTTCTTCCGTGCCACCACTATTGGGGACGCATAAGGACTTCGGGACTCAGCTATGATTCTGGCCTCCTTCAACGTGCACAAGTGCTGCCGCCTCTCTGGGGTTTTCCTCTATCTCTAGTTCCTCCTCCGATGTCTCCTCCGCCTCATCCTCGGAGAGGGTATGGAGCCCCCACAGCCCCTCCTCCCCCGGTACACTGACCGTCGCCGGCAGTTCCAACGTCCTGACGTCAGTACTCGTACTAACCAACACCCAGCTAGACTCCATCTCTTTACCACACCGTCTAGCTACCAATTCTACCTGCCCCATACCTTTCACCAAACTTAACCCTCGCACTAATGCATCTTCCGAAACTCGAAAATCCACTCCGCTCACTACGCATGCGCACTGTACCGGTACACCTTCAAATCCGCACCAGCGAACAATCTTATCTCTGTCCATCTCCGCTCTGCTGCCTGCGCGATTCCACAGCCCCCTGACAATCCAATCCTGGGCGAGCACCCCACAAATGTAACACTTACCCACAAAGGCTGGTGTATGTCTAGTGGAAAAGGAGATCCAGCCACACACCAACCCACCTCCGGTACACGCAGGTGCTGTGAGAATCGAGTTTATGCCTCGTGCCGCTCACCGTATCAGCTTCACACCAAATACCGTTATGAAATACACTTTATAGAATTTACTAACATAACTAAAGAAGTATTAGGCAATACAATATATATATACAAGGAAAGAAAAAAACAAAAGGCGCCAACTTATCGAAGTTCAGTCAGTGTAGTGCACATCGTAGGAGCTCAATCACCGAATCATCCGACAGCCACGTCGTCACCCCTGGGACCACCCGGTGGTCTTACGAGCCGTCCAGCGCCAGTCACGGTGGTCCTACGTGCCATCCAGCGCCCGTCCACCTTCCTCATCCATCTCTCCTCCTGACTCTCTTCACCCCCAAGCCCGCGCAACCCCTCCCCCAAATTCCCAACCTCACAAAACACAATATCATTCCCCATTGATTAACAAATGAATACAATTACCATATCAGCCATTCTAAAGCGAAACAACGGTGAGAGAAACATTTAACAGACAAAGAAACATTCCTACTCGTAACAAACCAAAGAAGCCCTTTTTAGTAACATACACAGGACATTGTACACTTAGACTGTGGATCAGTACTTGGAGATATGATGTTGTGGCCATTACAAAGACTTGGATGGCTCAGGAACAGGAATGGCTACTTAGGGTGCCGGACTTTAGAAAGGACACAGAGAGAGGCAAAAGAGGTAAAAAGCGATGAAACGGACTCTTAAAATCATAAACCAGCGGGTTGTTGTTACGTCTTCCCGCTCGCTGTGAAAATGGGGGACACTTCCCCAGACATCCCACCCTGCAATGGACTTCCGGGAGAAGTGGGATGTCTGCAACAGAGTAGCTCCTTAGCAGCTAGCCAGCTAGTTTAAATAACGTTAGCTATGCTAGTGAACGAATGACACCTGTTAAACTCACCTCAACATGTCTTTTACAGTCATTTAACCCACCACGGGCAATAGAAAAGTCACTTGCAAACAGTGCAGTGAGCAACACTGTCATTATTTTTGACTCTGTTGGGCAGGGGTACACTTCAGTGTAGTCTGGGGTGAAGTACGTCTTATATTTTCTTTTTTTGGAACACTTTGCCATGGAGCTCTCTCTATCTTTCACTCTTGTTCACGCTCTCTCGTGCTCTCTCAAAAAAATCGATTTCCAGGATATTTAAAATAATTTGTGGGCATCAGGGAGCCACTATCAATATGCGGGAGACTCCCGGGACCTCCGGGAAAGGTGGGATGTCTGACTTCCCTCTCCCTTATTAGGGAGAGAGAGAACTGTGGTATGTCGAATGCCAGATGAAATGTGAAGTCTCTGGAGTAACCGCCAGTCTGTATCTTTGCTTTGTTCACGCTTGAGTGCTCGGAGGTGGTGCTGATGCTTGCTTTTTCTTTACAGTGGGGGGAGGGGAGGGATTGTTGCCTGCTGCCGCTTATGCGCAGGAGGATGCGCTGGAGTTTAAGAAGGAGGATGTGCTGGAGCTTTTGGAAAGCATCAAATTAGATCAGTCACCAGGACCGGATGAGATATATCCAGAACGAGATATACCGCAGGCTACTGTGGGAAGTGAGGGACGAGATTGATGAGCCTCTAGAAATGATCTTGCATCATCACTGAGGATGGGAGAGGTTCTGGAGGATTGGAGGGTTGCAGGGGTTATTTCCTTATTCAAGAAAGGAAGTAGAGATAGCCCAGGAAATTATAGACCAGTGAGTCTTACTTCAGTGGTTGGTAAGTTGATGGAGAAGATCCTGAGAGACAGGATTTATGAACGTTTGGAGAGGCATAACATGATTAAGAATAGTCAGCATGGCTTTGTAAAAGGCAGGTCATGCCTTACGAGCCTGATTGTATTTTTTGAGGATGTGACTAAGCACACTGATGATGGTAGAGCCATAGATGTGGTGTATATGGATTTCAGCGAGGCATTTGATAAGGTACCCCATGCAAGGCTAATTGAGAAAGTAAGGAGGCATGGGATCCAAGGGGACTTTGGTTTGTGGATGCAGAATTGGTTTGCCCACAGAAGGCAAAGAGTGGTTGTAGACGGGTTATATTCTGCATGGAGGTTGGTCACCAGTGGAGTGCCTCAGGGATCTGTTCTGAGACCCTGACTCTTTGTGATTTTTATAAATAACCTGGATGGGGAAGTGAAGGGATGGATTAGTAAATTTGCTGATGGCACAAAGGTTGGAGGTGTTGTGGATAGTGTGGAGGGCTGTCAGAGTTTACAATGGGACATCAATAGGATGCAAAACTGGGCTGAGAAGTGGCAGACGGAGTTCAACCCAATTAATTATGAAGTGATTCATTCTGGTAAGTCAAATATGATGGCAGAATATAGTATTAGTGGTTAGACTCTTGGCAGTGTGGAGGATCAGAGGGATCTTGGGGTCTGAGTCCATAGGACACTCAAAGTTGCTACGCAGGTTGACTCTGGTTAAGAAAGCATATGGTGCATTGGCCTTCATCAACCATTTGATTGAGTTCAAGAGCCAAGAGGCAATGTTGCAGCTATATAGAACTCTGGTCAAACCCCACTTGGAGTACTGTGCTCAGTTCTCATCACCTCAGTACAGGAAGGCTGTGGAAACTATAGAAGGGGTGCAGAGGAGACTTACAAGGATATTGGCACGATTGAGGAAGCATGCCTTGTGAGAATAGTTTGAGTGAACTTGGCCTTTTCTCCTTGGAGTGATGGAGGATGAGAGGTGACCTGATAGAGGTGTACAAGATGATGTGAGGTATTGATCGTGTGGATAGTCAGAGGCTTTCTCCCAGGGCTGAAATGGCTAGCACAAGAGGGCACAGTTTTAAGGTGTTTGGAAGCAGGTACAGAGGAGATATCAGGGGTAAGTTTTTTATGCAGAGAGTGGAGACTGAGTGGAATCGGCTGCCGGCAATGGTGGTGGCGGCGGATACGATAGAGTCTTTTAAGTGATTCTTGGATAGGTATGTGGAGGTTAGAAAATTAGAGGGCTATGGATAACTTAAGGTAATTTCTAAAGCAAGAACATGTTCGGCACAACATTGTGGGCCGAAGGGCCTATATTGTGATGTAGGTTTTCTATGTTTTTATGTGACAGCAACCATAGTTGCAAGCATTGGCAGACTGCAAATTGAAAATCTCCCAGAGCTGTATCCGCAAAGCCCACTCATTCGTGAAGTTAGGTAAAGAAACCTAATATTCTCTACATGGACATCTGCAAGTAAATAATACAAACTGTGAGAATAAGAAAGAGGAAACAAGAGAAAGAGAGAAAGAGTCAGAAAGTGAAAGAGAAAGAAAAAAGCCAAGTGAGGAAAGGAAATACACAAAGAGGTTTAAAAATTAGGAAATGCTGGATATTGTGGATTAGGTTTTAAAAACTTGGAAAGTAAGTGAGGAGTGACATAGAGTCACACAGGCTTTTTGGCACACGATGTTATGCAGATCTTTTAAACTACTCCAAGATTAATCTAACCCTTCAATCCTACATTCAATCCTCGTCTAGGGAGGCTATTTGGGTGGAATTGAGGAATGGGAAAGGTGTAGTAACACTTATAGGGGTGTATTATAGACCACCTAGTGGGGAGCGAGAATTGGAGGAGCAAATTTGTAAGGAGATAGCAGATATTTGTAGTAAGCACAGGGTTGTGATTGTGGGAGATTTTAATTTTCCACACATAGACTGGGAAGCCCATACTGTAAAAGGGATGGATGGTTTGGAGTTTGTAAAATGTGTGCAGGATAGTTCTGTGAAGCAATACATAGAGGTACCGACTAGAGAAGAGGCAGTGTTGGATCTCCTGTTAGGGAATGAGATAGGTCAGGTGATGGAGGTATGTGTTGGGGAGCACTTCGGCTCCAGTGATCACAATGCCATTAGTTTTAATATAGTTATGGAGAAGGATAGGACTGGACCCAGGGTTGAGAAAGGCTAACTTTCAGAAGATGGAGATGCGAAAGGATTTAGAAGGAGTGGATTGGGACAATTTGTTTTGTGGGAAGGATGTAATAGAGAAATGGAGGTCATTTAAAGGAGAAATTTTGAGGGTACAGAAGCTTTATGTTCCTGTTAGGTTGAAAGGAAAGGTTAAAAGTTTGAGAGAGCCATGGTTTTCAAGGGATATTGGAAACTTGGTTCAAAAAAAGAGAGAGATATACAATAAATATAGGCAGCATGGCAGTAAATGAGGTGCTCGAGGAATATAAAGAGTCTAAAAAGAATCTTAAGAAAGAAATTAGAAAAGCTAAAAGAAGATACGAGGTTGCTTTGGCAAGTAAGGTGAAAGTAAATCCAAAGTGTTTCTTCATCTATATTAATAGCAAAAGGATAGTGAGGGATAAAATTGGTCCCTTAGAGAATCAGAGTGGACAGCTATGTGTGGAACCAAAAGAGATGTGGGAGATTTTGAACAATTTCTTTTCTTTGGTATTCACGAAGGAAAAGGATATTGAATTGTGTATGGTAAGGGAAAAAAGTAGGGAAGTTATGGAAACTATGACGATTAAAGAGGAGGAAGTGCTGGCACTTTTAAGGAATATAAAGGTGGATAAATCTCCAGGTCCTGACAAGATAATCCCTAAGCCCTTGTGGGAAGTTAGTGTAGAAATAGCAGGGGCTCTGACAGAAATATTTCAAATGTCATTAGAGACGGGAATGGTGCCGGAGAATTGGCGTATTGCTCATGTTGTTTCATTGTTCAAAAAGGGTTCTAAGAGTAAACCTAGCAATTATAGGCCTGTCAGTTAGACATCAGTGGTGGGTAAATTAATGGAAAGTATTCTTAGAGATGGTATATGTAATTATCTGGATAGACAGGGTCTGATTAGGAACAGTCAACGTGGATTTGTGCATGGAAGGTCGTGTTTGACATACCTTATTGATTTTTTGAAGAGATTAGTAGGAAAGTTGACGAGGGTAAAGCAATCTATGTTATCTATATGGACTTCAGTAAGGCCTTTGACAAGGTTCTGCACGGAAGGATAGATCATGCTTGACTAATCTATTGGAGTTTTTCGAGGATGTAACCAGGAAGTTAGACAAGGGAGATCCAGTGGATGTTGTGTACCTCGATTTTAAGAAGGCATTTGATAAGGTCCCACATAGGAGATTGGTGGGTAAAATCAAAGCTCATGGCATTGGGGGGAAGACATTGACATGGATAGAAAACTGGTTGGCAGATAGAAAGCAAAGGGTAGCGGTGAATGGGTGTTTCTCGGAATGGCAGGTGGTGACTAGTGGGGTGCCACAGGGCTCGGTATTGGGACCACAGCTGTTTACGATTTACGTCAACGATTTAGATGAAGGCATTGAGAATAACATCAGCAAGTTTGCTGATGATACTAAGCTGGGTGGCAGTGTGACATGTGATGAGGATGTTAGGAGAATTCAGGGTGACTTGGATAGGCTGGGTGAGTGGGCAGATACTTGGCAGATGACATTTAATGTGAATAAGTGTGAGGTTATCCACTTTGGGAGTAAGAACAGGAAGGCAGATTATTATCTGAATGGTGTAAAGTTAGGTAAGGGAAAAATACAAAGAGATCTAGGAGTCCTTGTTCATCAGTCACTGAAGGTGAATGAGCAAGTACAGCAGGCAGTGAAGAAGGCTAATGGAATATTGGCCTTTATTACAAAGGGAATTAAGTACAAGAGCAAGGAAATACTCTTGCATTTGTACAGGGCCCTGGTGAGACCACAGCTGGAGTATTGTGTACAGTTTTGGTCTCCAGGGTTACGGAAGGACATCCTGGCTGTAGAGGAAGTGCAGCGTAGATTCACAAGGTTAATTCCTGGGATATCAGGACTGTCTTACGCAGAGAGGTTAGAGAGACTGGGCTTGTACACGCTGGAATTAAGGAGATTGAGAGGGGATCTGATTGCAACATATAAGATTATTAAGGGATTGGACAAGATAGAGGCAGGAAATATGTTCCAGATGCTGGGAGAGTCCAGTACCAGAGGGCATGGTTTCAGAATAAGGGGTAGGTCATTTAGGACAGAGTTAAGGAAAAACTTCTTCTCCCAGAGAGTTGTGGGGGTCTGGAATGCACTGCCTTGGAAGGCAGTGGAGGCCAATTCTCTGGATGCTTTCAAGAAGGAGCTAGATAGATATCTTATGGATAGGGGAATCAAGGGATATGGGGACAAGGCAGGAACCGGGTATTGATACTAGATGATCAGCCATGATCTCAAAATGACGGTGCAGGCTCAAAGGGCTGAATGGTCTACTTCTGCACCTATTGTCTATTGTCTATTGATAGTTAGGAAGGTTCAATCTTTAAGTGTTAATATTGAAGTAGTAAAATGGATCCAACAGTGGCTGGATTGGAGATACCAGAGAGTAGTGGTGGATAACTGTTTGTCAGGTTGAAGGCTGGTGACTAGTGGTGTGCCTCAGGGATCTGTACTGTGTCCAATGTTGTTTGTCATATACATTAATGATCTGGATGATGGGGTGGTAAATGGAATTAGTAAGTATGCAGATGATACTAAGGTAGGTGGCATTGTATTATTGTATCTTGTATTAGTAATTGCCACACTGAGGGGAAAAAAATGGTGTTAGCTGTCCTCTCTGTCTACATCACTTACCTTATACACCTCTATCAAACCACCTCCCACTTCCACGGGAGTGGGAGGGTGAAAGGTCGGAGAAAAGACAGAAGGGAAGGAAATACAACTGACTTTTAGCATCTCAATATCACATAGGTTTTTTAGCCATATAAACCATATAACCATATAACAAATACAGCACTGAAATAGGCCATCTCAGCTCTTCTAGTCCGTGCCAAACGCTTACTCTCACCTAGTCCCACCGACCTGCACTCAGCCCATAACCCTCCATTATTTCTTGACCATATACCTATCCAATTTTACTTTAAATGACAATATCAAACCTGCCTCTACCACTTCTACTGGAAGCTCGTTCCACACAGCTACCACTCTCTGAGTAAAGAAATTCTCCCTTGTGTTACCCCTAAACTTTTGCCCCCATCTCTCAACTCATGTCCTCTTGTTTGAATCTCCCCTACTCTCAATGGAAAAAGCCTATCAACGTCAAATCTATCTATCCCCCTCATAATTTTAAATACCTCTATCAGGTCCCCCTCAACCTTCTACGCTCCAAAGAATAAAGACCTAACTTGTTCAACCTTTCCCTGTAACTTAGGTGCTGAAACCCAGGTAACATTCTAGTAAATCTCCTCTGTACTCTTTCTATTTTGTTGACATCTTTCCTATAATTCGATGACCAGAACTGTACACAATACTCCAAATCTGGCCTTACCAATGCCTTGTACAATTTTAACATTACATCCCAACTCCTATACTCAATGAAGGCCAGCATACTAAAAGCTTTCTTCACCACCCTATCCACATGAGATTCCACTTTCAGGGAACGATGCACCATTATTCCTAGATCACTCTGTTCTACTACATTCTTCAATGCCCTGCCATTTACTATGTATGTCCTATTTTGATTATTCCTACCAAAATGTAGCACCTCACACTCATCAGCATTAAACTCCATCTACCATCTTTCAGTCCACTTTTCTAACTGGCCTAAATCTCTCTGCAACCTTTGAAAATCTACTTCATTATCCACTACGCCACCTATCTTAATGATTTCAAAATGATTTTGAAATGCAGTTATACAGAGTGCAGATGATTAATAACAACTTAAGAGACTAATAAACCTTTCTCGGGCTTCCATCTTGGTGCAGGTATCGATTATAACCGGCATTTCAATGACAAAATCAGCCATCTTCTTCAGGGATGATACCTGGGCAAGTCTAGCCCGGTGGTATTTCTAACCCCGTAGTCCGTACCTCCAGTGGTTAGTCCTCATCCAGTCAGCTTTCTGCTCTCCCACCTTGTTCAAAATTGAATTCCAGTTCTCACTTAGAACAAGACTTTGGTCTTTGTTAAAATTCTTTTCCTCAAGTTTTATTTCAATTACTTCCTTTACCAAGCGGTCCCAAAAACCATTGGTGCGGCACTGTACTTTTGTGCCGTCGAAGTCCATCCTGTGGGCATTGCGAATGCAATGTTCTACTACTGTTGATTTCTCCGGGTAGACCTCCTGTGCTCCCTTTCACCGTGCACCCCGTCTGGCCGATATATGCTGCTCTGCGTTCACAGCCAGCTGACCTAAATCCCAGATCATCTTTGACCCAGGTAGGCTATGACTTGAGTTTCCTTATGGGATAGATGGTATTAGTCTGGTATTTCTTCAGGATCCCGGCAATCCTTCCAGAAACCATTGAAATATGGGGAGGACAGGCGTTAGCGATGTGTTCCTCCTCATTGTTACGTTTCCTGGTTTTTCTGTCGGCCCTTTTAAGGGCCTGATTAATTCAATTCACCTTGTAGCCATTCTATAGGAACATCATGCATAATTGTCTTACTTCTTCGGGGAGACTCTCCGGGCCCGAAGTACGTAGTTTTTTCACGATTAATCAAAGTAGAAAGACCCGCTCTAGGTTGGGAGGCATGATGGAGGCTGATATTGTTGAGGTGTGAGTCTGTGTGAGTGTGTTGCCCCGACTGACGCCAGTCCGAGGCTACCGCCTGGTTTAATAAGGTAATACTCAGAACGATCATGATCTTATTATTAAACAGTAGACAATGAAGTGTCTTTGCTTTGCATGCATTTTAAATGTATATGTTGATATAGTATTAGAAAGATATTTGTTCGGCACAGACTAGAAGGGCTGAGATGGCCTGTTTCCGTGCTGTAATTGTTATATGGTTATATGGTTATATCACATGTGCCAGTGTCCATTTCTTTCAGGCTTGCTGTATTTCTAAAGGACTGAAGCATAGGGGTCGGGGGTGGGGGGCGGGTGGTGGAGAGAGAGGAAGACTTCAGGATGATTTGACATCACCTGCACTTCAGCAATGAATAAAGACAATCAAGCACTAGATCACCCTACCACATTCCTGGAAGCTGGTTGACCACTTATTGTGCAGGCCAGCTCACCTTCCGTGTCATTTTATCCTGTCTGCTCTTTCTTAGCATTCTTCTTGAAAGAAGGAATTCTCCCAATGGATTCCAGTTCCTTTTGAAGCATTCCAAAGACTGCAAGGATTTTTATTTGGATTTCTGATACTTCCCTTTAAATTTTGCCAATATAACGCTTCTGCCACTGAGGTCCTGCTTTGCATATGATTAAAAATGCAATGTGGTAACTAAATAATTAAACAGAAAAGGTGACAGTAGAAAATCACGTCCACAATTACCACAAATCTCACTGCAGTTGCTTTTTCTCAGTTTCTTAATGATTCAAGGCGAAATTATATCAATCACCAGATCAGCTCCACAGAGTCCACTCACCTGACAGAAGGATTAACATTGATCTGCATCCTATGCTGCTCATTAATTCCCTCTGCAGCCACAATATTGTTCTGTCGGGTTAAAAGGCCAGTCATTTAAACTGAGGTGCAAAGGAGTTGCTGTCTTCAGGATTTGGCTAATCTCTGGAATTTTGTGGAGTTTTATGGAAAGAAATTAAAGAAGGAAGTTGAATTATTTTTCTCCAATGTACAATAGAAGAATGAAAAGTTTGTTTTGCATGCCATCCTTGTACATCATTCATCACATCAGTACATTGAGGTGGAACAAGGGGAAACAACAACAGAATGCAAAATATTGTGTTCTAGCTACAGAGAAATGCAGTGTCAGAAGGAGGTAGATTGTTAGGTCAAGATTCCACTTTATCATATTAGGGGTCAGTTTAGTACCGTAGTTTATAGCAGCAGGATTGAAGCTGCCCTTGAGCTTGATGGTACAGGCTTTAGATGTTTCAGAAAGGACAGGGAGGGAGGCAAAAGAGAGGGCGTGGCTCTGCTGATCAGAGATAGTGTCACGGCTGCAGAGAGGTCATGGAGGGATTGTCCACTGAGTCTCTGTGAGTGTAAGTTAGAAAGAGGAAGGGGTCAATAACTCTACTGGGTGTAATTTATAGCCCAACCAACAGTGACAGGGACATCGAGGAGCAGATAGGGAGACAGATTCTGGAACGGTGCAATAATATCAGGGTTGTCATGAAGGGTGATTTTTATTTCCCCATTATTGATTGGCATCTCCATAGAACAAGGAATTTAGATGGGGTGGAGTTTGTTAGGTGTATTCAGGAAGGTTTCCAGATAAAATATGTAGATAAGCTTACAGGAGGCGATATTTGATCTGGTATTGGGAAATGAACCTAGTCAGGTGTCAGGTCTCTCAGTGGGAGAGCATTTTGGAGACAGTGATCACAATTCTATCACCTTTACAATAGCACTGGAGAGGGACAGGAACAGACAAGTCAGGAAAATGTTTAATTGGACTAAGGGGAAATATGAAGTTATCAGGCAGGAACTTGGAAGCATAAATTGAGAGCAGATATTCTCAGGGAAATGTACAGCAGAAATTTGGCAAATGTTCAGGGGATATTTGTGTGGTGTTCTATGTGGGTATATTCCGATGAGACAGGGAAAGGATGGTAGGGTACAGAAACCGTGGTGTACAAAGGCTGTTGAAAATCTAGTCAAGAAGAAAAAGAAATGCTTATGAAAGGTTCAAAAAACTAGGTAATGATAGAGATCTAGAAAACTATAAGACTAGCAGGAAGGAGCTGAAGAATGAAATTAGGAGAGCCAGAAGGGGCCATAAGAAGGCCGTGGCAAGCAGAATTACAGAAAACTCCAAGGTATTCTACAAGTATGTGAAGACAAAGAGGATAAGATGTGAAAACATAGGACCAATCAAGTGTGACAGTGCAGAAGTGTGTATGGAACTGGAAGAGATAGTGGAGGTACTTAATGAATACTTTGCTTCAGTATTCACTATGAAAAAGGACCTTAGTGATTGTAAGGATGACTTACAGCGGACTGAAAAGCTTGAGCATATAGACGTTGAGAAAGAGGATGTGCTGAAGCGTTTGGAAAGCATCAAGTTGGATAAGTCACCGGGACCAGATGGGTTATACTCCAGGCTACTGTGGGAGGCGAGGGAGGAGATTGCTGAGCCTCTGGAAATGATCTTACATCATCAATGGGGACGGGAGAGGTTCCGGAGAATTGGAGGGTTGCAGATGTCATTCCTTTATTCAAGAAAGGGTGTAGAGATAGCCCAGGAAATTATAGACCTGTGAGTCTTACTTCAGTAGTTGGTAAGCTGATGGAGAAGATCCTGAGAGGCAAGATCTCCAAGGCAACACTTGGAGAGGCATAATATGATGAGGAGTAGTCGGCATGGCTTTGTCAAAGGCAGGTTGTGCCTTATGAGCCCTATTGAATTTTTTGAGGATGTGACTAAACCCATTGATGAAGGAAGAGCAGTAGATGTAGTGTATATGGATTTCATCAAGGCATTTGATAAGGTTCCCCATGCAAGGCTTATTGAGAAAGTAAGGAGGCATGGGATCCAAGGGGAACTTGCTTTGTGGATCCAGAATTGGCTCGCCCACAGAAGGCAAAGAGTGGTTGTAGATGGGCCATATTCTGCATGGAGGTAAGTGACCAGTGGTGTGCCACAGGGATCTGTTCTGGGACCCCTACTCTTTGTGATTTTTAAATAATTAGTAAATTTGCTTATGGCACGAAGGTTGGGGGCATTGTCGATGGTTTGGAGGGCTGTCAGAGGTTACAGTGGTACATCAACAGGATGCAAAACCGGGTTGAGAAGTGGCAGATGGAGTTCAACCCAGATAAATATGAGGTGGTTCATTTTGGTAGGTCAAATATGATGGCAGAATATAGTATTAATGGTAAGACTCTTGGCAGCGTGGAGGATCAGAGTGATCTTGGGGTCCGATCCTTAGGCCGCTGTAAGTTACTGCACAGGTTGACTGTGTGGTTAAGAAGGCATATGCTGTACTGGCCTTCAACAACCGTGGGATTGAGTTGAAGAGCCGAGAGGTAATGGTACAGCTATATAGGATCCTGGTCAGACCCCAGTTGGAGTACTGTGCTCAGTTCTGGTCACCTCATTACAGGAAGGATGTGGAAACTATAGTAAGGGTGCAGAGGAGATTTACAAGGATGTTGTCTGGATTGGGGAGCATGCCTTATGAGAATAGGTTTTGTGAACTCATCCTTTTCTCCTTGGAGCAGTGGAGGATGAGAGGTGACCTGATAGAGATGTATAAGTTGATGAGAGGCATTGATCGGGTGGATAGTCAGAGACTTTTTCCCAGGGCTGAAATGGCTATCATGAGAGGGCACAGTTTTAAGGTGATTGGATGTAGGTACAGAGGAGATGTCAGGGTAAGTTATTACACAGAGGGTGGTGAGTGCATGGAATGGGCTGCCGGCGATGGTGGTGGAGGCGGATACGATAGGATCTTTTAAGAGACTTTTGGATAGGTATGTGGAGCTTAGAAGAATAGAGGGCTATGTGTAACCTTAGGTAATTTCTAAAGTAAGTAAATGTTTGGCACATCATTGTGGGCCAAAGGGCCTGAATTGTGCTGTAGGTTTTCTATATTTCAAGTTTTTATATCTTCTGCCTGATGGGAAAGGGGAGAAGAGAGATTGTCCGGGATGGGTGAGGTATTTGATAATGCTGGCTGCTTTAAGTGCAGGCTGGAAGTTAGAGGCAGGTAAAGTTGATTAAGCTGAGCTTAGCATAGGTACATGAAGCAGCACCAATGCATTTGTAAATGTAGCGGAGGAAGAATTGGGGATTGAATGTAGAGAGAGTCAGTAACTTCAAGTTCTTTGATATTACCATATCAAGGGATCTATCCTAGTACCATATGTCCCATCACAAAGAAGGCACTACGGTGCTTCTACTTTCTTATAAGTTTATGGAGAATCAGCATGTCATCTCAAACTTTGACAAACTACTATAGATGCCCATTGGACAGTATCCTGACTGGTTTAATCATGGCCTGGTATGGAAGCTCCAACACCCAAAACAGAAAAGCCTCCAGAAAGTGGTGTATCACAGGTAGAGCCCTGCCCACCTGCAATGAGCGCTGCCACAAAAAAAGCAGCATCCATTATCAAGGACCTCCACCATCCATGCCACGCTCTCTTTTCACTGCTGCCATAGGAAAGAAGGTACAGGAGCCTTAGGTCCCACACCAACCAAGTCAGGAACATTTAATACTCTTCAACCATCAGGCTCCTGGGCCAGCATGGATAACTGCACTCACCCCAACACTGAACTGATTTTACAATCTATGGACTCACTTTAAAGGATTCTACAACTCATTCTCAGTTTTATTTATGTATTCATCTACCTATTATTCATTTTTTGTGTATTTGCACTGTTTGTCATCTTTTGGTCACTGGTTGTTTGTAAGTCTTTATGTGCGGATTTTCATTGATTCTGAAGTATTTCTTTGTATTACAATGAATGACTGCAAGCAATTGTATCTCAAGTAGTATACGGTGACATGTAAATACTTTGATAATAAATTCACTCTAAACTTTGAAATTTGAACTTGAAATACATGGATACACAAGGGAATGAGATGCTGGAATCTGAAGTAAAAAGCAAACCGGTGGAGGAACATAATGAGGTAAGGAGTCTCAATCTGAAAAGTCAACTGGCCATTTCCTTCCACAGATGCTTCAGGTCTCAATGAGTTCCTCTAGCAGTTTGTTTCTTTTTGAATTACCTGTTTGTTCAATTTAAAAGTGATTCAAAAGCCATAACTCAAAAGTAAGCATGCAAAGAGCATTTTCCCACTTTAAAAGTGGAACCTAAGGAAACATCACAGCTCTAGAGAGGGTAAATTTGATTCAAGATTCAAGATTCAAGATTGCTTATTATCATTCATCAATACACTAGTGTAAGGGAGATCAAAATGAACAAAATGATTGTTATTCTGGATCCAATGCAGCATAAAAGCACAATAAGATATAAAAATACACAATAGGATTCATTGATATCATTTCCAGCACACAAGCGTGAATGGGAAAGAAATAATTGTTACTCCGGATCCAATACAGCATAAAAAAACACAATGAGATAAAGAACACAATCATAATGAAATAAACACAATGAATATAAATATGTAAAATAGCTTGTATGTTGATAAAGTGATGCTGGGCACAGGAGTGCCTGTACATAGGGGACTGACAGAAAGTGATGAGGTAGTGGCAGTGGGAAGTGTGCTGGAGGTGTTGATCAGCCTGACGGCTTGGGGGAAATAATTGTTTTTGAGTCTGGTTGTTCTGGTTTGGATGCTGTGCAGCCTCTTTCTTCCCTGATAAGAATAGTGTATGAGCAGAGTGGGTGGACTCTTTCATGATATTGTTGGCCTTTCTCTGGCACAATATATCTATATCCCTGATGATGGATAGTCTGGTGTCAGTGATATGTGGGGTTCCCATTGTAGAGCCTTCCTATCAGTGCAGTTTCCACACCGCACAGTGATGCAGCATGTTAGGATGCTCTCTACAGTGCATCTGTAGGATGACACTCCATATCTGCAGAAAGTACAGGCAAGCAGAGACCATGTATGATAAAATCTGGACATTGGGCCAGGTAACCTACCATGGTTCATGTTTGAATAAGGAAATTTTGATACTCTCAGAAAATACAGCTGGCAATTGGCACATAGCAAGGTATTGTAAGAGTAATTAGTTCTGGAGATGATTTGCACTATCATGCAATAGGAGCACCACAAGGATTAAGATGAACCAACAGATAAAACACCCATCATCATTTAAGTAGTCCTGATAAATGTTTATTCTAAATTCCTGTGTGACAATTTTTTTAAATTGCATAAGCATTTTAGTATAAAATAACCACCTAGACAAGGGAACATTGTTCAGATATTGTTCCTATTGTATACTGGTATACTCCTGACCACATCTCCCCCAGATCCATAACCCATATTTGCATGAAACATATAAGAATCTGAAGATATTTGGCAAGGTGGATTTGGGGAGGTTAAGTCCACTTGTGGAGGGAATCTAGAACTTGGGAGATTTTTTTTCCCATGTAGGAGGTTGTTTACTGAAACCGAGATGAAGCCGTTTTCTTTTCTCTCAGATTCATGGGACTTTGGAATTCTTTTCCTCAAATGGTTGTGAAAACAGGGTCATTGAATATGTTTAACTTCCATGTTAGAAGTGGTCAGGATGAAAGCAGCTTGCAAAAGGAGACGTGTAGAAATGAACAAGTAGCTAAAGTGGAGGAGAGTCACATTTTATGTTGCAGGTTTGAGAATTGTGGATCAAGTTGATGTTCCCCTTAAATGTTCCCCTTATATTTGTAAAACACCTGGGTTGGATACTCATCTAAATATTGGAATCAATTATGAATGTTATTGGTTTGAATTCAGCTGGGGAAAATGCAGGAGATTTTAATAAAGAATGATCTCTTTGGAACCAATGGCTGTGGGATTGGTTGCCTGACACTGTTGATGACTCTCTCACCTCCAATGGAACAGATGAGTGCAGTAATGAAAATTTGAAGGTGTCCTCGAACACTCCAGCCAATTAGTCGGCACTCTATTTTTCTCTTATCGGATCTGCACCATTCTGCTTTGATTTCATTGGTTCTATCTTGTCTGTACCCGTTTTCCATCAGATCTCGCCTAAGGCCTGAGGCTGAGCTGACACCAAATAAGGGTTTGTACCTCCCTGTCACTTCTGCTGTTTTCTCCAAAGTCACATTGATTCAAAACAATTCCACTGGGCCCAGGGCAGCTGCAGGACTTGGGACATCACTGTGAACAGACTGTGCTTCTCTTGCCTACAGTACTGCAGCCTGAGCATAGATTTGGTTTTCATCTTCTGTTGTGCTTAAAAATATTGATTCTGAATTAATACCAGTTTTGGCTTCAAGTATGTTTATTTGGTCTATGGCTTTGAGTCATAGAATCATTGAGTAAGACAGTATTTATTAACAGAAGCAAGCCCTTCGGCCTGACTGTTCCATATACTGACCACAGTTTCCTGTTAGTTTCAGTTGCCATTGCATTACAAACCACTCCCCTCCATGTACCTATCCAAATGCATCTTAAATGTTGCAATTATACCTGCCTTGATCACTTCCTCTGCCAGTTCACTCCAGGTACTCTGTGTATCTGACTTCCTATCAGATCGCCAGCAGGTGGTAAGAGTGGGCTCCCTCCCCTCTGATTCTCAACCCAGGAGCCACTCAGTGCTGTGTACTAAGTCCCCGCTTTTACACCCTGGATACCCAGGGGTGTGTCGCCACCCACAGCTCTAATCTGTTAATTAAATTTGCCAACGATACTACATTGTTTGGCTTAATCTCAAACAATAATGAGGTGGCCTATAGGGAAGAAGTCATCTGACACAGTGGTGTCAAGAAAACAGCCCCTTGTTGCAAAAACAAAGGAGCTGGTTGTGGATTACAAGAGGAATGGAGACAGGCTAACCGTTATTGATATCAATGGATCTGGGGTTGAGTGGGTGAACGGCTTCAAGTTCCTCAGCATCCACATCACCGAGGACCTCACGTAGTCTGTACACAGCAGCTGTGTGGTGAAAAGGCACAACAATGCCTCTTTCACCTTAGACGGTTGAGGAAGTTTGGTATGGGTCCCCAAATCCTAAGAACTTTCTACAGGGGCACAATTGAGAGCATCTTGACTGGCTGCATCACTGCCTGGTATGGGAACTGTACTTTCCTTAATCGCAAAGAGGATTCTGCAGAGTGGTGCGGACAGCCCAGCGAATCTGTGGCTGGGAACTCCCCATGATTCAGGGCATTACAAAAACAAGTGTGAGAAAAGGGTCCGAAGGATCATTGGGGACCAGAGTCACCCGAATCACAATCTATTCAAGTTGCTACCATCCAGGAAATGGTACCACAGCACAAAAGCCAGGACCAACAGGCTCCAGGACAGCTTCTTCCACCAGGCTATCAGACTGATTAACATGCTGATTTGATTGTATTTCTATGTTACACTGACTGTTCTATTTATTATAAATTACTGTTACGAATGAGGAGCAACTCTGATGGGCAGAAGGGTACAGAATCGCCAATGCCCCCCCCCCCCCTTTGGAGAATTGCAAATCGCTACTATTCCGATGCTGTTATCAAAGGAAATGAGAGAGATAAACAGCTCATACAAATTTATGAGACAGAGGCACAGCACCAGTTGGAATGTCTCCTATTGACAAAGAGAGAGATTACTGCTATTGTCTCTTGGAGAAGGAATCGTGTATTGAGTACTGTTCTATTCATTGAAACCCCTCAGGGGGCAAACAGAGTGGGTTGATTGAGGGATTGCATCATCCCAATCTGATTGACATCTGAGACCCCGTGAGTGGGGATAAAAGTAGGGTCTGGGAAACACCCCTCAGACGCACCAGGAGAGACGTTACGAGACCGGTGGGGGGCTTGTGTGTGTGTCCACCCTTGCCTGGGTGATGAGTCCTCCACGGAACAGTCTAGCTAAAGGACGGAGACGGATCAAGATCATAAAAGGAAAGTTGGCAAGTTACTCTCTCTCTCTCTCTCTCTCTCTCCAACAATTACAACACAGTGAACAACAACGACTGCAGCCTGTATGAACTGAACTGAACTTTATATTTCCATCGGACAATTCATTATCCCCTAGACAACGATAGAGCTTATTTCTTATTGATTATTATTATACCCGCACTTTTAGGTTTAGTATTGATGACGTATATTATCTGTATATTTGCATTGATATTATTTTTGTGTATTTTTACTAATAAATACTGTTAAAAATAGTATCATCAGACTTCAACGGATACTCCTATCTTTGCTGGTAAGACACCCAGTTATGGGGTTCATAACATTACTATGATTGCACATTTAGACAGAGATGTAACGTAAAGATTTTTTACTCCACATGTATGTGAAGGATGTAAGAAATAAGTTGATTCAATTCAATTCAATTCAAGTTATCTCTCAGATCTCTTTTAAATTTCTCCCTTCTCATCTAGATGTGGACTTCCCCAAACGTGCAGGAAAGAGATTGACCATCCATCTTATCTATACCCCTTATAATTGTATTATTTTTTACGAGGTAACCTTTCATTCTCCTAAGCTTCAAGGAATAAAAATCTGGTATGGCCAAACTCTCTCCTCATAGCTGAGGACCTGCAGCCCAGTCAGCATCTTCATAAGTCTCTTCTACACTTTCTCCAGTTTAACAATAGTTTTCCTATACAGGTATCCCTGCTTTTTGAAAGTTCGCTTTATGCCACTTTGCTTTTACGAAGGACCTCCGCAACTTCCACCACCTTCAATAGGACCACACCACTAAGCACATCTTTTCCTCTCTACCCCTCTCTGCTTTTTGCAGGGATTGTTCCCTCCGTGACTGCCTGGTCCACATGTCCCTCCCCACAGATCTCCCACCTGGCATTTATCTCTGCAAGCGTAAGTGCTACACCTGTTCCTACACCTCTTCTCTTACCACCATTCAGAACCCCAAACAGTCCTCCCAGGTGAGGCAACACTTCACTTGTGAGTCTGTTGGGGTAATCTATTGCATCCGGTGCTCCCGGTGCGGCCTCCTCTATATCGGCGAGACCCGACGCAGATTGGGGGACCGCTTCGTAGAGCACCTCCATTCCGTCTGCCACAACAGACAGGATCTCCCGGTTGCCACTCACTTCAACTCTCCTTCACATTCCCATTCGGATATGTCCATACATGGCCTCCTCTACTGCCATGATGAGGCCAAACACAGGTTGGAGGAGCAACACCTCATATACCGTCTGAGTAGACTCCAGCCTCTTGGTATGAACATCGAATTCTCCAACTTCCGGTAATTCCTTCCCTCTCCCTTCCCCCAATACACTTTCACTCTGCCTCCTCTTCTAGCTGCCTATCACCTCTCTCATGATTCTGCCTTCTTCTACTACCCATAGTGCTTTCCTCTTACATTCCTTCTTCACCTTTCCTGCCTATCCCCTCCCTGCTTCCCCTCCCCCATCCCATGATCTTTTGTCTGATTGGTTTTTCACCTGCACCTTCCCCCTCCCCCCACCTTCTTTATAGGGCCCCTGCCCCCTCCTTCTTCAGTCCTGACGAAGGGTTTCGGCCCGAAACGTTGACTGCTCATTTCAATGGATGCTGCTGAGTTCATTCAGCTTGTTTGTATGTGTATATTAGTACCTGTTTTTGCTTACTGAAAAAAATCCAGAGGATTTTTGCTTTTATGAAAAAAGGCAAAAAGTGAAAATAGCGTTCAGTGCTTGTTTTGCAGCGAGCCGTTATAGAGGCAGCGCGCACCCCGAGCAGCGAGAATGACGCCACCAAGCTCCTTCCCCGGGAGCTACACTCAGTATCTCAGCACCAAGCCGCCATAGCTTTGAACCATGTCTGTGAGCATCTGTGTTTTATCTCGATTTACTTTGTGCATCCATTAGCAAGATGTGTCCTAAGGTATCAGAAAAGCCTAAGAGACATCATAAAGGTGTTACGCTTAACGTTAAACTGGAGGTAATTAAGCGTTTCGATCATGGTGAATGAAATAAAGACATTGTGCGTGCGTTGAACTTGCCTAAGTAAGTGAAAAAACACCATACATGCATTATTTCTACTTATTATAGGCCGTGTATTTATCATATCATTCCTGCTTTTACTATATGTTAGCGTTATTTGGTATGATTTGGTACATTATTTTTTGGGTCTGTGAATGCTCAAAAATTTTTCCCATATAAATTACTGTTAATTGCTTCTTCGCTTTACGCCATTTTGGCTTACGAAAGGTTTCATAGGAATGCTCTACTTTCAGATAGAGGGAGAAACCTGTAACAGCATGACCAAAACTGTATAGAATAATCTAAGCATGGTCTCACAAATTACTTGTAAAACTGCAACATAATTTTGCTACTCGTAAACGATGCCCAGACCTACGAAGATCAGGGTGTTAAATCCATTCTTCATCACAATGCCCACATCTCTTCAGTTTAAGTTTCACAAGGCCATAAGAGTTAGGACCAGAATTGGTGGGCCAAAATGGCTGATCCATTTTCCTTTTAACCCTATCTCCCTTTCTCCCTGTAATGTTTCACACCCTGACTTAAAGAACATAGAAATCTACAGCACGTCTAATGCCCTTTAGCCCACAAAGTTGTGCTGACTGTGTAACCTACTCTAGAAACTGCCTAGAATTACCCTACCGCGTTGCTCTCTATATTTCTAACCTCCATGTACCAATCTAAAAGTCTCTTAAAAGGCCCTATTGTATTTGCCTCCACCACCGTTGCCAGCACTGCATTCCAAGTACCCACCACACTCTGTGAAAAAGTTACCTCAGACAACCCCCGTACCTGCTTCTAAGCACCTCAAAACTGTGCCCCCTCATGTTAGCCATTTCAGCCCTGGGAAAAAGCCTCTGTCTGTCCACATGGTCAATGCCTCTCATCATCTTATACACCTCTATCAGGTCACCTCTCATCCTCCTTCACTCCAAGGACAAAAAGGCCAAGTTCACTCAACCTATTCTCATAAAGCATACTCTCCAATCCAGGAAACATCTTAGTAAATCTCCTCTGCGCTCTCTCTATAGTATCCATATCCTTCCTGTAATGAGGTGAAGAGAACTGAACACAGTACTCGAAGTGGGGTCTGACCAAGGTCTTATATCACTGTAACATTACCTCATGGGTCTTGAACTCAATCCCACGCTTGATGAAGGCCAACACATCATACGCCTTCTTAACAACACTGTCAACCTGCACAGCAGCTTTGAGTGTCCTATGGACATAGACCCCAAGGTTTCTCTGATCCTCCATACCGCCAAGAGTCTTACCGGTAATACTATATTCTGTCTTCGAATTTGACCTACTGAAATGAACCACTTCAAACTTTTCTGGGTTGAACTCCATCTGCCACTTCTCAGCCCAGTTCTGCATCCTATTGATGTGTCCTTGTAAGCTCTGACACCCCTCCAGACAACACCCCCAACCAATGTGTCATCAGCAAACTTACTAACCCACCTTTCCACTTCTTTATCCAGGTCATTTATAAAAATCACAAAGTCCTAGAATAGATCCCTGTGGAACACCACAGGTCACTGTCCTCCATGCAGAATACGAACCATCAACAACTACCCTTTGCCTTCTGTGGGTAAGCCAATTCTGTATCCAGAAAGCAAGGTCCCCTTGGATCCCATGCCTCCTTATTTTCTGAATGAACCTTGCATGGGGAACCTTATCAAATGCATTATTGAAGTCAATATACACTACATCCATTGCTCTAACTGCATTCTCAAAGAATTCAATCAGGCTTGTAAGGCACTATTTGCTCTTGACAAAGCTATGCTGATTATCTCTGATCAGATTATATCTTTTCAAATGCTCATACATCCTGCCTCTCAGGATCTTCTCCAATAACTTGCCCAACATTGAAGTGAGACTCACTGGTCTATAATTTCCTGGGTATTCTCTACTCCCTTTCTTGAAAAGGGAACAACATTTGCCACCCTCCAATCCTCTGGTACTTTTCTTGTCCCTATTGATAATGCAAAGATCATCAATATGTTTTATGAAGAATCTATCTATTTGCCCCTTAAATACACCCAATGACCTGACCTTGACAGCTGCCTATAATAATGAATTCCATAGATTTGCCACCCTCATTAAAGAAATTCCATCTTACCTCCATTCTAAATGGACATTCCTCAATCCTGATGCTGTGTTCTTTGGTCTTAGACTGTCACACTACAGGAAATACCCTTTCCACATCCATTCTAGGTCTTTCAATATTTGATGGGTTTCAATGAGATGCCCCTCATTCTTCTAAATTCCATTAAGTGGAGGCCCAGCACCATAAAACACTCCTCATATGATAAACCTTTCATTCCCAGAATCATTTTTAAGAACCTCCTTTGAGGCCTCTCCAATGTCAGCACATCCTTTCTTAGATTAGGTACTCAAAACTGATCACAATACTCCAAGTGAAATCTCACCAGTGCCTTATAAAGCCTCAGCATTACATAACTGTTTTCATATTCTAGTTCTCTCAAAAGGAATGTTAACATTGCATTTGTCTTCCTTACCACTGACTCAATCTGCAAGTAAACCTTTAGTGAAACCTGCACAAAAAATCTCCAGACTCTTTGCACCTTGGATTTTTGATTTTTTTCTGTTCATAAAATAGCCTACACTTTTATTCCTTCAACCAAAGTGTATGATTATATACTTCCTGACACAGTATTCCATCTGCCGATTCTTTGCCCATTCCCTAATCTGTCCAAGTCCTTCTGCATCCTTACCACTTCCTTAGCATTACCAGGCCATCCACCTATATTTCATTTCATCTGCAAACCTGGCCACAAAGCCATCAATTCTGTCATTCAAATCATTTCCATATAACATAAAAAGAATTGGTCCCAACTTCAACCCCTGCAGAACACCACTAGTCACTGGCAGCCAACCAGAAAATGCCGTCTTTATTCTCACTCTTTGCCTCCTTCCTGTCAGCCAGTGCTCAATCCATGCCAGTATCTTTCCTGTAATACCATCGGCTCTTATCCTGTTAAGTAGACTCAAGTGCGGCAACTTGTCAAAGGCTTTCTGAAAATCCAAGTAACAACATCCACCAATTCTCTTTTGTCTATTTTACTTGTTATTTCCTCAAAGAATTCCAACATATTTGTCAGGCAAAAAATTTCTTTGAGGAAGCCATGCTGACTTTGATCTATTTTACTATGTGTTTCTAAGTATCCCAAAACCTCATCCTTAGCAATTGAATCCAATATCTTCTCAACCACTTTTCTTTCTTCTGCCTTCCTCACTTCTGAAAGAGTGGATTGACATTTGTCATTTTCCAGTCCTCTGGAATCATGGCAGATTCTAGTGAGTCAAGAAAGACTAATGCCTCCACATTCTCTTCAGCAACCTCTTTCAGAACCCTTGGAGTGTGGTCCATCTAGTCCAGATGACATATCTACCTTCAGACCTTTCAGCTCCCCAAGCACCTTATCCCTAGTAATAGCAACTGCACTCTCTTCTGCCCCCGATACTCTTAAACTTCCAGCATACTGCTAGCGTCTTCCACAATGAAGACTGACACAAAGTACTTACTCGGTTTGTCCACCATTTCTTTGTACCCCTTTACTAACTCTCCAGCATCAATCTCCAGTAGTCCGATAACTCATCCCACATCTCTTTTACTCTTTATAAGATAGAAGTAAGAAAGTTGTTTCCATTGGTGGGTGAGGCAAGAACTAGGAAACATTGCCTCAAGATTCAGGGGATTTAGGACAGAGATGGGGAGAAACTGTTTTTCCCAGAGAGTGGTAAATCTGTGGAATTCTCTGCCCAGGGAAGCAGTTGAGGCTTCCTCACTAAATATATTTAAGAAACAGTTAGATGGATTTTTACATAGTAGGGGAATTAGGGGTTATGGGGGAAAGGCTGGTGGATGGAACAGAGTTTACGGACAGATCAGCCATGATCTTATTGAATGGCAAGGCAGGCTCAATAGGCTGGATGGCCTACTTCTGCTCCTATTTCTTTTGTTCTTATGTTTATATATCTATAGAAACTTTTAGTATCTTCTTTGATATTGGCTAGCTGACCTTCACTTTTCCTCCTTAGGGCTATTTTGTTTGTCTTCTGTTGGTTTTTAGAAGTTCCCCAATCCTATAAATTTCCACATATGTCGCTCTATTATATGGCCTCTCATATCTTATATGAGATCATGTCCTCTGCCATGACAGGCAAGCCTTTCCAGTGGGCAAGTGGAATGTGTTTGGCAAAACCCTTAAACCCTTGAAAATTGCCAACAAATAAAAAGTGATGTGCAGTTCTTTTGTTTGTGCATAAGAGGGAGCCAATCATGGGAATAATGTAGGTATCTAGTGACCTCTTGGCTGGTGAATGTGGTTGGTCATTGTACAGATAGTGCATAAGCATCAATAAATAGTGTATATGTCGTGCATAAGTGGCAATACATCATATATGTCACAATGGTACCTTTAAATCTTTCACCACCACAGGTTGTATTAAAATAATATTTGATAAGTTTGTCACCAGTTATTGATGAGTAAACTTACTCTCGGTGGCCACTTTATTAGGTATACTTGTACACCTGTTTGTTAATGCGAATGTCTAATCAGCCAATCACGTGGCAGCAACTCAATGTATTAAAGCATGTGGACATAATCTCATGTGTTGTTCAGATCAAACACCAGAATGTGCAAACAATGTGATCTAGGTGATTTTGAGCATGGAATGATTGTTGGTGGCATACAGGGTGATTTGAATTTCTCAGAAACCGCTGACCAGAAGTCGACTGTAATTCAAATAATCATGTGTTAAAACAGTGGTGTACAGAAGAATATGTCTGAATGCACAACATGTCAAACCTTGAAGTGGATGAGTTATAGAAACAGAAGACCATGAACATTAGGTTCAGAAGGTAATTAATAAAGAGGCCACTGAGATTATTTCTGGTGAATTGTGATCGAGCCAAACATCATATTCTGTATTTCTTCAAAAATATTCAGGAAGATTAGTTAGGCATTTAGTTCCTTGGTAGCTTCCAGCAAAATAATTAAATCCTGGCTTATAATTATTTATCTGAATAATACAATGCTTCTGTTTATATCACAATTTCTCACAATGCCCTTATCTAAAGAACATCAGTCAAATGTAGGCAAATGTGTGTAAAAAAATACACAAGTTCTTTAAAGATTCTGAAAACTTCATTATAGATGATAATTTTGCAATCCAAATAATTCTGTTTCATTGTCTGTATAATGGAAACAGTGGGTGGTAAAAATCAGGCAACCTGTGTAGTTTGCTCAATTTTCAATTCAATTGATGTGACAGATGGAAAGCAAAGAAGTGTGGAAAATCTCCAGCTTTTGATGATACTGTGCTTACTTTATAACCAAAAGAACAGGATAATGATTCTGTCAAAACTAATAAACATAAAGCATCGATGAAAATTATGATCAGCTCAGCAGTTTTAAACCTCAAACTCCTTTTGCTGCACTTCTCCACGGTCTTTCTTTTAAGGTGATGGAAGATACATCTGATGTCTCTTGGCTTGTACTCACTGGAGTTCAGAAGAATGAAGGGGGTGGGACCTCATTGAAACCGATTGAGTATTGAAAGGTCTACATTAAGTGGATACGGAAAGGATAGTTCCTACAGTGAGAGAGTCTAAGACCAGGGGGAACAGTCTCGGAATAGAAAGATTTCCCTTTAGAACAGAGACGAGGAGAACGAGGAGAGCCAGAGGGTGGTGAATCTGTGGAATTCATTGCCATATATGGTTGTGTACATCAATACATTGGGCATATTAAAAGCACTGGTTGATATGTTCTTAATTAGTAAAGTCATCAAAGGTTATGAAGAGAATGCTGGAGATGGGGTTGAAAGAGATCAGCTATGATGGAATGGCAAAGCAGACTTGATAAGCTGATGGTATAATTCTGCTCCAATGTCTTATGGTCTTGCATGCTCCTACCTCACTCTCCTCACTACAAATGCCATCTACACTCCTTCCTCTACCACTGATTCCTGAATGTGGTGCAGTTACTGAACGAGACTGATGTGATCAGTGGAATCTTACCTGGATGCAAAGTGTCCTAAAACATCCGAAAAATATACTTTTGTTCTGGTCTAATATGTTCTTACAGGTTGTAGATCTCATTTAGAAACTGAAAATGGATGTTCTGCTTTTAAGAGCATAAGATATATGAGCAGAATTAGACCATTTGGTCAATCAGTTCTGCTCTCCCATTTCATCATTGCTGATCCAACTTTTCTCTAAGCCCCAATCTCCTGCCTTCTCCCTGAATCCCTTCATGCCCTGACCTGTCAAGAACCTAACAATCTCTGCTTTAAATATGCATAAAACCCTGGCCTCTACAGCTGCCTGCAGCAAAAAATTCCACAGCAACAAATTCTCAATTCCACCATCTAAAACATTGATGAATAACATAAAAAGAATCTTTCCCAATGCTGACCCCTATGGAAAACCACTAGGCACTGGAAGCCAACTGATAAAGGCTCCCTTCATTCCCACCCTTTGCCTCCTGCCTGATAGCCACTGCTTTATCCATGCTAGAATCTTTCCTGTAATACCATAGGCACATAGCTTGTTAAGGAGCCTCATGTGTGGCACCTTGTCAAAGGCTTTCTGAAAATCCAAGTACACAACATCAAATGATTCTCCTTCATCTATCATGGTTGTTATTGCTTCAAAAAAATTCAATAGATTTGGCCGGCAAGATTTTCCCTTGAGGAAACCATGCTGACTATGATCTCTTTTATCATGTGTCTCCAAGTACTCTGACACATCACCCTTAATAATCGACTCCACTGTCTTCCCAACCACTGAATTCAAACTAACTGATGTATAGTTTCCATTATTCTGCTCTCTCCCTTCTTGAAGAGTGGAGTGACAATTGCAATTTTCCAGTCTTCCGGAACTACTCCAGAATCTAGGGATTCTTGAAAGATCATTATTAATGCCTTCACAATCTCTTCAGACACCTCTTTCCAAACCCTGAGGTGTACATCATCTGGTCAAGGTGACTTACCTAAGTTCAAACCTTTCAATTTCCCAAGAACCTTCTCTGTAGTTATGTTGAATTCACACATTCCATGACCCCTGACACCTGGAACTTCCACCATACTGCTTGTGTCTTCCACAGTGAAGACTGATGTAAAATATTTATTCAGTTCATCTGCTATTTCCTTGTTAGCCATTGCTACCTCTCCAGCATTGTTTTCCAGTAATCCGATGTCCACTCGCGCCTCTCTTCTGAACTTTATATATCTGAAGAAACTTTTGGTATCAGAATCAGATTTATTATCACCGGCATGTGACATGAAATTTGTTAACTTAGCAGCAGCAGTTCAATGCAATACATAATACAGAAGAAAAAAAATACAATAATAAAATAAATAAATCATTTTAGTATGTGTATATTGAATAAATTAAAAATTGTGCAAAAAATCAGAAATACTATATAATAAAAAGGTGAGGCAATGCCCAAGGGTTCAATGTCCTTTTAAGAATGGGATAGCAGAGGGGAACAAGCTGTTCCTGAATCGCTGAATGTGTGCCTTCAGGCTTCTGTAACAGTGAGAAAAGGGCATGCCCTGGGTGCTGGAGGTCCTCAGTAACGGACGCTACCTTCCTGGGACACCACTCTCTAAAGATGTCCTGGGTACTTTGTAGACTAGTACCCAAGATGGAGTTGACTAAATTTACAACCCTCTGCAGCTTTTTTCAGTCCTGTGTAGTAGCCCCCCTCCCCCATACCAGACAGTGATGCAGCCTGTCAGCATACTCTCCACGGTAAATCTATACAAATTGTTGAGTGTATTTGTTGACATGTCAAATCTCTTCAAACCCCTAATAAAGTATAGCTGCTGTCTTGCCTTCTTTATAACTGCATTGATATGTTTGGACCAGGTTTGATCCTCAGAGATCTTGACACCCTGGAACTTGAAACTGCTCACTCTCTCCACTTCTGATACCTCTATGAGGACTGGTATGTGTTCCTTCATCTTACCCTTTTGGAAGTCCACAATCAGCTCTTTCGTCTTACTGATGTTGAGTGTCAGGTTGTAGCTGTGGCACCATTCCACTAGTTGGCATATCTCACTCCTGTACGCCTTCTTGTCACCACCTGAGATTCTACCAACAATGGTTGTATCATCAACAAATTTATAGATGGTATTTGAGCTATGCCTAGCCACACAGTCATGTGTATATAGAGAGTAGAGCAGCGGGCTAAATACACAGCCCTGAGCTGTACCAGTGTTGATCATCAGTGACGAGGAGGTGTTATCACCAAACAGCACAGACTGTTGTCTTCCGGTTAGGAAGTCGAGGCTCCAATTGCAGAGGGAGGTTCAGGTTCTGCAACTTCTTAATCAGGATTGTGAGAATGATGGTATTAAATTCTGAGCTATAGTCGATGAGCAGCATCCTGCATAGGTGTTCGTGTTGTCTAGGTGGTCTAAAGCCATGTGAAGAGCCATTGAGACTGCATCTGCTGTTTGCCGATTGTGGTGATAGGCAAATTGCAATGGGTCCAGGTCCTTGATGAGGCAGGAGGTCAGTCTAGTCGTGACCAACCTCTCAAAGCATTTCTTCACTGTAGATGTGAGTGCTACTAGATGATTGTCATTAAAGTAGCTCATATTATTCTTCTTAGGCACTTGCTTGCTGACATTTACACGCAAGGGGGGGAGCTGGGGGTGGACTTTGGGCTGTAAAATTTGACTGTCATTCAATCCTTGGTGCACTCCTCCGTTTCACTGACGGTTGCGATGAAAAAGCATTTCAGGATGTATATTGTACACATTTCTCTGACATTAAATGTACCTTTGAAAACTTCAGTATAATTGCTGCCTTTGTGAAGCAAGTGGGAACTTACGCCCGTTTCAATGAGACGTTGAAAATATCCTTGAATACTCCTGCCAGTTTGTTGGCACAGGTTTTCAGAGCCTTACCAGGTAGCCAATTTTAATATTATTGGCTACCGTACTTTCATATGCCATCTTTACCTTCTTAATGACTTTTCTAATTGCCTTCGGTTGGTTTTTAAAAGCTTCCCAATCCTCTAACTTCCCACTAATCTTTGCTCTAATGTATGCCCTCTTTGACTTTTATGTTGGCTTTGACTTCACTTGTTAGCCATGGTTGTGTCATCTTTCCTTTAGAATACCTTAGAAATCTTTGGGATGATATATCCTGTGCCTTCCGAATTTCTTCCTGAAATTCCAGCCATTGCTGCTCTGTTGTCATTCCTGCCAGTGTTCTTTTCCAATGAATTCTGGCCAACTCCTCTCTCATGTAATGCCCTTTTCTCCACTGTAATAATGATAGCTCTGACTTTAGCTTTTGCTTCTCAAATGTCAGGGTGATTTTGATCATATTATGATCACTTGCCCCTGAAGGCTCTTTTACCTTAAGTTCTCTAATCAATTCTGGTTCATTGTACAACATCCCATTCAGAATGGATGATCGCTAGTGGGCTCAAACATGACTTGCTCTAAAAAGCCATATCTTAAGCATACTAGAAACTCCTCCTCTTGGAATTCAGCACTAACCTGATTTTCTCAACCAACCCGCTTATTGAAATACCCCATGACTATGATAACATTTCCCTTTTGGCATGCATTTTCTGTCTCCTGTGAAATTTATAGACAATATACTTAGTGGTCTATATACAACTCCAATCAAGGTCGTTTTATCTTTGCTGTTTGTCAGCTCTATCCGCAATGATTCAACACCTTCTGACCCTTGTTACGTTCCCCAGTAACTGGGTGACTTATCAGCAAAGATAGATGGGTCCGCTGAAGCCTGATGCTACTATTTTCAAACGTTTTTATTTATAAAGGGGCACAAATGTATGGTTAATACAAAACATTCAGATCATATACGTTGTCACAACTCAATCTAAAGCACAGGTATAGTAATAATCAACCAGAAATAAGCTCTATCGTTGTCTAGGGGTAATGTAGATATATATTGTTTACTGGATATCTAAAAGTCTTTTGCGGTCACTGCAGTTCCACCAGCTGCCGTCGTTGTGGTGTCGCGTTGGTGCACTTTTGTTAGAAAGAGAGAGAGAGATGGGATGAAATAGTTACCCGACCGGTTTTCCAACCTGGAGGAGTTTGGTTTGTCGGAGCCTCGTTGGGGGAATGAACGCTCATCTGTGGCCTTCCCTGTAGCTAAGCCATTCTTCCGTTGTGGGGTCGCCAATCCCAGGCAAGGAAAAGACGCACACGAACCCCACCACCGGCTGTCGCTATCAAAACGCTGTCACAGGATTTCTAGCGTGTCTTCTGGTGCGTCTGAAGGGGTCGCCCCTCCCAGACCCTCCTTTATATTTCCTCACGGGATCGCCGGTGTCAATCTCTCTCTCAACCAGCCCACGTTGCCCGAGGGCTTTACACGTGGTCTTCATGAGACAATAATCAGAGTCACTTTATTCTGCTTCCCGGGGGAACGTGGTCTTCCGCACGTCTCCCTCTCTCTTGGGTCATTTGACCCCCCCTTGACTAGGGCTCTTGCGATTCTCACAAAGGAGGGGTCTGGGGTCATAACACCCTATATTACCTCTTTTTGATTATTTGACTTCATTTTTATCAACAGAACATCTCCACCCCCTCTGCTTCCCTGCCTGTCTTTCAATACAATGTATATCCTTGGACATTAAGCTCCCAGCTTTTATCTTCTTTTAGCTATGATTCAGTAGCCTACAACATCATACATGCCAATCTGCAGCTGAGCTACAGATTCACCTACCATATTCTGTACACTGCGCACTTTCAGATATAACCCCTTCAGTGCAGCATTCATCCTTTTCAATCTTGTCCACATTTTATGTGAACTCATCCTGTTGACTGCAATTTTTCATTATCAAAAGCCTCTCCTTATACATTGCCTCTTATACAACTTCCTCATCTTCAGCACTATCATCACCTTTCCTATAATACTTCTTGCAGCTCAGGACATCAGTTGCACCATGCTCAACAGTTTGATTCCTAACTTTGTCTGAGGTTTTACCAATATCTACCTCCACAACCTATCCACTAGTGGTCCTGGCACTCTGTTTCCCATCCCCCTGCACTAATCCTACTTTTTCTCTTGTATCCTCTCTATTTATGCAGGGATGTGGTTAATATATTGGACTAATAATTCAGAAAATGGCACTAACAATCTATGCGCATGAGCTCAAAATCACCCCCAGCAGATGAAGGATTTCAAAACATTTAATTAAAAAATGCAACAATTCTGGAAAAAAATAGTTGCCATAAAACAACTGAATTGCTGTAAAATCCAATGTTATAGAGAACTATAGCACAGACACATGCCCTTTGGCCAAATTATTAATCTACCTAGTCCCATTAACCTGCATCTGGACCATAGCTGTCGATACACTTCCAAACTTACCTTAAATGTTGAAATCTAACCCACATTCACCACTTTTGCTGGCACCTCTTTCCACACTCTTACTTCCCACTTAGTGAAGTTCCCCTTAAACATTTTATCTTTTGACCTTAACTCATAACTTTTGGTTCCTGCCTCACAAAGCCTCAGTGGAAAAAAAAGCCTGTTTGCATTTACCCTCCTCAAAATTGTACTCAAAAGGAAAAATATATCTGCCTGTACTTACTGTCTCACCAATGATGGCCATATCCACTAAAAGAAGTAACTGACAATTAAGGTAGCCACTTGACAGACATATACACAATATTATTCTAGTAATTTATTCTATTTTATTATGGCCAAGAAAGTTTGTCAAGGCCTGTACTTCCTTAGGAGGATAAAGAAATTTGGCATGTTCCTGTACTGCCTTCACTGAGGTGTCGTAACATCAACTAGACAGTCAGCCAAACTCCATTCAAAAATGACATGAGAGTCAGGATAGAGCCTTTTAGCTCCTTGATATTTTTTTTTTGCAGACTCAGTGGCATGACAGAGTGAATAAGGAGTTAAACTGAAAATAATAAAATCCAATCCAGTCGCTGTGTTCTTGTTTCACACAAGTAACTATACAAATGAACTCCCTTTCTTCCCGGGTGTCTCAGAAATGGCTCGTTAGTCAATGGCAGTCTCCCAACTCAGCACTGAGAAACCCACTATTCTCCGGCTGTGTGTGTCTAGGGTATACACACTCCAGTCCCAACAAATCTGTGAGACTGGGATGTCTCTCCCACCCAAACCCCAGTTTGTATGAATGTTGTGTGATTTGCTGCCTGGTTACAGCTCGTTGCCAGGAAATAATAGACCACACACTGCATATAATTAAAGGAAATATATTTATGAATATTGACTTAACTAAAGAGTTAGTGAAGAAAGAAAAAAAACAAAAAGAGCCCATTATAATTAAACAGTCAAATGTGCACGTTAGAGCTCAACTCTTCTAAAAGGCATATTCACCGATCCTCAGTAGATTTTTCATCGAATCACAGTCTCCACTGGATCGAATCCTATGACCGGTTCTGTCCAGCATTTTCTCTCTTCATCGCCCACTGAACAAAGACCCCGGCTCACACCGGTGTCAGGCACAAAAAATCCCTGCTCTCCCAGCCATCTCTCCTGATTGGATAGCTCACATTGCTTAGCACCCACTGTCTCTGACAATAACCCAAACACTGCTTCTACAGAAAGACCATTACATGAATTGCATTACAATATTAGTAGTGAAACCTTTCTAAAGGGTGTTATATACAGGTACGTAAGGATTTAGTTAAGTTTCCTGCAGGTAATTGTTATAAGATTCCAACAAGTAAATACTACAGGTAAATATTATGTGTAAACCATTACATCTAGGTTTGTGTCTAATACAATTAAAAATAACATTCTATTTCAGCAAAATCTTATTGATACTTTTAGGTTAACTTCTAAACAATATAACATCAATTTACAAACAATGCTTCTGCTAGGGAAACAACAAGGTGGCTTTAGATAGTAACATACACAAAATGTTGTAAAGAAGTACAGTCGATGATTCGGGCCAAGACCCTCCTGACGAAGGGTCTCGGCCCAAAACGTCAATTGTACCTCTTCCTATAGATGCTGCTAGGGTTGCTGTGTTCCACCAGCACTTTGTGTGTGTTGCTTGAATTTCCAGCATCTGCAGATTTCTTCATGTTCGCGGCTTTAGATAGTATCAGCTTTCAATCCCAACTAAAACCTCTAGCCTTCTACCAGCCAATGTGCTTTCCTACTTACTACTTCCTGACTGCAAAGAAAGTGATCTAATACAGATCTGAAACTGCACATTTCAAACTACAAGCTGAATGTGTATAATGACATAGTAAAACACAAATTAGTTGTCTGCCAGGCAAAGGGGCTCCCATTAATCTTTGCTCATTTTTTATCAATGTCTGGATGCATAATGGCTTGGCATAGCATCTGCTCTGCCCTTGACTGTAAGGAACTGCAGAGAGTTGTGGTCACAGCTCAGCACATCACAGAAACAAGATCTCCCTCCTGTTTATACTGCTCACTGCATCAGTAAAGCAACCAACACAATCAAAGACCCCACCCACCTTGGACATTCTCTCTTGGAACAGAATAGTATGACACAGTATAGGTGCTTTGGCCTGCAATGTTGTGCTGACCCTTTAAGCCACAATATCTAACCCTTCCCTCCCACATAGCCTTCCGCCTTTCTTTCATGTAAGCATCTCTTAAATGTCCATAATGTATCTGCCTGTACCATCACCCCAACAGCAAGCTCCATGCACTTAGCACTCTGTGTAATAAAAAAAAACACTACCTCTGACATCCCTCTCAACATCTTAAATTTATGTCCCTTGTATTAGCTATTTAGGTTGGGAAATAGTCTCTGGCAGTCTAATCGATCTATTCCTCTTATCATCTTGTGCATCTTCTATTGGGCAGAAGATAGAAAAGACCAGAAGCATAAGCCACCAAGCTTAATAACAGCCTCTGTCCCACTGTTAGAAGACTATTAAGTAGTTCCCTAATTCAATAAATTGCACACTTAACCTCACCATCTAACTCATAATGATCTTATACCTTGTTGCTTCCTACACAACACTTCCTCTGTAGCTGGTACATTTTATTTCACATTGTTACTGTTTTACCTTGTTCTACCTCAATGCACTGTGTCATGATTTGACCTGCAGTGACAGTAGGCAAGACAAGTTTTTCACTGTATCTCGGTACATGTACCAATAATAAACCAACTCACATTCCAATTCCAACTCATTAATCTCCCAAAAAGTTTAGGATAATTATTGTCAAAATAATATATGAAAATAAATATTAGAACAAGCCAATGAGCATGCTCTGCTGATTAATAAACTCATGTCCTATCATTTACTAGATTCATTCACAATAGCCTTTCACACCGCACTTAAAAATTAAGAATTTGCTTCCAATTGCATTTGAGGAAGAACTTTCAAAAAATTGCCTGCCATCTAAATTTGGACAAGTAATTATATTGGTAACGTGAAAGACACTGACCGGTCACTTTATTAGGTACACATGTACATCTGCTCATTAATGCAAATATCTAATTAGCCATCATGTGGCAGCAATTCAATGCATACAAGTATACAGACACGGTTAAGTGATTCAGTTGTTCAGATCAAACATCAAAATGGGGGAAGAAATGTGATCGAAAGTGACTTGTTAGTGCTAAATGGTGTGTTTTGAGTATCTCAGAAACTGTTGATCTCCTTGGATTTTCACACACAATAGTCTCTAGACTCCAGATTCTAGAGTTTACAGAGAGAATAGTGCAAAAAGCATATAAATAGCCGATGAGTGGCAGTTCTGTTGACAAAAAAGCCTGATTAATAAGTGAGATCAGAGAAGAATGGGCATACTAGTTCAATTTGACCGAAAGGTAAGTGTCTCAAATACCAATGCGTTACAACAGAGCAGTGCCAAAGTGAATGCACAGTACATCGAACTTTGAAGTGGATGTACCACTTTAGAAGACCACAAAAATACATTGTGACCAGTTTATTAGGTTCAGGAGATGCCTAATAAAGTGGCCACTGAGAGTGTTTAAACACTTCTACCTTCTCTATTGGATCATTCCTGGTCTTTGCTTTCAAGCAAGTCAACTAGAATTTTAAAAAAAACTCTGTATTGGCAGTATCTCATTGATATTGTCCTTCAATTCAGCCTGCTAATCAAAATTATCTTCATTCTGTGTTGCAGAAATAAATGAACATACCCTATATATGAGAACTCTTGTTAATTTCTCCATGTAGTTCAGAACAATTCTCTGTTTGTCATGGTAGAAGCCTTCATTTATTATGACGTGTTGACTGTGGATTCATTTGGCCTAGGATTCTGAGAAACCTAATGAGAATCACTTTAAACATCTGATATCATTTGCTTCTGTGTTTCTTTTCTGGTCCCTTATTGACGAATACAGCAAATCTGTAAGAATAAGCAGAGCCTGAATCATAAATTTAATCATTACCGCTCCATGAAGAGTTAAAGATACAAATATTATGCTTTTAACATCATTTATGTTAGTGATAAATAAACCTAATTGAAACTAAAGTTTATTGACTATTTGTAAAGCAACCAGCTCACTCTAAAGTGAGTGCGTTATGTATCCCTGGTGAATCCAGAAATAACAAACAGAATCTGCCGAGCATGTTTTTAAGTCCTGCCACTTAAAATATTACCATGATGTGCTCAAGATTTTTCAACAGGTTTTGTCATGGAGTATGGCTGAGGTGTCACATCTTGTAACCACAGCAGCTAGGTTGTAGCTCTGCAACTGTACAAGTAGCTTAAAGTGCTTAAGAGTATTTACAATATCCAGTAGATCAAGCACAAACAGGATATCAATGGTGCTATTGTGAATTCACATGTATTGAGGAGGAAATGACTCGGACTAATTTCACAACAGCAAACAACACTTGTATGGAGAAGTCAATTTAAATGGATTTAATTTGTATTCAGCAATACTTACTCAGTTCTTTCTCAGCACAATTCTGCTGATCCTTCTAACTTGTTAGCCTACTTGGCAGATATCCATTCCTAGTTGAGCAGAACTTCTCTTGAAGTAAGTACCAGGTAGAATACTGCCATTGTCCTCATTCCTAAAACAAATGTTTATAAAGCCATATGACATGGCTTTTGACAGACCCACAGTGAACTTCCAGCATTCATCTATATCCATCTTATTTGTTATTAGCACTTTGTAGCCGCCTGCATCTTGATGATTCAAGTGCTCATCCAAATAATTTTAAAATATTGTGGGAATACCTACCTCTAGCACTTTCTCAGGCAGTCAGTTCCAGCTTACAACCAGATCTCCAATTTCCTCACCTGCAGAACCCAGTCAGTATGGATTAGCGAAAACACCTCCTGAATCCTGATAAAGGATCTTGGCTCAAGATGTTGAGTGTTTACTCTTTTCCATACATTCTACTTGGCCTGCTGAGTTCCTGCAACATTTTGCATGTGTTGCTTGGATTTTCAGCATCTGCAGATTTTCTGTTGTTTGTCCTCCACAGCTAGCATCAACACAGGTGTAGCACAGGCTCCCTACTTAACCACCCACTCTACTCATTTTATAATAGTGATTGTGTGGCTAAATACAGCTCCAATGTTGTATTTAAGTTTGCTGATGACAGCACTGTTGTTGACCAAATCAAATTTGGTGATGAATCAGTGTGAGACTGAAAATCTGGTTGAGTGCTTGAATGGTGCCACAGCAACAACTCAGCATCAGTAAAACCTACGAGCTGATTATTGACTGCAGGAAGGGGAAGCCAGAGGTTCATGAGCCAGTGTTCATCAGGTATACAGAGGGTCATAGCTTTAAATTCCTTGACATTAACATATCAGACTACTGTATTTACTCTGTGACCAGCACATGAAGTGTCATTACACAAAAAAAGAAAAGCACAGCAGCACCTCTACTTGTTTGGAAGTTTATGTAGATTTGGCATGACACTAAAAACTTTGACAGATTTCTAAAAGATGCATAGTGGAGAATATCTTAATTGGTTGCACTATGGCCTGGTATGGAAACACTAATGCCTAAGAATGGAAAATGCTACAGGAAGTGTTCAATACAGCCAATTCCCTCCTCATCATTGATTATACTTAAATGGAGCACTGCAACAAGAATACAGCATCCATCATCAAAGATTCACACCATCCAGGTCATGTCTTCTTCTCACTGCTACCATCAGGCAGAAGATACAAAAGTCCCAGGTCACACACCACCAAGCTCAGGAATAATTATTCCCCTACAACCTTTAGGCTCCTGAACTGACATGGACAACTTCATTCACCCATCACTCTGAAATGATTCCACAGCCTATAGACGCACTTCCAATGACTCTTTACAACTCATTTTTTCAGAATTATTTTTATTCACACAGTTGGTCTTTTCCATATTGGTTATTTGTTAGCATTTTCTGTTTTATATATATTTATTCATAAAATCTATTGTATCTCTTTTTTGATATTTCAGGTCAAATTACTTCATCAGGATGAAGTCCTCACTATTGATGCAATCTGACTTGCTAGTCCCTTCTGCACTTTGTGGATGTTGCTCAATCCAGCATTTGCAGAATCTTTTGTGTTTATTGCTTTTTATTGTTACCTTTTTAAATTAAGATGCCATATTTGCCAGTCGCTTGGCACAAGTGCCACTTGTAGGCACTTGGTTGTAGCCAGCCAAGGTTTAAAAATCTCTGTCGGCACCTCCTGTTACAACTGCTGCTACAACCTGATGAGATTCAAGTCCTATGTATCAATCCACCTTTATGCCCTCTAAGATAACTAATACATTCTTTTTAACATCCCTGTCCCCTGCTCCTTAAAATCTGGAAATCTCAACAGTGTTTTCATTTCTTATGTGGCATATGTTTCTGCATTTGCTTTCTCTTTCCCTGATCTCAAGTGCGATAGCATATGAGGAAAATGTATTCGACATGGCAAAAGCAGTATTGATTGTCTGCACCCAGTTGCTCCTTGAACTTACTGATGTACTTGACAATTAAAGAGAGTAAATAATACTCTATCATATCAGTGGGTCTGGAATCATATATTAGCTAAATGAAGCCATGTAAACAGATTTCCTTTTCTGAAGGGTGCTCATGAAATGAGGTGAAAATTCTGTAGTTTTAGAGATTATTTTACTGCATTGTTTTGTTTTTTTTTGTTTCAATTCCTGATTTTTAAACATTAGTTGAATTTTAATTCCTTGGTTGCTATGGTGGGATTCAATCTTTTATTTCAAGGTTAATTGTCTAGGTGATCAGTATGGTTATTTAACATCTGTGCTACTGTGACCACATAAAAAGAGCACTGTTAGATTTCTACTAATTTAACTATTGCTGACGATTGGTAAAATGCAAAGTTAGCCCCTGTTATGATCCAACCACTTTCAAAAAACAGTCCTTAGTGCTTTTGAAGTTTAGGGTAGGACTGAAAAACTTTGGTACAGCTGAATATCTGCTCGTTAATGCAAATATCTAATCAGCCAATCTTGTGACAGCAACTCAATGCATGAAAGCATGCAGACGTGGTCAAGAGCATAAGTTACTGTTCAGACTAAACATTAGAATGAGGAAAAATGTAATCTAAGTGACCTTAACCATGGCATGATAGTTAGTGCCAGAAGAGGTAGTTTGTGTATCTCAGAAACTGATGATCACCTGGGATTTTCATACACAACAGTCTCTAGTTATTACAGAGAATGGTGCGAATAACTAAATAACATCCAGCTGCAGTTTGTGGATGAAAATGCCTCATTAATGCGAGTGGTTGGATGAGAATGGCCAGTCTGGTTCAAGCTGACAAGCAACAGTAACTCAAATAGCCACACGTTACACTCTGACTTCAGTTCTTTGCGGGAATGCCCACTCTCGGGGTTTCACAACTGGCCGTTATTCCACAAGCCAAAGGCACGGGCTAAGAGTTCAACTCGCCTTGGGAGGGCCGAGATCTTGTGGCTCTGGAGACGGGTGGATCGAAAGTCAGTGTCCCAACAGGAGATGGGTGTGTAGTGGGAATTGGAAGGTCTATAGCTGTGTGCCCAGAGACCTGACATCTTTGGGCACAGTGCTCATCGTAAACCAGCCAGTTGTTTGTTATGTTTCCCCTCTCGCTGTGAAATGAAGGCACCTCTTTTTCCCTTATTAGGGAGAGAGGGAACCTGTGATATATAGAGTACTGGGTGAACAAATAGTCCTTGGGGTACTGTAAGTCTGTGTCTTTGCTGTACGCTTGAGTGCTCAGTGGTGGGTGCCGATGCTTTTTTTTCACTGGTGGGGTGAGGGCAGGGGATCGTTGCTTTGCCGCCACTTACGTGTGGGGGGGAGCTGGAGGGGACTTCGGTGTTCTAACATTTCACTGTTGTTCATTCTTTGGGGCACTACTCTGTTTTCGTGGATGGTTGTGAAGTAAAAGCATTTCAGGATGTATATTGAATACATTTCTCTGACATTAAATGTACCTTTGAAACCTAAATGAAACATTTTTCCAAAAGAGGGAGGAAATGCCAATGTTTTCTTACTTCCCACAATACAAGTGAATCTAAGACAAGGTCTTACATGATGATTTGGCTGGATGATGAAAGTTTATCTCAGAGAAAGATTAGTAAATAAAGAAACAGACAGTCAAAAGCAATTTTAAATAACATTAATAAAGGAGATTTCAAAATGCTTTGTGAGACACTGAACAAAGATCTGCACATTACACAGTTTGAAGGTTATAGTTCAGGTCCCAGACCAGCTCATGACTTGAATGTATCAGTCATGGTTAGATGAAGATTGTTCATTCTTACTCAGCTGGTGAGACAACTGTCAAGCAAAATCATATTTTCCTTCTTTAGGGAAATCTAAGACACTGTCAAGTTCACCCTCTGCCAACTGTGCTTTTGATAGTACATCAATACATTTTAGTGTCATTGGTAGGCTCACTGACCCTTCCAGGGCAATACTGTGGTTGAAGAAACACATGTCATTGTACACAGCCAATGGAAGCTGTTTTTTGCCTTGTAACAATTGTGTTACTATCAAATAACACTTTAATAGAGGTTCTCTTGCCTCTGCTCAGATTGAATATTTACTAGATTACCACAAGGCATATAGTTTACTGGTATTATGTTTGCCTGTCTGAAGTATGTAATGCAAGTATCAAATTGCTTCAGTGAGAAATGTTTACATATGGTATTTCTTCTTTCTAAACAATGCTGCATGTTACCTAAGAAGCAGCATTAAATAAAGACCAAAAAAATTCCCCTCATATATTGATTATTTCAGGACTTCAGGAGACCACAAAGTACTTCTCATCAATGAAGTATTGTGGAAAGAGAGCTCAGATTTTATCTATTCATATTTGTTTTTATTCCTTCTTGACAGCAACAAAAAAGAAGATTGAAGCTTCTTTATAAAAAAAAGAGCTGGTCATTGACTTCAGGGAGGGTTTGGTGTACAAGTCTCTGTTTACATCATTGATACTGAGGTTGAGATTTTTGAAAGTTTCAAGTTGCTGCGAGGAAACATCACCAATTTGGTAGAGACCATGGCCAAGAAAATGCACCAGTGTCTTTACTTCCTCAGGAGGCTGAAGAGGTTTGGCATGTCCCCATTGACCTCACCAGTTGTCATGAATGCACCACGGAGACTATCCTGTCCAGATGCATCGTGGCTTCACCTGGGAACTCCTCTGCCTGAGATGGCAAGAAATGGCAGAGAGATATAAGCACAGTTCAGCACATCACAGAAACCAGCCTCCTCTCCATTGTCTACAATTCTTACTACCTTAGCAAAGCAGCTAATATAATCATAGCAACATACGCAAAAGCTCAGCAGATACTAACATGAATAAAGAGTCAAGATTTCTGGCCAAGACCCTTTAACAGGATTGGAAAATAAGAGGGAAAATGCCCGAATAAAAAGGTGAGGGGAGGGGAAGGAGGACTGGCTTGAAGGTTGTAGGTGAAGCCAGGTGTGTGGGAAAGGAAAACGCTTGGAGAAGAAGGAATCTGATGAGAGAGGAAAGTGAACCATGGGAGAAAGGAAAAAAGGAGGGGCACAGGAGCAAGTATTAGGGAGGTGAGAAGAGATGGAGACCAGAGTGGGGAATAGAAGAAAATGGAAGGGGGGGGGAAGGAAAAAAAGAGAAAAACATTTCCAGAAGGAGAAGTTGATGTTCATGCCATCAGCTTGGAGGCTACCCTCCCACCTGTTCATTCTGTCTTCCCCTCCCTCCCAGCAGGTAAAAGATACAAATGCTTAAACTCACCTGCAACCAGACTTAATAACAGCCTCTATTCAACTGTTTTTACTATTGATTATGCCTCTTGTATGTAAAGATGGACTCTTGACCTCACAATTTACCTTATCGTGGTCTTGCAACTTACTGTCTACGTGCATGGTGCATTTTCTGTAAATATAACACCATATTCTGCATTCCTTTATTGGATTCTTCTGTATTACCTCAAAGTACTGATATGATGTGTGGCACATGGCCAAGTGGTTAGGGCGTTGGACTAGTAATCTGAGTTTGAGCCTCAGCCGAGGCATTTAACCACACACTGCTCCAGTCCACCCAGTTGAAAATGGGTATGGGCAAAATTCTGGGGTTAACCTTGCAACAGACCGACGTCCTATCCAGGGGTGTCTTGTACTCTCAGTGGCTTCACGCCACAGAAAGCAGCATAAGCACTGGCCTGATGAGCCTATAAGTCTCGGGACAGACTTCAACTAACTAACTGATATGTTGAAATGATCTGTATGGATGGTATTTGACAATGTGACAATATATTAACCAAAAACACAAGAGTTTCTGCAGATATACTTGCCAACACAATTCAGCAGCCTTCACCCACATCAGTCCCACTCCCAGCACCTTTTCTGTTTTCCCAACCTCGGTTGCTATTGCTCCCACTCCTGCGCCTGGACCAAAACTGACTCCCGCCTTTGGACCCCCACAGAATCCTGCGTCCGCACAAGTATCAAGTATTCCATCAATGGGCAGATACTCTGGTGATCCTGATGGCTGCAGGAATTTTATTACCCAGAGCTGAAATTACAAGCCCAGCCTGGTTGTTTTGGTGATGATGTGTAAAAACTGGCGTACATGGTCAATCTCCTAGATGGACCTCCACTCAGCCTGTTCACGGCCTTACAGGAGCAAGGATACCCTGCCACCATGTCGTTCTGACAGTTTGTTCCACAGTTGAGGAGAGTTTTTGACCCTGCAGTAGGGGGTCAGGAGGCTGCCAACCAGCTCTTGGACCTGCAGCAAGGCCAAGGGATGGTGAGAGCCTACGCCAGTCAAATTCCATACGCTTGCAGTAGAGACGGGAAGGAATGAGAGATCTCTCATCACTGCCTTACAACGTCGACTGAACGCAGGGGTCCGCCACGAGATTTCCGTCCAGGACGAGCTGGATAGTCTGCATGACTTGATTAATCTGGCTATTCAAGTGGCCGATCGGGTAACTGAGTGGCACAGGGTGTTGCAAGCTTCCTACACACCGTCTGACCACCGTCTTCCCTCACCCCCTCTCTTTCCCTCACCACCCAGCACCCCGTCCATGGAGGAGCCAATGCAAGTAGGGTGCTTGCACCTGTCTCTGGAAGAACAAGAGCAGCCCCAGCAGGGAAGGGAGTCTTGATGGGTTAGTTCTCTCTTCAGTCAACTTCCCTGAATTGTGTAATGCTCACAGCTTCTTTGTCGTGAAGGTCTCAGACCCACAGACGTAAGGCGTTTATCCCGCTTTGAATGCCAGAAGGGATTCCAGCCCCCGCTCTTCCATGACTAGGAGATTGATGAACAGCTGATCCAGTGCTATGAGCGCACCCGGAGACGAGCCAGAACTTCTCTGCTGCACGCCCAGAAACAACGTGCCTGGCAGGGTGATCAGCTCTGCTGACAGGTACGGCCATTCAAGCCAAAAGAGGAGGTCTAGTTGGCATCAAGGGATCTTCCCCTGAATGTCAAGAGCCGGAAATTGGCACCACGCTGCAGGGAACTGTTTGTACTGGAAAAGGCTGTCAACAAGATGTTGTACAGAAGATCCACCCACGTTTCCTAGCTCAACCCAGTTACTATCTCTCCCCTGGCCCCAGTCACCCCACCTTCCCCTCTCCCCTCTTGGTAGATGGGTCCCTGGTCTATATGGTGCAGTGCCTCCTGGCATCTCACCGGGTACGTGGTAAAGTCCAGTACCTTGAGGATTGGGATGGTTCTGAAGGACATTCTTGGACTCCAGCGAAGGACATCTTGGACAAGTTGCTTATCCGGGACTTCCAGTGGGAACAGGTGTGAGGGGCCTCAGGGGCTGCACCTAGGGAGGGGTGCTCTGTGACAAACACAGACTTGACAGCACAGCAATTGCATTCATGAATATATGCATGTAAGGTAATTGTCATTTCATTGTGACAGTATTTAACTCCCTTCTTTTCATCATAGCACTTGTTGAGACTTGAGCAAAGCACAGCAACATTACGCTGCCTGTTTGCATTCGGCCTTGCCTGAGAAACTGGACTGAAGACTAGTGGTATTTGTTATCTATCTATCTATCTATCTCTTTATTTATTTATTTATTTATTTATTCATTCATTCATTCATTCATTCATTCCTTTCAGCATCATTTTCCATTTGAGAGTTTTAGTAAACGGCCCTGTTTGGCCTGGAGTTTATTATTTTCCTTTCCCTCTTAACCATGCTCACATTAAAGTCTGTGAACTATTGATCTACTTCAGTGTCTCTCTCCACACTTGGGCTGTATCCAAGTGAACTGACAATTGGTTTACGATAATTGCCACTTGTCTGTAAGTGAGCAGTAGGATATAGGAAGAGTTGATGAAAATTTGGGAATAAAATAAAGATTAATGTAGAATTAGTATAGATAGATGTCCACGTTGATTCTTTCTATCAATCTGTGACAAGAACTTGACAGGCATTTCAAACATTGGTAACTTGATGTTTAAGCAGGTAGGTGGGATGCTGATCCTGATTTGTAATGGGTAGTGTATTTTTAAACATCATTACAGTAGCTTTGCAAAGGAAACTGAGAAATATTTCATTGTACTTGACTTCCACCTTGTATTTGGTGGGGTCTCTAAAGATTTAAGTTTGAATTGTATATGACCTAGTGTCTAACATGCCCTGGTGGTCAAGGCCATATTTATCAGAGCCCATAATACCGTAGACATGGGATGCAAATTCAGGCCATTCAGCCCATCATGCCTGCTCTCTTTCCCTCATGGTTGGTTAATTTCCCCTTTCAGCCCCATTCTCCTGCCTTCTGGTAAGTCACATGAACCAAATGGACTATATCCCAGGGTTCTGAAAGAAGATGGTGGAACCATTAGCAGTGATCTTTCAAGAATCACCAAATTCTAGAATGGTTTTGGGGGACTGAGAAATTGCAAATGTCACTCCACTCTGTAAGAGGGGAGTGAGACAGAAAGATAACTTATAGGCTAGTTAACCTGACCTCAGTGGTTGAGAAGATGTTTGCGTACATTAAGGATGAGGTTTCATGCTACTTGGAGGCACTTGTAAAATAGGTCAAAGTCGGCATGGTTTCCTTAAGGAAAATTCTTGCCTGACAAATCCGTCAGGATTTCTCGAGCAAATAACAAGGAGGATGGGCAAAGCAGAAATGGTCAATGTTGTGCACTCAGATTTTCAGAAGGCCTTTTAAAAGCTGCTACACATAAGGCTGCTTAACAAGATAAGAGCACATGATACTACTAACATGGATAGCAGATTAGCTGAATGGCAGGCAACAAGCAGTGGGAATAAAGGGGGCCTATTCTGGTTGGCTGCCGATGACTAATGGTGTTTTGCAGGGGTCAGTGGGGCAGCTTCTTTTCATGTTTTATATGAATGCTTTGGATGACAGAATTGACTGCTTTGTGGCAGTGTTTGTGGATGATACAAAAATGGGTGGAGGCGTAGGTAGTGTTCATGAAGCAGAGAATATTCAAAAGGACTTGGACAAAGGTCAGTGACACTAACTTGACACTGGCCTAAGATATTGTGTCTTTACAGAGGCATATTTAGTATTTTAATAATAAATATATAGTTTGATTTAACACTCCTTGTTTACATCATACACTGAGCTATTTTTAAGAAGTACATGAATGGCATATGTCATTATGCACCATGTCATATATGATTGCCATGCTAATGAAAAACTAAGTGGACAAAATAACATGCGCAACAGGCTGGAGGAACTCAGCAGGTCAGGCAGCATCCGTGGAAACAAGCAGTCAATGTTTCTGGCTGAGACCTTTCGTCAGGACTGAAGAGGGATGGGGCAGGGGCCCTATAAAGAAGGTGGGTGTCACAGTCCGGTCTGAAGTCCGCATTCTACTTCACGGTCCAGTCCGCGGACTCCGGACTCCAGGTCCTCCAGCAGTCCCTTGTTTTGGTTGGACTTAATCATAAGCACCTGATGCTCATCTTGTTCACTGGGAATATAAGTGGCCCTGGGATTGAGTGTGGTTGGGAGGTTGTCTTGTTAAGATTCCCTGGGAGCAAATGGCTGGTGGAAGGCTAGAATGGCCACTTGCCATTGTTAGGCTGTGTTGGAGAACCATTGCTTCTGGGAGCCTTGCTGTCAGTAGTCGGAGCGGTCATTGCGGTATGGATTCGGCTGTTTCCCGGGCCAGCTGGATGGCTATCAGCCATTCTGAGCTAGGTAGGGATCTGGTTGTTTCTGTAGCCAGCCAAAGTTGCTGGCTGTAACTGTGACTGGGAACAACCCTGAGGCAGAGATGGAACTGTCTGTTGTTCCTTGGTGTTTGTCTCTTCCTGTCCTTGCCCCTGTGGGGTAAGTCAGGCTGCTCTGCTGTTGCCCTGTGAGGGGATCTGTCTTGTCTTTGCCTCTGTCGGGTAAGTCAGGCTGTTCTGCTGTTACCCGATGGATGGACCTGCCCCGCCTTGGTGGGAGTGGAGTCCCGGCTCTATGTCTATGTTCTGTCCAGTCTCATGTTAGTGTCTTGTTAAAGTGAGTCCTGGCTTGTCGAAGGAGAAGCCCTGGCTCTATGGTGATGTACAGTTCCCAGTCTGCCTCCAAGCCCCCAGCCTCAAGCCTCAAGATCCCAGGCCTTGTCATGTCTTTGCCTGGTTAGGGGTCTGAGCCTGAGTCATGACCCAAGTTCTGGGTCTTTGTGCAGTCTCGGGCTCGGAGTCCATGCCCAGGCACCTTATTCCCAGACCCTCGTCCTGGTCCTGCTTCCCGAGCCTAGTCTGTGACCGGTCCCGTCCTGTTCCTAGTACTTCAGTGCCTGTGTCCTGCATTTGGGTCCATTCCCAATGCCCCCCCCATTACAGTGGGGGGAGAGTGGGAAGCAGAAGGCTGGTGGGTGTCAGGTGAAAAACCAGTAAGGGGAAAGATCAAGGGGTGGGGGAGGGGATAGGCAGGACAGGTGAAGAAGGAATGTAAGGGGAAAGCACTACAGGTAGTAGAAGGAGGTGGGACCATGAGGGAGGTGATAGGCAGCTGGAGGAGGAGGCAGAGTGAAACTGGGAAGGGGGAGGGAATTACTGGAAGTTGGAGAATTCTATCTTCAACCTTCCTCCTCCTGGACACCCCCCACCCCCCACCCCTGGGGCCTCTACCTGCACTAGATCTTTTCATTTCCAACTGTCGCTGAGACATCAGCCATCACAACTTCACCACTCCTGTCTCCTGTTGCAACCTCACTCCCTCTGAACACACTGCCCTCCACTCTCTCCACACTAATCCTAACCTCACCATCAAACCCGCAGACAAAGGTGGTGCTGTAGTGGTCTGACGGACGGACCTCTACATCAGTGAGGCCAAATGGCAGCTCCCTGACACCTCTTACTTACCCCTGGAACAGGACCCCACCAAAAAACATCAAACCATTGTCTCCCGTACTATCACTGCCCTTATCAACTCCGGAGACCTTCCATCCTCAGCCAAAAAACTCATAATTCCCACACCCCACACTGATTGGTTTTACCTCCTCCCAAGATCCACAAGCCTCACTGTCCCGGTAGACCCATTGTTTCGGCCTGCTCCTGCCCCACCAAATTTGTATCTACCTAACTGGACTCCATTTTGTCACCCATAGTTCAGTCCCTCCCCACCTACATCCGGGATACATTCCATGCCCTCCACCTCTTCAATAACTTCCAGTTCCCCAGTCCCGACTGCTTCATTTTCACCATGCATGTCCAATCCTTACACACTTCCATTCCCCATCAAGAAGGCCTCAAAGCCTTCCGCTGCTTTCTGGACAATAGACCTCACCAGTTCCCCAACATCACTATACTCCTTCGGTTGGTGGAACTGGTACTCACACTTAATAACTTCTCTTTTTGCTCTTCCCACTTTCTTCAGACCAAGTATGGGCCCTAGCTATGCCTGCCTCTTCGTTGGTTATGTGAAATAGTTTATGGTCCAAACCTATACTGGTACTGCTCCCCAATTTTTCCTTCGCTACATTGGTGCTGCTTCCTACACCCATGCTGAGCTCGTCAATTTCATCGACTTTGCCTCCAACTTCCACCCTGCCCTCAAATTCACTTGGTCCATCTCGGACACTTCTCTCCCCTTTCTCGATCTCTCGGTCTCCATCTCTCGAAACAGACTGTCCACTGACATCTTCTATAAACCTACTGACTCTCATAACTACCTCGACTATACTTCTTCCCACCTTGCCACATGCAAATATGCTATTCCCTATTCCCAGTTCTTCCATCTCCGCCGTATCTGCACCCAGGATGAGGCTTTCCGTTCCAGGACATCACAAATAGGATCATGGTTTTCCTTCTGCTGTCATCAATGATGCCCTCACCCACATCTCCTCCATTTCCCACACTTCGGCCCTCACCCCATCCTCCCGTCACCACAACAGGGACCGTGTTCCCCTTGTTCTCACCTACCAACCCACCAGCCTCTGGATCCAGCACATTATCCTCTGCAACTTCTGCCACCTTCAACAGGACCCCACCACTAAGCACATCTTTCCCTCTCTACTCCTCTCCACTTTCTGCAGGGATCGTTCCCTCCGCGACTCCCTGGTCCACGCATCCCTCCCCATGGATCTCCCACCCGGTACTTATCCATGCAAGCATAAGTGCTACACCTGTCCCTACAACTCCTCTCTTACCACCATTCAGAGCCCCAAACAATCCTTCCAGGTGAGGCAACACTTCACTTGTGAGTCTGTTCGGGTCATCTATTGCATCCGGTGCTCCCGGTGTGGCCTTCTCTACATCGGTGAGACCCGGCGCTGATTGGGGGACCGCTTCGTCGAGCACCTCCGCTCTGTCCGCCGCAACAGACAGGATCTCCCGGTTGCCACCCACTTCAACTCTCCTTCACATTCCCATTCGGATAAGTCCATACATAGCCTCCTCTACTGCCATTATGAGGCCAAACTCAGGTTGAAGGAACAACACCTCCTATACCGTCTGGGTAGTCTCCAGACCCTTGGCATGAACATCGAATTCTCCAACTTCTGGTAATTCCCTCCCCCTCCCTTCCCTCATCCCACTTTCATTCTGCCTCCTCCTCCAGCTGCCTATCACCTCCCTCATGGTTTCCCTCCTTCTACTACCCATAGTGCTTTTCCCTTGCATTCCTTCTTCATTTTTCCAGCCTATCCCCTCCCCACCCCTTGATCTTTCCCCTGATTGGTTTTTCACTTGGCACCTACCAGCCTTCTTCCCACCTTCTTTATAGCACCCCTGCCCCCTCCCTCTTCAGTCTTGACAAAGGGTCTTCAGCAAAATGGACTGCTGAGGCCTAGCTACAGATGAAGATGGAAAAAGAGTCCAAAGAGTTTCTCAGCATAAAGACTCACAAAGGGCTTCATTGCTAAAATAGGCTTAGTTTCTGCGCTTGCACTCTAGCAGAAAGCTATGGACCAGTGTTACATGGATGATATTATACCCATGAGGACGACATGGAATAGGTGAAACCTCAAGCCAGTATTACAAAAATAGAAAATTATGGGCTTAGAGCATGACATGACAAATGTGAGCTTTTTAAACCAAGCATCACTCAGTGTGTTCGGACCATTAACACACAAGGATTGCACAAGTGTGTTTAGAAAATTCAAGCAGTGCTGGATGCCCAGGGCCAATTACTTTAACAAATTCCTGCCAAACCTGGCTATGGTGCTCCTCCACTTGAACTCATTACTACATATTGGGAAGAAATGGCAATGGACAAAGTATTGTGAGGTGGCTTTCTAAAAGACAGGAAATGGTGATGGCAGACACTGTACTCGCATATGATTTTCCACATCACCCAGTGAAGCTAGCCTGTGATGCCTTACCTTATGGTACAAGTGCAGTTATGTCACATGTTATGAGTGATGGAAGTAAATGCCTCATAACCTTTCCATCATGTTCCTTTATCACTGCAGAGAAATATTACCCACAGATTGACTGAGAGACATACAAAAAGGCTGGATGAACTCAGCAGGTCGGGCAGCATCCGTTGAAAGGAGCAGTCAACTTTTCGGGCCGAGACCCTTCGTCAGGACTAAAGAAGGAGGGGGCAGGGGTCCTATAAAGAAGGTGGGGGGAGGGTGGAAAACCAATCAGAGGAAAGATCAAGGGGTGGGGGAGGGGAAGCAGGGAGGGGATAGGCAGGAGAGGTGAAGAAGGAATGTAAGAGGAAAGCACTATGGGTAGTAGAAGAAGGCAGAGTCATGAGAGAGGTGATAGGCAGCTAGAAGAGGAGACAGAGTGAAGGTGGGATGGGGGAAGGGAGAGGGAGGGAATTACTGGAAGTTGGAGAATTCGATGTTCATACCAAGGGGCTGGAGACTACCCAGACGGTATATGAGGTGTTGTTCCTCCAACCTGTGTTTGGCCTCATCATGGCAGTAGAGGAGGCCATGTATAGACATATCCAAATGGGAATGTGAAAGAGAGTTGAAGTGAGTGGCAACTGGGAGATCCTGTCTGTTGGTGGTGGACAGAGTGTAGGTGCTCGATGAAGAAGTCCCCCAATCTGCGTCGGGTCTCGCCGATATAGAGGAGGCCGCACCGGGAGCACCGGATGCAATAGATTACCCCAACAGACTCACAAGTGAAGTGTTGCCTCACCTGGAAGGACTGTTTTGGGGCCCTGAATGGTGGTAAGAGAGGAGGTGTAGGGACAGGTGTAGCACTTACGCTTGCGGAGATAAGTGCCAGGTGGGAGATCTGTGGGGAGGGACGTGTTGACCAGGCAGTCGCAGAGGAAATGATCTCTGCGAAAAGCAGAGATGGTAGAGACGGAAAGATGTCCTTAGTGGTGGGGTCCTGTTGAAGATGGCGGAAGTTGCGGAGGATAATATGCTGGATCCGGAGGCTGGTGGGTGGTAGGTGAGGACAAGGGGAACACGGTCCCTGTTGTGGTGATGGGAGGATGGGGTGAGGGCCGAAGTGCGGGAAATGGAGGAGATGTGGGTGAGGGCATCATTGATGACAGCAGAAGGGAAACCACGATTCTTAAAGAAAGAGGACATTTGGGATGTCCTGGAACGGAAAGCCTCATCCTTGGAGCAGATGCGGCGGAAACAGAGGAACTGGGAATAGGGTATAGAATTTTTGCATTTGGCAGGGTGGGAAGAGGTTTAATCAAGGTAGTTATGGGGGGACCGCTTCGTCGAGCACCTATGGTCCGTCCGCCGCAACAGACAGGATCTCCCGGTTGCCACTCACTTCAGCTCTCCTTCACATTCCCATTCCGATATGTCCATACATGGCCTCCTCTACTGCCACGATGAGGCCAAACTTCGGTTGGAGGAACAACATCTCATATACCATCTGGGTAGTCTTCAACCCCTTGGTGTGAACATCGAATTCTCCAACTTCTGGTAATTACCTCCCTCTCCCTTCCCCCATCCCACCTTCACTCTGTCTCCTCTTCTAGCTGTCTATCACCTCTCTCATGACTCTGCCTTCTTCAACTACCCATAGTGCTTTCCCCTTAGATTCCTTCTTCACCTCTCCTGCCTATCCCCTCCCTGCTTGCCCTCCCCCACCCCTTGATCTTTCCTATGATTAGTTTTCCACCCTTCTCCCACCTTCTTTATAGGGCCCCTGCCCCTTCCTTCTTTAGACCTGACGAAGGGTCTCGACCCGAAACGTTGACTGTTCATTTCAACAGATGTTGCCAGACCTGCTGAGTTCATCCATCCTTTTTGTACATCTTGATTTGACCACAGCATCTGCAGTGCACTTTGTGTTTACTGTTTGGATTGACTGAGAGGCCTTGAGTCTGGTTTGGGGTGCAAAATATTTCAACTAGTATTTGTATGGGAGACAGTTTACCCTCATTACTGATGATCAACTACTGGTATCCATTTGCAGTTAATGGAAGAGGTTCCCTTAATAGCAGCAGCATGGATGCAGAGATCAGCTCTGTTCCTTGGAGTACACAATTACCAAATCGAATTCAAGAGTACAAGTAATCATGGAAATACTGATGGATTGTCTCATTTACCCTTGGAAAAGGAAATACCTTAAATTTATAAAAGTGTTTATTCCTGTGGAGATATTATCTCAAATGCAAACTGAAAGTTTCCTTAATTCAGCACAGAAGATCCAAAGGGTAACCAGAAAGGCCCCACACTTTCTCAGGTGTACATGGCCACACAAAATGGCTGGAATGTGCAGCAGAAATTCCAGTTCCTCTATTTTTACCAACACTGAGATGAACTTTCTTGACAGGAGTTGCCTTATATGGGATTGGGAGTTGTTGTACCATCCAAGCTGAGAGCTAGGTTTTTGGAGTAGCTTCATGCCAGTCATCTAGGTGTAGTCGAAATGAAAGTATTGGCTCAAAGCTTTGTCTGGTGGCCTGGAGCAATTTGCCATGCACTGTTCCAGATGCCCACAACCCTCTTTTCAAGAAAGACGTTATCCCACATAAGTAAGAAATCCTTACAATGTAAGAACATTGACTTCTCTGTTCCGTTAATGCCCCTCTTCCCCTTCTTACCCCATCCCTGATATATTTAGTTTTTATCCCCTCCCTTTTTTTTCTTTCTCTTTCTGCCCATCACTCTTCCTGTTCTCTATCTCCCTCTGATGCTCCCCTCCCCCTTTCTTTCTCCCTAGGCCTCCCATCCCATGATCCGTTCCCTTCTCCAGCTCTGTATCCTTTTTGCCAATCACCTTTCCGGCTCTCAGCTTCACCCCACCCCCTCCGGTCTTCTCCTATCATTTCCCATTTTCCCCTCCCCCTTCTACTTTCAAATCTCTTAGTATCTTTCCTTTCAGTTAGTCCTGACAAAGGGTCTCGGCCCGAAACGTCGACAGCGCTTCTTCCCATAGATGCTGCCTGGCCTGCTGTGTTCCACCAGCATTTTGTGTGTGTTGTAAGAAATCCTCTACCGTAATTAAATCTTTAGGCCAGAACAGGACAATTTAAAAATTACAGTCGGCCCTCTTTATACACGAGGGATTGGTTCCGGGACCCCTCATGTATACCAAAATTCGCGGATGCTCAAGTCCCTTATTCAACGTGTCTCAATGCTATGGATCTTAGGATACAGCGGAATCCCAGACCTTATTTAACCTGTCTCAGTGCGGTGGACATTAAGACCCAGCGGTAGAGATCTGAATCTGCACTGTTTCTGTTCACGAAAATAATCATGATAACGATTGAAATTAAAGTGTAAATAATAAAGCGATTGGAAAGAGGTGAAATGCCATTGGTCATTGGAAAAGTGTTAGGCTACGTTGATCAACGATTGGAACAATTTTAAAGGATAATGCGAGAAAGGCCCTGCCCCGATGAAAGCTACAATTATTACTAAGCAACGCAGTGGTTTAATTATTGGGTTCTGGGGTTTTGGGTTTTTGATCCTCCACATCAACCCGGCACAGTGCAGAGCGCACTTGGGAGCGATCTGTCACTAGATTGAACTCGGGAACTTCTGTTCCCGAGCCTGGTGCTGAAACATACGTTCTTAAGTGTATTATATGCATAGAAAGGTAAAATATATACTATATATGAAGACAAACTTTTGACTAACTGACGCTAAATAATACCGGATGTACCTGTTCTGACTTACTAAGTAAGAACTTTTGATTTTTTTCGATCCCGATCCACGATAACCCACGCACATCCTCCCATATACTTCAAATCATCTCTAGATTAGTTATAATACCTAATACAATGTAAATGCTATGTAAAATAGTTTTTATACTGCATTGTTTAGGGAATAATGACAAGAAAAAAAGTCTGTACATGCTCAAACAACAAGTGCTGGAAGAGCACTTCTGGGTTTTCGCCATTCGCGGTTTGTTGAATTCGCGCATGCGGAATTCACGGATAAGGAGGGCCGACTCTATAGTAGTTGTATTATACAGTATAATGTATATATAATATACAAGATGACTAGTGAATAATGTGTTACATATTTGAGTTGAGATGTAGTTTTTATTGAGTTGGAGTTTATAGCTAAGGAGGAGTATAGTGTACTTAATATTTCAGTAATATTGGAAATTTATTGTTGGATTGCGATATTCATTATGGGTTATGCATGAAATATGTACATGGCATCCATTATTACAACATGATATCATTTACGAACACCTCACTAAAGAAATACTAAGTAGACTAACTTCTCTGTTTTTCTTTCGATTAGGTGTTGAATGAAATCTGTTATGTTCAAGTGCTCCAGAAGTTTTCCAGAATCTAGAGATTCTTGAAAGATCACTACTAATGCCTCCTCAATATCCTCAGCCACCTTTTTCAGAACTTTGAGGTGTACTCCATCTGGTCCATGGGACTTAATGACATTTAGACCTTTTAAGTACCTTCTCCTGAATAACAGCTTCACCTTTGTGGACTACACACACTTCTCCCCCCCCCCCCCCGCACCCCCCCCCCGCTATTCTTGAATTTCCACAGTGAAAACTGAAACAATCATTTTGCCTGTCATTTCTTTGCTCCCCATTGCTACCTCTTCAGTGTCATTTTCCAGCAGTCTGAAAATAAATCAGCATAAACAATTTAAAAATAAAACTAGTTATTGATTGTACTTTAAAAAAAGCTATACAAAACTGAATGAAGTCTGCAGATATGGTTAATAAATGTTTTCAGTCTACATCCCTCAATCTACAGACACATTACATTGGTTTTCCAAACATTCTCCTGCACAAAATGAAAAAGCCAATTATTACGCTCAGTAGTAATGGATAAATCATCTTCAAAAATTACTTTTTGTATAGATATTGAGAAAACGTGTATCTCATTGTTATAATCTATTAATCAGATCACAAATGCATAAATCACCGGGCAATCATTTCATGTTATAATTTTCTAATATATTACATTTGTGCACATCTTCAGTAAAGTAGGATTCTGAAAAACTTAATTCTCAAATATATAAAAAAACTTTTCTCCAATAGCTACATAATACACCTCTACAAAGTGTTGAGTGATGGTTCTTAGAGGTTCACAAGGAAAAATATAATTTGCATTCCGTTTAAATTATTTGAACAGAATTAATTAATTAAAGAAGCTGAATGCTGAATTCCTTTCTCTCTTTTTGACACTGTGAGATGTATATAGTCAGTAGGATCAGACTAAACAGTTGTTAGTATACATGTAAATGTTATGGGAATTTGAATGTAATTGGATATATAAAGATTAAAGAGAGATAAAAATCTCTCACCACGGCAGAAGTTGTCTTGGTGGTGTAGTAGTTAGTGCAACACTATTACAGCTCAGGGAGTCGGATTCCAATGTCTGTACGTCCTCCCCGCAGAATGTGTGGATTTCCTCCAGGTGCTCCACTTTCACTCCGCGGTCCAGTCTACTGCTTGGTAGGTTAATTGGTCATTGCAAATTTCCTGTGATTAAACTGGTGAAAAAGGGCCAACTCCATGCTGTATCTCTAAATAAAATAAATAGATTAGCTTTTATTTGTCATATATACAGTGATCTAAGTTGTTTGCAACATCAGCCAACATAGTCCAAAGACTGTGCTGGGGCCAGTAGGATCAGGTGTCATCATTTTGGTGGCAACATCGCAAGCTCACAATTCACTAATCCTAGTCTGTATGTCTTTGGAATGTGGAGGAAACTGGAGCACCCATGGTCACAGGGAGAACTTACAGACAACAGCAGAAATTGAATCCTGATCTTACAGCTGTACTTTAAAGAATTCCACTAACCACTACACTACTGTGCCACCCACAGCTGAAAAGGAAGAAAAGAATAAACTCACAGGGTGAAGGAAGCAAGAAAGCTGTCAGCATTCAATGTTCTGAGTTACAATTAGTCTTTGTAAAGTATCCTGCAATTAGGCTAGAGTTGACTTAAGGGTTGCTGGAGTGGTGCAGCTTGGGTAGGCTCGGAATTTATGCCTTGGAGTGTAGGAGATAGAGGGGTGACCAAATAGAGGTGACCAAATAGAGGTGAAAAAAAATTAGAGGGCATTGATTTAAGTTGAAAGTGATAAGACTTAAAAGGGACTTGATGGTCAACTTCTTTATATAGGAAGGAATGAATGGTCAGAGTAGGTAGCTGTGACTGGTACAACAACATTTAAAAGACACTTGGATTTGTCCATGAACAGGAAGGGTTTCGAACAGGGGCTCCCAACCTTTCCTATGCCGTGGACCTTACCATTAACCAAGGGGTCTGTGGATCCCAAGTTGGGAACTCCTGGTTTAGAGGGATTAGGGGTGAAACTCAGTCAAATGGGAGGAGTTTAGATTCACGTCTTGGTAGGCATAGACTAGTTTAACTGTTTTCATGCTTTATGACTTTTTGACTTTAAATAACCAGCATAAGAGTTATGGCTGATTATCTTCCTATAGTATCATATGGAATTTATTACAATCAAAGTTCCATGTTTATGTATATTCATTCTCAGCTTGGTCAATGTCATATTTATTGGCCATTTCTGCAGTCATTTTTTTCTCAGCCAGTGTAGTCCCATACTGTAGCAATGATGTTGTTAGTTGCATTATTTCTGATGGCATGATCTGTCAATCAGCTGACGTGCACATGGAGCGCATGCAGACTGGATCAAGCTTCCAGACTACTGACAATAAGACAAGCACACCAGTGATGATGGGATTGGATTACACAAAAGATGCAGGGTGGTGTGAGGGGAACAAACCATTTTACTTCAAGCAGCTAGTTTTATGAAGCTCAGTGATGGTGAAGATAGTGAACAATCAATAGTAAAAGTAGGAGAAGATTAATTTGCCACATATACATCAAGAATAGAGTGAAATGCATCGCCTGCATCAAATTAAATCAGTGAAGATTGTGCTGGGGCAGTTTGCAACTGTTACCATGCTTCTGATACCAATACAGGTTTCCCATAAGTTACTTACCCTAACCAAACATCTTTAGAATGGGAGAGGAAACCCATACAGTCCTAGGGAGAACTTAAACACTGCTTACGGGGAATGGGGGGAATTGAACCCCGATCAAAGATTACTGGTGCTGTAAGATGATGCCTCTATGCCTCTTTTTTTTTTAGGAGTTAGATCAGGAGCAGGGAAAGCAAGGTGCAGAGGATGGGGAAAGAGGAGGAAGGAGGTTAAGCAGATTGCTCCACAAGGAAGAGTCAATGATACAAAGGACAAAATGATTTCTACTGTGCTGCAGTGATTCGACAGGTCTAACTCTAGGTATTTCAAAACATAGTCTGAAACAAATCTACATAATGATATGTTCGGGCAGAGACCAAAGGTTGGGTCAGCGATAAATATCTTCTGGGTTGTGGTGTAGAATTGTTATTTATCTTGTAATTTAACTTTCTTATACTTGTTTATATTTTAATATAATCAGCATAAACAGTTTTTATATAATTTATGTATACATGCGTTTGTTCGTAGGGTCTTTCAGTGTTTCCAGTTGCCTTTGTAGTTTCCTTGAAATTTCTTGTTTTTAGTAGCGGGTGTCACATTACTTGAATCTGGCTATTTCATTGGTTAATATTATCATTGGAAGTTCAATTAAATTTCTGTTATCAGTAGTCTGGTATAAAAAGACCACATTATTTTGTGTTTTACTCTTTTGCCCCCTTCCTGCTCTCCATTTGTCTGCCTTTTTCTTTTATCATTCTCTCTCTCCATGCTTCTTCAGTTCTGATTTTTGCCCTTGTAACACTTAATAAAACAATTAAAAGCAAAAGGTTTTATGCCTCATTCCTAACTTCTGAAGAACTTTGGTGTTGCAAAAGTGTAAGGATCCATTATATCCAAAAGGAGAAGGGAGATTTAGCAATGTGAGAGATTCAGTTTGGAATCTTCAAAACCCTAGGCCTTGGGCAACTGAAAGCACAACCTTCAGTGGCAGAACAATTAAATTTGGGGTATGTCTGAAGCCTCCTTTACAGTGGACCATTTCAGTATTGAGAATATTGTGGAATGGCTGGGTATGAATAAGATCACAAAGAGAATGGAAGACATAGAGAATTTCAAAATTAAGATTTAGTCAGTCATCGAAAGGAATAATGTCACAGGAATTTAGTTCCATTCTAAAGAGATAAATGTTTGTTATGTTAATTACATTGTCACCGAAATGCCATTGTCCTTGTGTCTCAACATATGAAATACATCACTCCACTCCCTATTTTCTTTTTGCCAGCATAAGCTAGCTGTACAAGATGGTCATTATGTTCACTTATGTCCAAGAGGCTGGTCAGACATTCAGTTAATGTATGCTGTATATTTATATCCTGGATAATTATCACCTGCCCATTTTACGATACCATCATCAAATTTTATATCAGTATGCCAGATGCCGTCTTCCCTGAATGAGTAATCTTTGCTGAAAATAGCACAAAGCTTTCTCCAGACCCCTCCGTTGGTCTCTGTACCTCTATAGAGCAACTTGTCTTTTTTTAATTTTGAGATACAACACGGTGGCAGGCTGTTCTGGCTCAATGAGCCTATACCACCCAATTTCACCAATGTAACCAATCAACCAACTAACGTGGGTGAGGAAACCAGAGCACCCGGAGGAAACCCACATGGTCATGGGAAGAATGTACAAGCTCTCTATAGATTGTGGCAGGTGCTGTAATAGAGTAATACTAACCACTCCTACCATACGACTCTCAATGTGTTGATATCAAAACAAAACACACATGATGTAAGTCAAAACTAAAGGCAGATAATTCTGTAAAATTCCATTTGTCAAGACAGAAATAGAGGTCTAGAGTGGAGACACAAGAGACTCCAGATGCTGAAATCTGGAGCAACATACAAAGCATTGGAGAAAATCAGCAGGTTGGTTAGCTCTATTGAGGGAAAAAGACAGATGACTCTTTGCATTGAAACCATTCATCTTGACTACTAGAAACACAATTCTGTTTGCCATCTGCTCACACACAGCAGGTTTACTTTTAACCTCTGCATGCTATTCTTAAACTGCATTGAAAACTCAAGGGTTAATTTCATAGCATTTGATTTCCATTAAATTCAATACCAGGCATGCCAGTGTAGTTGCCTCTTCACTGTCTTTTGCATTCAGGGATATTTTAGTATGGATAATAAATGTGAGTAATTGCAAAAAATGTTCAAATCTCACAAATGATTAAAAGAAGTGGAACATTATACCATGGAGAGGTACAGCAGTGGATACGCTATTCAGCCCATGCTGTTGTGCAAGTCTTGATGTCAATTTATACTAAATGTCCTCCTCCTGTGAACCATCCATATTGTCCCCTGTCCCGATCATCTGCCCCTCATATTCATGTGTCTATCTAAAAGCCTCTTAAACTCCACCAAACCACCTGATTCCACTACTGTCCCTGTAACGCTTTCTAGGCACCTACCACACTGTAAAAAATCTGCCCGTCACATTAACTTTAAAATTACTACCTCCCCCCCAAACTTAAAACCATATTCTCTGGAAATCAGCATTTCTACCCTGGGGAACATCTGTGCCTCTCATAATTTAAAAAAAAAATCTCTGTCAGGTCTCCTCACAACCTCCAGTGCTCTTGTGAGAACAACACAAGTTTGTCCTATCTTTCCATAATGCTCGTTCATGTTGCATGCTGGAAAACCTCCTGCACCCTCTCCATAAACTTACTATAACTGATGAATGGCTACTGAACGTTGAAGACAATTACCCAGTACCCTCACCAACGATCATTGGTAGATAGGTAGAATATGATCCCTTGGTGAATTCTCTTTTTGCCTCTGTGCAGTTGGGAAGAGCATTTATAATATTACATTGTGGCGATCCACTTCCCAGCGCACTCGAACTGGCTCACAAAGTGGCACGCGCCGGCATTGAGGCCGGTCCCAAAAAGGGCTTCACCAGCAAGGGGAAAAGCCCGCGTGCAGGAAGGGACTGTGAATATTCCCACCCGGGGAGGGCGGGAACAGGAAGGCTTTAAAGCGAGGCCGTGAAGTTTGAATAAATCTCTTTTGCAACTGCTACTCACCGACTGCGTGTCGTTATTTCAGCGCTGTGTGTAGCACACCGGTACAATTGGTGACCCCGACGGCCCAAACGATATTTGACCAGAGATGACCGACGCCGCATCTGTTCATGCAGTTTCGTTAAAACTGCCAAGCTTCTGGACGCTGCAACTTCACCTATGGTTCCAGCAAGCAGAAGCCCAATTCCACATTTGGCAGATAACCGCAGATTCCACACGTTACTACTACGTGGTGAACTCCCTCGACCAGGAGACAGCCGCCCAGGTTGAGGAGTTCATACAGTCGCCGCCGGAGGACGGCAAATACACAGAATTCAAAGCCTTGCTCATAAGGACTTTCGGACTCTCACGGCGCAAGCGAACTGCCCGCTTACTGCACCTGCATGGTTTGGGAGACAAGCCGCCGTCGGCGTTGATGAACAGGGACGACCCCTCCACGCCCGTGCTCAAAGGCTTCCCCTGGACAAGCTCCGACTGGCGAAGGAGGAGTACAAGAGGATGGAGGAATTGGGGATCATACGGTGGTCCGACAGCCCATAGGCCTCCCCCCTGCACATGGTGTCCAAAGCAACAGGGAGCTGGAGACCATGCGACAACTACCGCTGGCTGAACGAGGCTACAACACCGGACCGCTACCCTGTGCCGCACATTCAGGACTTTGCAGCAAACCTGCACGGCGCACGGATCTTCTCCAAGGTAGACCTCGTCCGGGGATACCATCAAATCCCGATGCATCCGGACGACGTCCCCAAAACGGCACTCATCACCCTGTTCGGCCTTTACGAGTTCCTCCGCATGTCGTTTGGCCTAAAGAATGCCGCACAGACGTTCCAGCAGTTAATGGACATGGTGAGATGCGACCTGGACTTCGCTTTCATCTATTTGGATGACACCCTCATAGCGAACAGTAGTCGTCAGGAGCATCTGTCCAACCTCCGTCAACTGTACACCCGACTGAGTGAATACGGCCTAACAATCAACCCGGCCAAATGCCAGTTCGGGCTCGACACCATTGACTTCCTGCACCACAGGATTACTAAAGACGGGGCAACCCCTCTGCCCGCCAAGGTAGATGCGGTCCGCCATCTCCCCCGACCCAACACAATCAAAGGCCTTCAGGAATTCGTGGGTATGGTGAATTTCTACCACCACTTCCTCCCATCAGCAGCCTGAATCATGCTGTTCGCCCTGATGTCGGGTAAGGGCAAGGACATTACCTGGGACGAAGAGTCCGCAGCCACTTTCATTAAAACCAAAGAAGCCTTGGCAAACGCCGCGATGCTAGTGCACCCCAGAACGGACGTCCCTACCGCCCTCACAGTGGATGCATCCAACACGGCAGTCGGTGGGGTGCTGGAACAACTCATCAAGGGTTGCTGGCAACCCCTGGTGTTCTTCAGCAAACACCTACAACCACCCAAACTCAAACACAGTGCTTTCGACTGGGAACTGTTGGCGCTATACCTGGCAATCCAGCATTTCAGGTACTTCTTAGAAGGTAGGCCCTTCACCGCGTTCATGGACCACAAACCGCTTACCTTTGCGTTCACGAAAGCGTCCGACCCCTGGTCGTCCTGCCAGCAGCGACATCTGTCCTACATCCCCGAATACACGACGGATGTCCGGCATGTCTCGGGAAAGGACAATGTCGTGACGGACGCCCTCTCCCGCCCTAACATCCAAGCCCTAGTCCAAGGGGTAGACTATGAAGCGCTGGCTGAGGCGCAGCAGGCAGACGAGGAGATCCCTAGTTACAGAACTGCAGTCTCCGGTTTGCAGCTCCAGGACCTCCCTGTAGGCCCAGGTGAGAGGACCCTTCTCTGTGACGTAACCACCGGCCAACGCCACCCCATCGTCCTGGCAGCCTGGCGGTAGCGCGTTTTCGACTCCATTCACAACTTAGCGCACCCCTCCATCAGGTCAACCATCAGGATGGTCTCCAACAGGTTCGTTTGGCACAGATTCCGCAAGCAGGTCAGTGAATGGGCCAGAACGTGCATGCACTGCCAAACAGCCAAGGTGCAGTGGCACACTAAAGCCCTGCCGCAGCAGTTCCACCCCACCCACCAGCGTTTCGAGCATATTCATGTGGATATTGTGGGCCCCCTGCCAGTGTCATGAGGAGCACGGCACCTCCTGACTATCGTAGACTGGTTCGCAAGATGGCCGGAGGCAGTCCCGCTCACCGACACCACTTCCGAATCCTGCGCCTGAGCACTGATTGCAACCTGGGTATCTCGCTTTGGCGTACCAGCCCACATTACCTCCGACAGAGGCGCCCAGTTCACCTCCAGCCTGTGGTCAGCTATGGCCAGCCTTTTGGGAACACAGCTACACCACACAACTGCCTACCACCCACAGTCGAACGGACTAGTGGAACGTTTCCACCGTCACCTGAAGTCGGCTTTCATGGCCCACCTCAAAGGGCCTAACTGGGTGGACCAGCTCCCCTGGGTCCTGCTCGGAATCCGCATGGCGCCCAAAGAGGATCTGCACACCTCGTCGGCTGAGTTGGTGTACGGCGCACGCCTGGTCGTCCCAGGAGAGTTCATACTAGCCCCAAGGGGGCAAGAGGAAGAACCCGCAGCAGTCCTGGACAGGCTACGTGAAAGGCTCGGTAACCTGGCCCCCATACCCACTTCACAGCATGGGCAGAACCCAACCTGCGTACCCAAAGACCTGCAGAACTGTAAGTTTGTTTTTGTACGATGGGGCAGACACTGGACACCGCTACAACGGCCCTAAGAGGGGTCGTTTACAGTGATCAGAAACAACGGGTCCACATTCGTGCTGGACATTGGGGAGAAAGAGGAGGTTTTCACAGTGGACCGACTCAAACCGGCCCATGTGGACTTGGCGCAGCCAGTCGAGATTCAGGCACTGCAGCGCAAAGGTAGACCTCCCAAACAGAGTCCGACCCAGACTGAGGACGTTGGGGGGTGTATCGCTGGTTCTGGGGGGGGTGGGGGGTTATGTGGTGACCCACTTCCCAGCACACTCGAACCGGCTCACAAAGTGGCGTGCGCCAGCATTGAGGCAGGTCCCAAAAAGGGAGGCAGGCCTTCTTCACCAGCAAGGGGAAAAGCCCCCACGTGAGAAGGGATGGTGAATATGCACCCCCTACAGCATTCCCGCCTGGGGAGGGCAGGAACAGGAAGGCTTTAAAGTGAGGCCGCAAAGTTTGAATAAATCTCTTTTGCAACTGCAACTCACTGACTGCGTGTCGTTATTTCAGCGCTGTGTGTAGCACACCGCTACAACATAACATTTCACTATCACTTCCTGCATTACCAACATAAGGCTAAATATTTTCAATTTTGGATTCAGAACACTTTGTTTTGGATGCAAATGATATCATTTTTATCTTCAGGTACAGCTCCAAGTTCAGAATCAGTGATGCCAACCAAAGATCTCCCAGCAATGTTGTGTTGGCCTAAATAAATAAATGCTAACAGTGTAATGAGCTGGACTTGTCAATCAAAGTGATGTCATTCCATGAAGAACATTTTGAAATAAACCACTTTGCTCAACATGCCAGAATATTCCAACTACAGTATAAAGCAAAAAATTAAACTCAAAGGATCCCATCACCTAAACGTCATTAATCTTGTATAAAATAAACACTATTATTCTTCAACCTATCAAATATTGAAAGCCCCAGACAGAGTGGACGTAGAGTGGATATTTCTGATAGTGATGGAGTCTAGGATCAGAGGGCACAGCTGCAGAATAGAAGGATAACCATTTAGAACCGAGCTGAGGAGGAATTTCTTTAACTGGAGGGTGGTGAATCTGTGGAATTCATTGCTACAGATGACTGTTGAGGCCAAGTTCTTGTGTATATTTAAAGAGGAGGATGGTAGGTTTGATGCACTATCAATAACTCACTCTGAGACGTAAGAAGCGAGATATCGGCTTTTATTGACTGGAAGAATGAACAACACTACATCCTGGAGAATGAGGCCGGGCTCAGGCCTCAATCGCCTTTATACAGGGGTCTGTGGGAGGAGCCACAGGAGCAGTCCAGACAGGTATATGTAGTTCACCACAAGGTTCTTGATTAGTCAGGGCATCAAAGTTAACTGTGAGAGGTCTGAGAAAATGAGATGGATAATAAATCAGCCACCATGGGCTGAAAGTTTTAATTCTGCTCTTTTGTCTTATGGTCTGACGTTCTTTTGGTCTAAAGAATCAAAAAGTATTTGGAGATACTTTGGCATTAAAAAAGGGATGGAGATTGTAGAGTTACCTGTCAATATCCATTTTGATTAGTGTTTGCCCATGCACAACTTTACTGGTTTTTGTACACGTGACCATGTGGAGTAAAATCCATCTGAGTTGCTGCACTTATACTTTATATGACTTCACACATCAAAATAAGCACAGGATTTGTATTTACTCAGTGCCTTTTAAAGTCTTGTGGTGTTCCTGTGTGTGTTTTTCTCTGATAAGGTAATTTTGAAGAACATCTGTACTTTACAGGAAATGCAACAGGCAAATTACACACGGTAAGTTCCAGAAACAAAGTGCACAAAGAAGTAATCCATCTGAAATGATCAACACATGATGAATAAATCAGCTGGTCAGGCAGCTTTATAGAGGGTAATAAATAGTTAATACTTCAGCATGAGACCCTTCATCAGTGGGTAGTGTTGAGGAAACAGCATTACACTGCTGAGAGACTTAGATAGTTTAGGGGAATGGGCAAAGAACAGGCAAATGAAATACAATGTGGGAAAGTGAATGGTCATGCAATTTGGTGGAAGAAATAAATGGGCAGGCTATTATTTAGATGGGGAGAGAATTCAAAACGCAGAGATGCAAAGGGACTTGGAAGTCCTTGTGCAGGATACCTTTAAGGTTAACCTCCAGGTTGAGTTGGTGGTGAAGAAGGCGAATGTAATGTTGGCATTCATTTCTAGAGGTATAGAATATAAGAGTGGCAATGTGATGTTGAAGCTCTGTAAGGCAAACATAAGACCACACTTGGAGTATTGTGTGCAGTTTTGGGCTACTTATTTTAGAAAGGATATACTGACATTGGAGAGGGCTCAGAGAAGATTCACGAGAATGATTCCAGGAATGAAAGGGTTACCATATGAGGAACGTCTGGCAGCTCTTGGACTGTATTCCCTGGAGTTCAGGAGAATGAGGGGGATCTCATAGAAACATTCCTAATGTTAAAAGGCCTGAACAGATTAGAAATGGCAAAGTTATTTCCCATGGTAGGGGAGTCTAGGATAAGAGGACATGATTTCAGGATTGAAAGATGTTCATTTCGAACAGAGATGTGGAGAAATTACTTTAGTCGGAGGGTGGTAAATCTGTGGAATTTGTTGCCACGAGTGGCTGTGGAGGCCAAGTCATTGGGTTAATTTAAGGCAGAGATGGATAGGTTCTTGATTAGCCATGGCATCAAAGGATATGAGGAGAAGGCAGGGGAGTTGAGATGACTGGAAGAATTAGATCAGCCATGATTGAATGGTGCAGCAGACTTGATAGGCCAAATAGACTACCTCTGCTCCTATATCTTATGGTCTTATGGTTTTATCTGAATCTGTTTGAACTGGTGCTCACTCAGTAGCCACTTTATTAGGTACACCTGTATATCTGTTTGTTAATGCAAATATATAATCAATGAATAAAATCATACAGATATGGTCAAGAGGTACAGCTGATGTTCAGGATGGGGAAGGAATGTGATCTAAGTGACTTTGACCATGGAGTGATTGTTGGTGGCAGATGGGATGGTTTGAGTATCTCAGAAACTGTTGATCTCCTGGGATTTTTGTGTCTCTAGAGTTTACGGAGAATGGTGCAAAGAGAAAAAAGTCCTATGAACAGTTGTTTTGTTGAAGAAATCACTTTGTTAATGAGAGAGATCAGAAGAGAATGGCCAGACTGGTTCAAGCTGACAGGAAGATGACAGTAACTCAAATAACCGCACATTAAAATTGTGGTTTGCAGAAGAGCATCTCTGCATATCAAACCTTGAAGTGAATGGGCTACAGCAGCAGAATATCATAGACAAGAGGTATAGGAGGTACCTAATAAAGTGGGTCTGTTTCTGTTCTGCAGTGCTCTGTCACTGACTAACGAAGGAGACATGATGTAGAAAACACTTACTGTGCAATAAATTCTTCTGATTTGCAAAGTTCATCCTGAACATTGTGCTGTGTGCTGCATGTGACTGTATTTGCTCCTTGGCTCCAGAGGAACACTGTTTCATTTAACTGTATACATGTATATAGTTGAATGATGATTAAATTTAAACTTGAAAGAGTAATGGGAGCAGATCCAATCATTATTTTCAAAAGGAACTGTATTAAATATTACAAACCAAAATATCAGCAAAAGTAAAAGTTAAGGTAAAGTTTTAAAGATTACCTTTATTTGTCACATGTACATCAAAACATACAGCGAAATGCATCCTTTGTGTCAAATTTGACACAAATTTGTGTCGGATTTGTGAACAGCTTCTTTCCAACTGTGATAAGACTGCTGAACGGATCCTGACCCGGATCTGGTCTGTACTTTCCAAATATCCGGACCTGACTTGCACTACCTTACTTTCCCTTTTCTATTTTCTAATTATGATTTATAATATAAAGTTGTATTATATTTAATTCGATTTGTACTTCAGAGAGCGTGAAGTGCAGAATCAAATATGGCTGTGATGATTGTACGCTCTAGTATCAATTGTTTGGTGACAATAAAGTAAAGTGCAATCAAACCAGTGAGGATTGTGCTGGGCAGCTCGGACATATCGCCACTGTTCTGGCGCCAACACAGTATGCCCACAACTCGCCACCCTAATTCTATGTCTTTGGAAAGTGGGAAGAAACTGGAGCACCCGAAGGTGATCCACACTGATTGCAATTGTTCAGATGAATGCTTTTAGAGCTGGCATATGTACGATGTGCTGAATGCTCTCTGCCGATCCTCTTATTAGGCACAAGGTGAAGTCCTGCCATAAGCAGTCAGAGCTCACAATTCATGCTTTGTGGTGATATTTTCAAGTACCATATGGCAGCAAGCGGCTCGACTTCTGAGCTGACAATAGTACAAACTTGTCCTGGTCTAACAATTCTACTGGCTGTGGCAGTGGCATACCTACCTGCCATTCAGCTATTGATATTGTTAAATACCAGTATCACATGCAGGTAAGGAGCAAATTCTTTATTAGCTAGTTTCCAGTGGGGTTCCAGACTGACTCAGACTAAGACAATTTGCCAGGGAATTATACATCATTGCAGATAACTTCTCTACTTAACATAATTCACTTTCTGATTGCCCATTAGCTCTGGATATTGCCAAAGCCACTATTGTCCTGTAAACCTCCAGCACTGGGACAGTCCCCACCGATGGGAGGTGTGATGCCTGCTATCATTCTTTGTGAAATAAGTGAGAGTGGCTGGGTTGCTCCATTGTTGTTCCTGTGCGGTAATTCATAGGACACTTGGCTGCAGTTCAGCCAATTTAGGCCTTGGGGATCCATGTTGTACCATTCCCGGCCATGTAACACTTTGCTTTGGCATTCATCTCTGTCACTTCATATGTTCCCTCCTCCTTCCCTTTCTTTTCTCTGTGACCCTGAATGTGCCTCGCCTCCCAGTTGGCAGCTCATTACTCAACCACAGCTATTTTTCTCTCTCTCCCTATCTGTTTTGTCACTTTGTCTTCAACACCCCATCCCAGGTATACACCCCATAAGGCGTAACCCCATCCTCTTCTATGTTGCTTTGCCCATTCTTTTTTGCCATTCTTCACCCACCTCAATTTTAAAGATTTCCTCCTTTTCCTCATTATACTTTCACTTCCTGATTCTGACTCTTTCTCCTTCTCAGGTTCCTCTAATGGCCAAGTGGGAATGGAAGCTGCAGAGTGTCCTTAGGGTTACAACTCATACCTTCAGAATCAAGCCCAGTCACTTAACTGGTATACTAAAGGCTCTTCGCCATTGTAGTCAGCTGCAAAATTTGTAAAGCCACTGCTAAACTTGCATTGTTTTACAGAATGAGTTTTACACCATTGTTTTCTGACATGTCACTTAATCACAAAATAGCTACTGTGTGGAAGGAGACAAATCATCTCTTCAAGTCAACAATTATTCTATGTAGGATCCTTCCAGCTCACCACTTTACTGTCCTCTCCCTATGGCCCTGAAAATTCTTTCCCTTCAGATACATTGTAGTTAAATAACAGCAGATGATAAGAGACAGGCATACATAACTCAGTAGACAGCTGTAACAAAATAACTCACAAAACAATGTGCAGAATATTTGTCCCAGGTCTGGAGAATCAAGATTTTAAAAGAGAGATATTAAATAGGAATGTGTGGGGCAACTTTTTCACCCAGAGGTGGTCAGTATATGGAATAGGCTGCCAGAGCAACTGGTTGAAACAACATTTAAAAGGCATTTGGATAGGAAAATGGATAGCAAAGTTTTTGAGAGATAAAGGCCAAACATGGGCAAATAGAACTAGCTTAGGTGGGTATTTTGGTTGGCCTGGACCAGTGGAGCTGAAGCATCTGTTTCCATGCTGTATGACTCAATGACTATCATATTTTCTAGCCGTCTATTGTTCAGCCAGTTATCACTAGCTAACAAGACTCTAAGAATTATGGAGAGACTTAGGTCTAGGTCCATAGATCCTTGATTATAGAGGAACAACTTCAGCTAGCATTAAGGCATGCTGAATGGTAATTGGTTTCTTATTGTCACATGCACCCAGATACTTTGATGGCTCTGGTCCTCTACTCACTGGAGTTTAGAAGAATGAGTTGGGATCTTATTGAAACCTATCAAATAGTGAAAAACCTAGAGAGAGTGGATATGGAGAGAATGTTTCCTATAGTGGGTGAGTCTAGGAACTGAGGGCACAACCTCAGAAGAGAAAGATGTCCATTTGGAATGGAGATGAAGAGGAATTTCTTTATCCAGAAGGTAGTGAATCTGTGGAATTCATTCTGTGGCTGTGGAGGGCATGCCGCTGGGTATACTTAACACAGGGCTTGATAGATCCTTGATTAATTAGGACATCGAGGGTTATGGGGAGAAGGCAGGAAATAGGGCTGAGAGATAATAAATCAGCAATGATAGAATTATTGTGCACACTTGATGGGTCGAATAGCCCAATTCTGATCCTATGTCCTATGGTCTTATACAGCAAAAACCATCTGTTTACATGCCATTCAGACAGATCATTCCACATATAAATAAACCAAGACAGAGCAGCAGAAAAGGATGAAGTATATCGTGCTATAGTTACAGAAAAAGTGCTGGGCTTGATGCAGATCCTATAAAACCAAAGCAGTCACAATGAAACTCTGCAAAGTATTAATTTAGCCAGGGCTTGGCTGCTTCCACTTAGTTCATTACAGGGAGGGTTTGATAATATTAAAGAAAGTGCCATAGTTATTTATTAGAACATTGCCAAATATTAAAGAACATTTACAATGAGGATGTGATGAAACACATTGATGAAGGAAGAACAGTAGATGTAGTGTATATGGATTCCAGCAAGGCATGTGATAAGGTACCCCATGCAAGACTTATTGAGAAAGTAAAGAGGCATGGATCCAAGGGGACGTTGCTTTGTGGATCCAGAATTGGCACACCTACAGAAGGCAAAGAGTGGTTGTAGATGGGTCATATTCTGCATGGAGGTCGATCACCAGTGGGATGCATCAGGGATCTGTTCTGGGACCCTTACTCTTTGTGACTTTTATAAATGACCTGGATGAGGAAGTGAAAGGATGGGTTAGTAAGTTTGCTGATGATACAAAGGTTAGAGGTATTGTGGATAGTGTGGAGGGCTATCAGAGGTTACAGCAGGACATTGATAGGATGTAAAACTGGGCTGAGAAGTGGCAGATGGAGTTCAACCCAGTTAAGTGTGCAGTGGTTCATTTTGGTAGGTCAAATATGATGGCAGAATATAGTATTAATGGTAAGACTCTTGGAAGTGTGGAGGATCAGAGGGATCTTGGGGTCCGAGTTCATAGGATACTCAAAGCAGCTGCGCAGGTTGACTCTGTGGTTAAGTAGGCGGACGGTATATTGGCCTTCATTAATCATGGAATTGAATTTAGGAGCCGAACGGTAATGTTGCAGCTATATAGGACCCTGGTTAAGCCCCACTTGGAGTACTGTGCTCAGTTCTGGTCGCTTCACTACAGGAAGGATGCAGATGCCATAGAAAGGGTGAAGAGGAGATTTACAAGGACGTTGCCTGGATTGGGGAGCATGCCTTATGAGATTAGGTTGAGTGAACTCGGCCTTTTCTCCTTGGAGCAACGGAGGATGAGGTGACCTGATAGAGGTGTATCAGATGATGAGAGGCATTGATCATGTGGATAGTCAGAGGCTTTTTCCCAGGGCTGAAATAGTTGCCACAAAAGGACACAGGTTTAAGGTGCTGGGGAGTAGGTACAGAGGAGATGTCAGGGGTAAGTTTTTTACTCAGAGAGTGGTGAGTGCATGGAATGGGCTGCCAGCAATGATGGTGGAGGCAGATACGAAATATTTTAAGAGACTTTTAGATAGGTACATGGAGCTTGGTAAAATAGAGGGCTATAGGTAAGCCTAGTAATTTCTAAGGTAGGGACATGTTCGGCACAGCATTGTGAGCCGAAGGGCCTGTATTGCGCTGTAGGTTTTCTATGCTTCTATGTGGAGAGACTCAATTTATTTTTGGAGAAGTGGATGCCAAGGATGGATTTAATTTACTTGGATAAAGTGATAAAGGGCCCAGGGCAAGTGGATAGAATGAACTTGAGTAAAATGATCAAATATCAGCAGGAATTCTAAGCAATTGATAGGCGGATTAGAGGGAAGGTGAACAGAATTGTTTTCAGGCTCAAGTTTCTCTGTCTGGTTTAGGAATATCAGCAACTACTTATCTGCAGCAAACAGAACAACTAAGTACTTCATTAATAACATATTTTCCATTAAATGATCACTTTAAACTGTAGCCTGTAGCTTCCATTTTAGAGTTGAGCTTTTGTTACGATCTGGCAGTTTTGCAGTGCGAACTGAAGTCTTGAAGGTGCAGGACAGTTGTGGCATGGTGGACGGAATCAAAATAGCTGGGTCCACGTCAGAGAGTGGGGAATGAGCCGAAGTTTGCCCATTGCTGGAGTGGATCTGGAATTGATTCGATGTGGCAGAACCGAGGCGAGGCAGAGTCGAGGTGAAGCCCGGGCCCAGAGCTGAGGTTTGAACAATTAAGTGCTGGGCCAAATTGGAAAAATTGGATACGGGCCAAATCAATTCAGTGGGGCACCAGCCAAAGAGCGTATTGAAGCAGCTGTGCCCAGGTCTGAGAGCAAGGAATCATGCAAAGTTTGGCCGATATAAATGCCAGGCCCGATTGAAAAGGACGGTGTGTCAGGGCTGGAGGTGAGGGATGTGCCAGTTCATCTCGTTGCTCTGTGAAGTGTACTCAGCTCTATGCTGAAATGAGGCTGTGGCCTGCTTCTGAATTAGCTGCAGTGATGCCTGGCTTCAAATCTATGGGCTCACTTTTGTAAACTTTAGTTCTAAATGCTACTTGCTTATTTTTATTTGCAGAATGTGTTTTTTTCCTGCACATATCGTGTTTGATGGTTTACTTTTTTTAATGGATTGTATTGGGTTTTCTGTTTTCTGGATCTCAAGGTTGTATATAGTAGACATTGATAATAAATGTACGTTGAATTTTGAAATGTGGGATTAATGCACAGGGTGGTGGAGACAGAAGCTTATAGGCTCATCGAGTCAGAGAGCACGGAAGCACAGAAGCAGGCCTTTTGGCATATCTAGTCTGTACCAAACTGTTAATCTGACTAGTTCTGTTGACACACACCAAGGCCCTCCCACCCATGTACTTACCCAAACTTCTCTGAAATGTTGCAATCAAACCCTCATCCACTACTTTCGCTGGTAGCTGTTTTCACACATACCACGCTCTGAGTAAAGAAGCTCCTCCTGCAGATTCCCTCAAGTATTTCACTGTCTGCTTTTAACCTCTAATTCTACTCTCACCTAACCTGCTTGCGTTTACCCTCTGTATACCCTTTTACAACTTTGTAGTCCTTTATCAAATCTCCCCTCGTTTCTATATGCTCCAGGGAGAAAGTCCTAACCTATTCAACCTTTCCATATTACTTAGGTCCTCCACTCCCAGTAACATCCATGTAAATGTTCTCTGTAATTTTTCAATCTTATTGATATCTGTTCTATAGGTATCTGAGCAAATCTACACACAATACTCCATATTTGGCTTTACCAATGTCGTATACAATGTCAACATATCATCCCCTGTTTGCTCTAAACTTCCCACTCTGACGCATTTAAAAATACTTAGATAAACTCTTTAGCGACTATATCCATCAATATTTAGGATCTAAACTAGGAAACTGGGATTCCTAGTCTAAACTGAGAAATCTTTTCTTCAGTCACAGCTGAATGTCTTTCTCCTGCCTGTAGATTTCCAAGTTCTACAGCTCACTTATTCTGTTTAGTTTGCTTCCAACCTGATGGCATTAACGTTGATTACTCCAACATCTGCTAATTTCCCCCCCTCCTCCTTCCATCTTTTTCAAGTCCCTACCCTGGCCTCTTACCTGTTCTCCTCACCTGCCCCTAGTGAACTTTCTCCCATGGTCCATTCTCCTCTTCTATCAGATTCCTTCTTCTCCAGCCTTCTACCTTTTCCACCCATCATCTTCCAGCTTCCTACCTTATTCCCCTGCCATACCCACCCGGGTTCACTTATCAACTTCTTGCTTGTCCTTCTTCCCCTCTGGCATCTTCTTCCATCCTACTCAGGCCAAATGAAGGGTCTTGCCCCAAAACACAGACTGTTTATTCACTTCCGTGGATGTTGCCTAACTTGCTGAGGCCATCCAGCATTCTATGTGTATTACTCACTATTTGCTGTTTTACTCTGTCATTTAAACTATTTCTGTTTGCCCCTTGGCTAGTTTTTAACCTTTGTGAATTGTATTCACAGTTTTGAAGTTTATTTTTCTCTTGGGGATATTTTCTTCTAGAAAACTTTGAAATGGTCTTAAAATCTCACTTTCCTTCAGTTTATTTTATTTCTATTTCTGTTTATTATTTAATCCTCCCTGCAGCCTTTCTCATAACTTAAATCATTGTTATAGTTATCCTGTGCATTTTCCCGTGTGGATTTTAGCCTTAGATTTGAACAGTTCAATTTTAATGATGGATTGATTATCAGAGTCCAAAAAACATTATTTATTGACATCTATCATGACGACTGCTAAGCGTCTTGGGCCTTGAAATTACTCTGTGTAAATATATTGTAAAAGCTTAACTCTTCCCTATAAAATTCATTGATCTGCTCTTTTAATGGTGCCTTTAATCTATTAAAAAAATTATGGTTCATGCTTCATTAAAATTGGAGGGAAAGGGAATTCCATACAAATGTGCTTTTTTTCCCCATAAAAGCATTTGAATCCCCTCGTGTCCAAGTTCACAAAGAGAGCTTAATATGAACGAATGTGCTGGGAATGTAGCTAAGTAGGAATCTGGGTCAAGTGATAGACAGTTTGCTATTTGGTGGCTCCCTGGCCTGCAATAACAATCACCACAATGTCACTGTCTTCTATTAAGGTAGAGATTTCAAGTTGGATAGAGGAAATGGCTCAAAAATGGTCTCAAAGCCTCCTTGAAAAAAAAAGTAATATTCTCACTTCCTCCTGAGTATCCTTGGCCTGTCATGATCACACAATTTTGAGAATGAGCAAATGGGATAACTTCAAAACATTAAACTAATTCAAAGGAAGACACAGGAGTCTGAAATTCGGGTCTAACATTGGGTTTACTTTAAGTGAGGCGTGCATGTATCATGTGGTAGTTTGATGACATATGAAATGCACAGATTTATACATATAACTCATAATGAATGATTTAAAAGAACAAGAATGCTTAATCAAACTATGTATATACAAGATTACTCAAATGCCACTGGAATATTAAACACATAACACTCCTAGTCAAACCCACAGATAAGAGGGGCGCTGTAATAGTCAAACCCACAGAATTGTGTGGGAGTGGGGGTTTGTAGTCTGGTGGACTGACCTCTACCTTGCTGAGGCCAGGCGTCAACCGTCAGGCACCTCCTCTTACTTAAACATCAAATATGTCCTCACTAAGGAGCACTGAGTCATTGTCTCCCACATCATCACTAACATTATTAACTCTGGGAATCTCCCATCCACTGCCACCAAACTCATTTTTCCCTTACCCCTCACCTCCAATTTCTACCTCCTCCCCAAGATCCACAGACCTACCTGTCCAGGTAGACCCATTGTTTCTGTTTGTTCCTACCTCACTGAATTTATATCTGCATACCTTGACTCAATTTTTATCCCCCTGGCTCAGACTGTCCTACCTACACCCATGACTCTTCATATACTCTTTATCTTTTCAATGATTTCAAGTTCCCTAGCCCTGATCATATTATTTTTATGATGGGCGTCCAGTCCCTATACACATTTATCCCCTATCAGGAAGGCCTCAAAGCTCTCCATTTCTTTCTGAACACCAGACCCAACTAGTTCCTCTCCACCACCACTCTCATCCGTATGGTGGAACTCATTCTCAGTAATTTCTCCTTCGCCTCTCTCACTTCCTTTAAACAAAAGGTGTAGCCATAGGCACTCACATAGGTCCAAGCTATGCTTGCCTTTTTGTTGGCTATGTGGAACAGTAGAGTACTCTGGTGTCCGCCCCACCCTTTTGCTGTGTTACATCAATGACTGCATTGCTGCTGCATTCCTGCACCCATGTGGAGCTCATCGCATTCATCAACTTTGCTTCCAACTTCCACCCTGCCCTGAAATTTACCTGGTCCATTTCCGACACCTTCCTCCCCTTTCTCAATATCTCTGTCTCTAACTCTGGGGACAGCTTACCCACTGATATATTTTATAAACCTACTGATTTTCACAGCTACCTGAACTACACTCCTTCCCACCTTGTTACTTTTGAAAATGCCTTCCCCTTCTCTGAATTCCTCTGTCTTCGCCACATCTGCTCTCAGGATGAGGCTTTTCATTCCAGAACTAAGGAGATGTCCTTCAAAGAAAGTGTCTTCCCTTCCTCCACCACCAATGCAGCCCTCTCCCCCATCTCCTCCATTTTCACCCCATCCTCTCACCAACCCACCAGGGATAAGGTTCCTCTTGTTCTCACCTACCACCCCACTAGCCTCCACATCTAGCACATAATTCTGCATAACTTCTGCCATCTCCAATGGGATCCCACTGCCAAGCACATTCTTCTCTCCCCCACCACTTTTTATTTTCTGCAGGGATCGCTCCCTACATGAATCCCTGGTCCATCTGTCCCTCCCCACTGACCTCCATCCTGGCACTTATGCTTGCAAGTGGAACAAGTGCTACACCTGCCCCTATGCCTCCTCCCTATCATTCAGGGCCCCAAACAGTCCTTCCAGGTGAGGCGACACTTCACCCATGAGTCTGTTGGGTCATCTACTGTATCTGGTGCTCCCAGTACAGCCTCCTGTATTTTGGTGAGACCTGTTGTAGATTAGGAGACTGCTTCACCAAGCACCTATGCTCCATCAATCAGAAAAAAACACAATCTCCCAGTGGCCACTTATTTTAATTCTACATCCCATTCCCCATTCCGACATGTCAGTCCTCTACCACCACAGTGAGGCTACACTCAGAATGGAGGAGCAAGATCTTATATTCCGTCTTGGAAGCTTCCAACTCAATGGCATGAACATCGATTTCTCGAACTTGTGGTAAGGGTCCCCCCCCCCCCTTCACCATTCCCTATACTCATTTTCCTCTCACCTTATCTCTTTATCTGCCCACCTCCTCCTTCTTTCCTTTCTTCCATGGGCTTCTGTCCTCCCCTACTAGATTCCCCCTTCTCCAGCCCTGTATCTCTTTCACCAATCAACTTTGCAGCTCTTTACTTCACCTTACGCGTCCCCCCCCCCCCCGTTTCATCTATCATCTACCACTTTGTACTTCTTCCTCCCCTCCTCCCACCTTCTTACTCTGACTCTTCATCTTTTTTCTCCAGGCCTGACAAAGGGTCTCTGCCCGAAACTTTGATAGTTTACTCTTTTCCATAGATGCTACCTGGTCTGCTGAGTTTCTTCAATATTCAGTGCATATTGCTTGGATTTCCAGCATCTGCAGACTTTCTCTTGTTTGTGATTGGACTACACAACACTCCTCCCTGCTTAGCTATAAACTCCAACTCAAAAGGGAATGCATCAACTTTATACATAGTATATTATATAACGCAGCCACTATATACAGACAACCACAGTACAGCAAATTTTAAATGATCCCAGTCAGACCTAAAAATCCCTGTGGAGGATTTCATACTCATGGTGGATAATGCCTTTCCTGATAAGGGGAGTCATTCTGCTTGGCAGGTGAGACCTGTGAAACTATCTCAGGTTCTCCATGGTGTTTGTAGGAACTGGCTCTGAGACTGCAGCAGGTGGTTCTGATAGCAGTATTCAACATTCCTTATGAACAATTAACTCTGCTCTCCTCAACTGATCAATGTGTCTCCTCCAGAGGATATCAGACACAATCTTGACTGGTAGGAGGGTGGTCCAGTTCTGACCTTAATCTTTCTGAGTACCCACTTTTGATAACCTCTGTAGTCCTTTGCCTGGACTGTTTGTCCAGAAGTGAAAAATCTAATCTTCTTGTTTGAGGAGCCTTCAATTTGTCCCATTTGTTTGTCCTGCAGCCTCCTTCTGAGATTAGATTTGAGGAGATCCAAGCATGAGTGCAAGGGATGACCCAGGAGCAGCACAGCTGGTGGTTGTTGGTTGTGGAGTGTGCTGCATTGCAATATGTAAGGAGGAAATTGACAACCTTTTGGATCAGTGTTATTGGAGTGTGTTCTGCTGACATTGCTCACAGTGCATTCTTTAGACTCTGGGCAAAGCCATTTGTAACTGGGTGGTATGGTGCAGATGTAATATGTCTTATTCCATTCATTTTTAGGAATGATTGAAATTGTTCTTCAACAACTGTGGTCCATTGCCACTGATTAAGTGTCCTGGAACACCATCTCTTAGAAAGAGCCTTTGCAACACATAATAGGGTGCGAGGCTCCAGTGAATGCCATTGAAAACACTTCTGGCCACTTTGTAGCTGCATCTACTACTACCAAGAAATTTGTACCCATGAAAGGTCTGGTAAAATGCACATGAAATCTCTGCCAGGGCAATGTGGGCATGAAGAGGCAAGTTTTGATGTCTTCTGGACATGTTGGCATCCTGTACAGTGCATGGTAAGCCTCTTGATTTGCTGATCTATCCCAGGCCACCAGATAAACCTTTGAGCCAATGCTTTCATATTGACCACACCTAGATGACCAGCATGTAGCTCCTCCAACACTTTAGCTCTCAACTTGGATGGTACAATTCTCAATCCCCACAAAAGGCAAACTCTGTCAAGGGCAAGTTTATCCCACTGTAGTAAAAATAGTGGAACTGCATATTTTATAGCAACTCCAGCCATCTATGTAGAGCTGAGACAATGTGGGATCTGTTCCAGATTCCCTCTGGAACATCTCTGCCAAAATAGGGAGAATACAGCAAAAGGAGTTTCGTTTTTTCCAGTATTTCCTTTTCCAAGGGGAAATGCGACAATCCATCAGCATTTCCATTATCAGTTGTCCTCATGAGTTCAATCTTGTAATTTTGTCTTTCAAGAAACACAACCATCTCCACACTCATGCTGCTGCTGTTAATGGAACACCCTTCTGTGGATTGAAAATGGACCCTTGTAGTTGATAATCAGTAATGAGGTAAAGTCTCTCCCATACAAGTACTGGTTGAAATATTTTACACCCCAAACCAGACTCAAGGCTTCTTTGTCAATGTATGTGTAACTCTTCTCTGCAGCAGTAAGAGAACATAATGCAAAGGCAATAGAGCATTCACTTCCATCACTCAAAACATGCAACATGACTGCACATATACCATAAGGCGAAGCATCACAAGTAAACTTCACTGGACAACGTGGACCATCAATTGTGAGTAGTGTTTGACTTCACCATTCCCTTTACCTTTTTGAAAGCCATCTCACAATGCTTTGTTCATTGCCCTTTCTTCCTGATCTGCAGTAACGAGTTCAAGTGGAGGAGGACAATAGCCAAGTTTGACAAAATAACCTGCTACAGTAATTGACAAATCCTAAAAAGGATCACAACTGTGACATGTCATTTGGCCTTGGGTCATCCACCACTGCTTGAATTTTCTCAGCAAACTTGTATAATCCTTATGCATCAATTGTGTGACCACAGAAAGTGATGCTTCATTTAAAGAATACACACTTGTTGTGCGTGCTCTGAGCCCATAACTTTCTAATCTTTTTAACACTGTCTTAAGGTCTTGAACATGCTCCTCGCCATTTTTACCAGTGTAATGATGTTATCCAGGTAACACTGAGTGCCTGGGCGGCCTTACAGCACCTGGCCCTAGCTTTGTGCCAGAGCTACATTTTACTTTTCACCCTTAACCATTGACCTCTAGTTATAGTCTTACTCAACCTCAGTGAAAAAAGCCCATTTATTACCTCAGCATCGATGACATCTTCAAAAAGGAGATGCCTCAAAAAAGCAGCATCCATCATTAAGTACCCTATCACCGAGGACTACCAATGCTACCATCAAGGAGCAGGTACAGGAACCCAAAGACACACACTCAATATTTTAGGAATAGCTTTTTCCCCTCTGCCATCAGATTTCTTAATGAACAATGATACCTCGTACCCCGCCTCAGTGTTTTTTTTAAATTTTGCTATATTTAGCACTACTTAATTAAATAATTTAAAAATATATTTCTTATTGTAATTCATGTTTTTTTTATTATATAATACAATGTATTGTTGCCACAAAACAACAAATTTCATGATATTTGCCAGAGATATTAAATCTGATTCTGATATAATTTTGTATGTTGGCATTTTGATTGTATTTAGAAGAAAAACTTACTTTTTTCTCATAATAGTGCAGATTATTTCTACTGAAATTAAATCAGATGGCATAATATAAAAACATAAGAAAGTGAAGAAATGAACCATTCGTATCTGCCCTGAAATTCAATAGGATTGTGTATGATAATTCACTTCAGCATCACTTTCCCGCATTTTTCCTTAATATGTACACTCAGTGGCTACTTTGTTAGGTACACCTGCTCAATAATGTCAATATCTAGTCAGTCAATCAAGTGGCAGGAATTCAATACATAAAAGCATGCAGACATGGTCAAGAGGTTCATTTGTCCTCCAGACCAAGCATCAGAATGGGGAGGAATTATGACCTAGGTGACTTAGAATTTTAATGATAATGATGTGAGAAGAGAATGGCCAGACAGGAAGATGACGGTAACTCAAATAATCATGCAGACAACAGTGATGTACGGAAGGACATCTCTGAATGCACAACACATTGAAGCTTGACGTGGATGGGCTACAGCAGCAGAAGACCACACACATACACTCAGTGACCACCTTATTAGGTACAGAAGGTACTCATTCTGCTAGTCACTTATGATCTTTTCATCCATGAGTTGGTTTCAAATCTAATCCACTAAGTACTTAGCTTAAATGGTACACTATAAGAAGCTTGGGAAATCATGGAAGAGGATTAAGGATATCTTGAATATGTAATGCAGGGACAGTTTGCCTCTCGGCCAGAACAAGATAAGGAAAGAAAGAAGTAGGTGGCCATCCTATGAATCAAAGAGAAAACAGGAGTTGTGCAATGAAAGGCAGGTACCTGCATTAAGTTCATCTAACCGAGGTAAGGATGGTTAATTTTATTACAAATTACATTTAATTGCTACCATATTGTGACATTGATTTCCTTGGTTGCACCAGAAAGGTCTCACGAATAAGTTGTACATTAATGATGCCTTATTGCTCTAAGAACAATTCACATCAAACTATCTTTGTTTGCCCCTAATAAATTACCTCAAGCAATGAAGAAATGATGGAACGGATACCTGTCTTAACCAATCATGATGACAGGCCCATATTGTCAAGCTGAATTTGGAAATATTAATTTCATTAATAGCTGAATTACACTGGCTGCTTCACTGCCTGATATGGGAACTGTACCTCCATTAATCGTAGGATTCTGCAGAGAGTGCTGCGGACAGCCCAGCACATCTGTAGTTGTGAACTTCCCACGATTCAGGACATTTACAAGGATAGGTGTGTAAAAGGGCCCATAGGATCATTGGGGACCCGAGTCACCCCAACCACAAACTGTTCCAGCTGCTATCATCTGGAAAATGGTACTGCAGCATAAAAGCCAGGACCAACAGTCTCCGGGTCTTCCACCAGGCTATCAGACTGATTAACTTGCGCTGATTTGAGTGAACATTGACTGTTCTATTTATTATAAATTATTATAAATTAATATGATTGCACATTGAACTTTTAGACATAAAGATTCATGTATGTGAAGGATGTAAGAAATAAAGTCAATTCAATTCAAATTGAATGATTATTTTGCTTCATAGAAAATTCATTAGCATAATATTAATCTGTCTAAGATTTAGACATGGAAAAAATGGGATGAAAAATAGTAGATGGGATTTAATGCAGACAAGTCTGAGGTGTTGCACTTTGGGAAGACAAATCGTGTTAGGACTTACATAATGGTAGGGCATTGAGGGGTGCAGCAGAATAAAGGGATCCGGGAATAGAGGTGAATAATACCTTGAAAGTAGCATTACAGTTAGGTAGGGTTGTAAAGTGAGCTTTTGACACATTAGTCTTCATAAATCGGAGTATTGCATTCAGCAGTTGGGATGTTGAAGTTGTATATGATGTTGGTGAAGCCAAATTTGGAATACTGTGTGCACTTCTGGTCATCTGCCTACAGAAAATATATCAATAAGACTGAAGGAGTACACCGTATATTTACAAGGATGTTGCTAGAACTTGAAGAGCTGAGATATAGGGAAAGGTTGAATAGGTTAAGACTTTATTCCCTGGAGTGTAGGAGAATGAGGGATGATTTGATAGAGGTACACACAATTACAAGGGATATATATATATATCTGTTGGTCCTGGCTTTTATGCTGCAGTACCATATATACATAGATAAGGAACTGCAATCAGGCTTTTACGACTGAGGTTGAGTGAGACTAGAACTAGAGGTCATAGGTTAAGGGTGAAATGTAAAATATTTAAAGAGAAGCTGAAGGGGATCTTCTTCACTCAGAGGGTGGTGAGAGTATAGAACAAGCTGGCAGTGGAAGTGGGTTTGATTACAACTGTTAAGAGAAATTTGGATAAGTAAATGTGAATGTGGTATGGAGGGCTATGGTCCAGGTGCATGTCAATGTGACTAGGCCAAATAACAAATCAGCATAAACTAGATGGGTTGAAGTGCCTGCTTCTGTGCCATACTGCTCTATGACTCTGTGATTCGTACTTACTCATTAAGATTATTTACATTGGTTAGAATTCTCTGAGCATGAAACATTTTAAGATATTTCCTTAAGTGGAAGCTGATTGGGCAATGATGGTGAAGTCAGTGATAGAACAATCACTTGACCTCTTTGCAGTGAGTTGATTGTTCTATTTATTCACACATTTGCAATATAGCATGTACAACATTGGTTGCATTATTTCAAGATATGTTTAGTGTACAATTGAACAGGATGGGAGAGCAACTTTCGGAGAATCAGATTTATTATCACTGATTATCTGGTGTGAAATTTGTTGTTTTATGCAGCAATACACGGCAACTACATTAAATTATTGAGAATTATAAAGATAAGTAAACAGTCCAGATAAAAGGAGTGACAAGGAGCTTCAAGAGCCACTCAGGAGCTGATGGCAGAGGGTGAAGAGGCTGTTCTCAAATTGAATTCATAGAAATGTGACGGTCTACTAGTACAAAAGAAAGCCACTCAGGCCATTTACCTGAGCTTGCAAGAAACATCAAAATGCATTTTTTCTGTGGATGAATATAGTTAGCAGAAGAATGTATTTACTGTCCCACTCGGGAAAAATTCCACCATGTAGAAAAACAGAAACATCGAGAGTTGCAGCCAAAAGCAGAAAAAATGCAGAACTACACTTTCCTGAGACAATAACAGTAACAGGGAAGGAAATAAACAGGTAACTGAACCACAGACAGGACTCAAAGCTATCAAGTCAAGATCTATCCTGGGCCCAACATATTGATGCAATTACAAAGAAGGCATGCCAGCGGCTATATTTCATTAGAAGTTTGAGGAGATCTGGGATGTCAACAGACTCTGGCACATTTCTCCAGGTGCACCTTAGAGAGCATTCAAACTGGTTACATCACTGTCTGGTATGGAGAGGGCACTGCACAGGACTGGAAAAGGATGCAGATTGTTGTAACTCAACCTACTCCATGATGGGCTCCAGCCTCCCCAGCATCGAGGAGACCTTCAAAAGGCCAAGCCTCAAGAAGGTGGTATCCATAATTAAGGACCCTGCCACCCAGAACTTGCCCTCTTCTCATTGCTAACATCAAAGAACTGAAGACAAACCCTCAACATTTTAGCAACATCTTCCTCTCCGCTGTTAGTTTTTCAAATGAACAATGAAGCAATGAACACTACCTCACTATCCTTGCTCTCTTTTTGCATGATCTATTTAATTTATTTTCAATATATATTTCTTATTGTCACTTATGGTTTTTAATGTATTGCACTGTACTGTTAGCACAAAACATCAAGTTGCATGATAAATGTCAGTGCCTATAACCCTAATTCTGATTGTAGTTAGCATGCTAGATGTTGTGAGTGAGGAATGCTGAGGGCTTGAGAGGACTGAAAGGTTGGAGGAAAGGGGATACTGAACAAAGGGATGAGTGGAATATTCTGCTTGGATAAAGGTATATTAAAGGGAACATATGCATACAGTCTTACTTTAATAGAAATATTAAATAATTTTGGGCCCACTGAGGCCTCTGTTGCTGGGGGTCAACAATGGATGTTGTGTCCTAGCTGTTTACATGCTATGCAAGGCAGGTCAGTATGCTGTGGAGAGCAAGCTGTTGCCCGTGCAGCAGGCTCCCCCTCTCCATGCAGCTGATAAATCCAAAGGAACAGCGGAGACTGATACAGTTTGGCACCAGTGGCATCTTAGGAGTTGTCAGTTGGTGTTGAACTCAATGTAGGACTTCCTAAGGGACTCCAGCTCCAGATGTTTCCTTGGAGTTTCTTCCCAAAGCCTTTCCCATTAGTGGGCATAGCTGCAAGGCAGTGAAGGTTTGAGATCAGAGTTTTCCTTCTCTTCGATGAGCTGCCAACCATGGCTGATGAGCCCCCATCTGCCCAGTGCAACTGGTTTTAAGGTGCTAATAACCTGCATTTGCTTCTCTTGTAGTAGAAACAGTTCCTATGGGCTTAATAGCTAAGCCAAAGGTGAAAACCAGGAACTGGACTTGGCTATCAGAGACACACCCCTTTGGGGGCATTTAATAGATAGAGGGAACTTATCCCTACTACCTCCTCCCCATCGGCTATGGTAACCTTAAGGAATCTCATTATGATAACCATTTTGACAAAGTTAAAATACATTTTCTATTGTTCAACAACTTTAGGAAAATACTGTTTCATGTTTTTATCTCATTTTACACTTCCACCAAAATTAGCAAATAGTAAAAATATACTTCATAGAAATCCCCTGAGAAATGAATAGGCGATCAATGCTCTTCAAAAAAAATGACAGTAATTGTTTTAGAATTAAGTTTGAAATCAATCCTGCCTTTTAATGCTGTTATCTGCTTTATGCTGTCTGTATTATCCCCTTGCTCACAGAGGCAGCGTCTTTCTGTAAAACGTGTTTCGTTATCTTACCCAAGAGGAAGGATTATTCATTGAGAAGAAAAATTACTGCATTCAATTTGAGTAACTTATGATTTGAGTACATTCTTTTCCGCTGTGTGCTGACAGTGAGTGAGTTTCTCTGCAGCAGCCATGCTCTCATAAAAGTTTAATTCACATTTATGGCTAAGATAAGTCAAGTTGCTAAGTGTTATTTTCAAATATTGGCACCAAGTAACCGATGTGGCCTTCAGGCTTTGAAAAACATTGATACAACATGAGAAAAATGACAAGCCTATCATTCATATCACCCTGACTGGTCTAGATTGATCCAGATTTGTCTTGGACCTGTGAGGGAATGTGAAATGCACTCACTACAATTTTATTTTTACTTGGAATGATATCAGTTACATGCCATCCTAAATATTCCACATGTATGCACACTTATTTGCTAATGTCTCACATAAATTCTGCCATCTGTATTAAAAATGCATTCCAATATTCGCTGACATATTGGTGGCCTTGTGCGGTCTGATTAAAATAGCTGTCTTCATGGACGGACGCACAGAAAAACTCCCAGAAATACTGAAAACCAAAGGTTCAGTGCAAATGAGGAAGTAAAATAAATTGATATTAGTACAGAGATATTACTAGAGAAATTAATGAGCCTGAAAACTAATAGATCATGAGGACTTGATGATCTACATCCCAGAGTTTTAAAAGCAGTACCTTTGGAGATAGTGGGGCTCTGCTTATCACCTTGCAAAATTCTACAGCTTGTGGCCTGGTTTCTGTGGGCTGCAGGTTGGCGGTTCCAAATGTACTATTTAAGACAGGACGGAGACACACAGACAGACAGACAGACAGACAGAGAGAGAGAGAGAGGGAGAGGGAGAGGGAGAGGGAGAGAGAGAGAGAAGGATGAGGAGGGGAGAGAATGAATGGAGAATTATCAGCTTATTAGACTGATGTTGGCAGTCAGGAAGATGCTGGAATTTAAAAAAAGGAATATTGTATCAAAACACTTGGAAAATAATAATATTGAATGTCAGCATGGTTTTAAGAAAGGCTTGACTAATAGATTAATGAAATATTTTATGGAGTAAGATACCAGGACTATCCAGGTACAAATAAATGTGCTTTATTTAGATTTGAGGAGATTTGATAAGGTCTTACAATGAAGGTGGACAGATAAGCTTAGAGCGCACTGGACATGAAGATATAAATAGTGCCTATAAAAAGTATTCACCCTCCTTGGAAGCTTTCATGCTTTATTGTTTTACAACATTGAATCACAATGGATTTTATTTGGCTTCTTTTGACATTGATCCACTGAAAAGACTCTTTCATGTCAAAGTGAAAACTGATCTCTACAAAGTGATCTAAATATATAATAGACAATAGACAATAGGTGCAGAAGTAGACCATTCGGCCCTTCGAGCCTGCACCGCCATTCTGAGATCATGGCTGATCATCTACTATCAATACCCGGTTCCTGCCTTGTCCCCATATCCCTTGATTCCCCTATCCACAAGATACTTATCTAGCTCCTTCTTGAAAACATCCAGAGAATTGGCCTCCACTGCCTTCCAAGGCAGTGCATTCCAGACCCCCCACAACTCTCTGGGAGAAGAAGTTTTTCCTTAACTCTGTCCTAAATGACCTACCCCTTATTCTCAAACCATGCCCTCTGGTACTGGACTCTCCCAGCATCTGGAACATATTTCCTGCCTCTATCTTGTCCAGTCCCTTAATAATCTTATATGTTGCAATCAGATCCACTCTCAATCTCCTTAATTCCAGCGTGTACAAGCCCAGTCTCTCTAACCTCTCTGCATAAGACAGTCCAGACATCCCAGGAATTAACCTCGTGAATCTACGCTGCACTTCCTCTATAGCCAGGATGTCCTTCCTTAACCCTGGAGACCAAAACTGTACACAATACTCCAGGTGTGGTCTCACCAGGGCCCTGTACAAATGCAAAAGAATATCCTTGCTCTTGTACTCAATTCCCTTTGTAATAAAGGCCAACATTCCATTAGCCTTCTTCACTGCCTGCTGCACTTGCTCATTCACCTTCAGTGACTGATGAACAAGTACTCCTAGATCTCTTTGTATTTCTCCCTTACCTAACTCTACACCATTCAGATAATAATCTGCCTTCCTGTTCTTACTCCCAAAGTGGATAACCTCACACTTATTCACATTAAACGTCATCTGCCAAGTATCTGCCCACTCACTCAGCCTATCCAAGTCACCCTGAATTCTCCTAATATCCTCATCACATGTCACACTGCCACCCAGCTTAATATCATCAGCAAACTTTCATATTACAAATATGAAACAGAAAATAATTGATTGCATAAGTATTCACCCCCTTTAAGTCAGTATTTAGCAGATGTATCTTTGGCAGCAATTACGGTCTGTGTGTGGATAGGTCTCTATCAGGTTTGCATACCTAAACTGCAATTTCTCCCCAAAACTGCTCAAGCTCTGTCAGATTGCATGGGGAACAGCCCTTTTCAAGTCCAGCCACAAATTCTCAATTAGATTGAGGTCTGGCCTCTGACTTGACCACTCCAGGACATTGGCTTTGTTGTTTTGAAGCCATTTTTGTGTAGCTTTATGCTTGGGGTCATTGTCTTGCTGGAAAACAAATCTTCTCCCAAGTCGCAGTTCTCTTTCAGACTGCATCAGGTGTCCCTCCGGGATTTCCCTGTATTTTGCTGTGTTATGAGTGATGAACAGACCTGATGGAAATGGGGTGTAGAGTTAACCATTCCCCCCCCCCAAGAACTATGAACTATTGCTGTTGCTATGCTGCTAATGAGAGAGAGAGAGATGAAGCACAGAGGCAGGAACATCTGCTACAGATAAGAGGGAGAGAGAGACTGTTGATTTATTGTATTTTGACTCTTCCTGGATTATTTACCTTTCACTACAAGGACTTTACTTTGCTCGTTAACATTCCTAAGGAGACAGCAGGAGTGGCCTGATTTGATGGATGGAGTCATTCAGAGTTGATGGATAGCTGAGACCCCGTTAGTAGCGATAAAAGACAGGTCTGGGGAGACACCCTTCAGACACACCAGTGGACACTGAAAGAGTGTTGTGCACCCACAGGAAGGTGGGGGCTTCATGGACCGAACCAGGAGATCGGTAAATAAAGCTCACAGTGTTACAGCAGGGCCGGTGGGGACTTGTGTGTGTGTCCACTCATGCCAGAGTGACGAGTCCACCACAGAAGAATGGTCTAGCTGAGGATGGAGGGGTCATAACTGAATGACCACAACGATATGACGGGATCAGAAAGCAACAGAAGGTTTGCTGGCTGCAGTTGCTCAATCTCTTGCTTACTCTCTCTCTCCAACAACTTACAATACAGCAACCGCAACTACCTCAGCACACATGAACTGAACTGAATTTTATATTCTTCAATGACAATACATTTATCCCTAGACATTGATAGAGTTTGTTTATTATTGCTTATTATTATTCCTGCACTTCTAGGTTTATTATTGCTAACCTGTTTTATCTGTATATTTGTAATATTGGTATTGTTTTGCTTATTTTACTAATAAACACCTTTAGTTTTCAGTACCACCAAACTCCAATGGATACTTCTATCTTTGTTGGTCTGACACCCAGTTACTGGGTACGTAACAGCTGCATTTATTTTACCCTTAAAATTCACAAGACTTCCAGGGCCTGCTGCAATGAAGCATCCCCACAGCATGATGCAGCCACCACTGTGCTTCATGGTAGGGATGGTATGTTTTTGATAATGTGCAGTGTTTGGCTTAAACCAAACATAGCATTTAGTCTGATGGCCAAAAAGCTCAATTTTGGTTTTATCAGACCATAGAACCTTCTTCCAGCTGACTTCAGTCTCCCACATGCCTTCTGTCAAATCCTAGCCAAGGCTTCATGTAAGTTTTTTTTAACAGTGGCTTTCTCTTTGGCACTCTCCCGTAAAGCTGTGACTGGTGAAGCACCCGGACAACAGTTGTGTGTATAGTCTCTCCCATCTCATCTACTGAAGCTTGTAACTCCTCCAGAGTTGTTATAGGTTTCTCAGTGGCCTCCCTCCCTAGTCTCCTTCTTACACAGTTACTCTGTTTTTGAGGGCTGCCTGCTCTAGGCAGATTTACAGCTGTGCTATATTTTTTTCTATTTCTTGATGATTGATTTAACTGTACTCCAAGGGATATTCAGTGACTTGGAAATTTTCTTAATTCCATTTCCTGACTTGTGCTTTTCAATGACCTTTTTGCAGAGTTGCTTGGAGTGTTCTTTTGTCTACTGACTCACCAGCAGTTGGACATTCCACATACAGGTGTATTTTTACTACAATCAATTGAAACACCTTGACTGCACACAGGTCTCCAAAAACAACCAATTGGCTGCACCAGTGATGATTTGGTGTGTCATATTAAAAGAGGCGAATATTATGCAATCAATTATTGTGTTTTATATTTGTAATCGACTTTGATCACTTTGTTTTCACTTTGACATAAAAAAGTATTTTTCTGCTGATCAGTGTCAAAAAAGCCAAATCCAATCCACTGTGATTCAATGTTGTAAAACAATGAAACATGAAAACTTCCAAGGGGGCTGAATACTTTTTATAGGCACCGTATTCTCAGTGGCCACTCCTGTACTTCATAAAGTGGTCCTGGTCTTCTACTGCAGTAGCCCATCCAATTCAAGGTTCAAAATGTTGGCATCCAAAGATTCTGTCCTGCACACCACTATGCATGGAGATGTTGCCACATTACAGGCCGATTAAATATTTGTGTTAACAAGCAGGCATACAGGAGGCCACTGAGTGTAAGATACCAGGACTATCTTCAAGAAGGTGCTGAAGTATAAATGAATAACTGAATGTGGATTTTCAGGAGACTTTTGATAAGGTGCCAAATAAGAGATGGAAAAATCATGTTAGAACTCTGTGGAACTAATAATATATATTACTCTGGATTCAGGCAGCTAACCGATAGATTGAAACTGAAAACAAAGAATAGGATTGTTACGAAGGATGAATAACTCTGATGGGCAGAAGGGTGCAGAGTGGCCCATTTTTGGAGAATCGCAAATCGTTACTATTTCGATGCTGCTAACAAGGAAGTAAGAGAGACAAAAGGAAATCTGCCAGGGCAGTTGTTATTGATAACAGCTCATGAAAGAGAATGAGAGAGAGACACAGCTAAGAGGTACACAAGGTGGAATGTCTCCTACTGACAAAAGAGGAGATTTACTGCTATTGTCTTTTGGAGAAGGATTGTTTACTTGGTACTGTTCTATTCATTGAAATCCCTCAGGGGACAGCCAGATTGGGCTGGTTTGATGGGTTAAGTAATTCAAACCTGATTGACACCTGAGACCCCGTGAGTGGGGATAAAATTGAGGTCTGGGGTGACACCCCTCAGATGCACCAGGAGAAACGCTAGTGAGCAGCAGAAACCCACGAGACAGTGTGGGACATCGGAGACCGAACGAAGGGTCGGTAAATTTTAACTCACAGTGTTTATAGCGAGACCGGTGGGGGCTTGTGTGTGTGTCCACCCTTGCCTGGGTGACGAGTCCACCACAGAAGAATGGTCTAGCTAAAGGACGGAGGGGTCACACTTGAATGGCCACAACAACGACACATCAACGGATCGAAATCATAAAGGAAGGTTGGCAAAGACCATAGCTGTTACTGTTTGCGTGCTCTCTTTCTCTCTCTCCAACAATTACAACACATCGACCGACAACTACTGCAGCCTGCATGAACTGAACTGAACTTTATATTTCCATCTGACAATTCATTATCCCCTAGACAACGATAGAGCTTGTTTTATTATTGATTATTATTATACCCGCACTTTTAGGTTTAGTATTGCTAACGTATATTATCTGTATATTTGCATTGATATTGTTTTGTATATTTTTACAAATAAATACTGTTGAAAATAGCATCACCAGACTCCAATGGACACTTCTATCTTTGCTGGTAAGACACCCAGTTACGGGGTACGTAACAAGGACTAAGTGGATTTATTTTACAGTATGGAGGTTATGACTACTGGGGTACCACAGAGATTGGTGTTTGGGTCCTAACTGTTGGTTGTCCATTTTTTCCAGCATTGACAGGAGACCTGTGTGGGAGAGTGTTTAAAGTGGAAAAGCAGTTGCACTGAGACAGTTCAACTCTTTCAAGCTCAGAAGTCAGGGGTCCAGTGGTATGAGTACTCATCTCAAACTGGGGTCTTCCTTGGTTGCAGTAGATGACCATGACATCTTCTGTGCCTTGTCATGCCCTTCGCTCTCCACAAAACATTGCAGAATCGACTTCCTGACCATTGGATCTCACTGTTGATTTCATCCGCCCAGTCCGCTGGACATGACTTTGCATGCTGGGACAGGCATGTCCCCATCTCACCAGGGTATGAGACCTGCCAGCAACCCTCTCCTGGTTTAGCCCACCTGCTGAAATGTTGTACTGGGGTACAGTATAGCAGGTGTCATATGCAAACAGCTACTTGGAGCTACAGATGCAAGCTGAGTGTCCGGTGGGGCCCAAAGGTGAGTGAACCCACCTGTCCCAGAATGGACATGACAAGCCCCTTTACCAGATGTGCTACCCACTCCTGTACACCCCAACTATAACTATATGTAATGCCCTGGTTAAGATTTTTACTGTTATGCTGTAGGTATTTCATTTTAACAGTTCTGTAAGAGCAGTCTGTTCTGTTTTCAGCATGTTTGGGTTTGACCTAAAGATAAGGTGTTGCAATGTTCATAATTAGGAATGTAGCATCATCCCATCAGGATGTTGTAATTGGAAAAAGGTTCTAGAGAACGCTGATTGGAGAGGTTTTTTGTGAGGGACTGGTGTGGGTCAAAGTCTTTTTGGTGGGAGCTGGGAGTGGACAGGAGGGAAGATGCCTGAGGATGCCATCCCTGTTGCACAATGTGCTTTGTGCAGATGAATGGCTTCAGGGAGGAATTCCCAATACTCCCGTGTGGGAGCCCGTCTGTTCGAGATGAATTTCGAGGGACACTGAGAAGGTGGTGTGTACTTTCATGCAGACTGTGGGTCCAGCACACGAGTTAAAGATAACTTCAAAATGACCTCCAACTTTTGTGCACATTTGGACTGTGTTAACTGTAGTGGACCCTTTTTATTTCTCTTCTTAATAACTGTTTGATAAAGCTGACATTTGTAAATACGCCTTTTTTAATATAATTGTATGCAGCGTATGGTCTGTTATTTTTTGCTAATGGGTAGTTGCAAGTGGACAGCCTTTATACAATATTTGCTCAGTTCGGGCTTTGGGATAGGCGAGACAACCGAACCTCCCAGGTTTGGTGGGACCCAAGTCATATCAATCATAGACATATGGAGTCTGGGGAAAGTGGTTTTCTCACCTCTGAGTTCATGGCCGTTAGCGAGTAGTTAATGAGCCTCATGCCTAGAGACGCACAGTAAAAAAAAGAGTTTCATATACACCATCTAAATTATGTACTTGATAGATGTGAGCAAATGTACACTTCAAAGTTTATTGATAACACAAACCTAAGTGGGAATACAAGGATTCAGTGCAAGGGTGAATAGACAAGTTGAATTATAGAGCAACAGCATTGAAGAGAATAAAATTATAAACTTTGGTGGAGAAAAGGTATATTGGGCATTTCCTTTAAATGGTGAGGGAATGGGAAATGTTGATGTTCCAAGAGATGAGGTGCTCTTGTACATTGGTCAATCAAAGCAAACGTGCAAACATAGCAGACGGTTACGAACGCACATGGTATGTTACCGTTTATTGCAAAAGTATCTGTACACAATTGTTATGATGACTTCCTATAGTCCCATTGTGACTTGATGTGATAGATCCTGGAATATTGTGTACAGTTTTGACCCCCTTAACCCCAAAAAGGATATGTTTGTTATTAAAGGAGTACAGCAAAGATATTCATAGAAGGCTCAGTCAATCACTATATTCAAAACTGACATAAATAAACTTCTAGAAGATTTAAGAGATATGGGGAAAGGAAAGGAAATAGTGTTGAGGTCAAAGGTGTTTAATGACAGAATATGATTGACTGGTCGAATATTCTATTCCTATAGCGACACTCAAAGGAGGCTTTATTAGGTACATCTGTACACCTGTTCATTAATTCAGCTTTCTGATCAGCCAATCATGTGGCAACAACTCAGTGCATAAAAGCATGCAGATATAGTAAAAAGGTTCAGTTGCTCAAACCAAACATCAGAATGGGGAAGAAATGTGATCAAGGTGATTTTGACTGTACAATGATTGTTGGTGCAAGAAGAGGTGGCCTGAGTATCTCAGAAACTACTGATCTCCTGGGATTTTCTCATCACTAGAGTTTACAGAGAATGGTACAAAAAGAAAAAAAAATCCAATGAGTGACAGTTCTGTGGGCCAAAGTGCCTTGATAATGAGAGAGGTTAGAGGAGAACAGTTTAGGAAGACAACAGCAACTCAAATAATGACACATTAGAACAATGTCAAACATTAAAGTGGATAGGCTACAGCAGTGGAAGACAACAAACATACAGCAATACAATTAGTGGCCATTTTTTATTACCTCTTGTACATATAAAGTGGCTGATGAGTGTATTTTTATGAAAATGATAGTATTGGAAATTTTAGAATTTAAGTCACAATTTGGGTGCAGCATAGAATTAAATAATTAAAATCATTTTAAAGATATTATCAAAAATGTTTCAACTGTATTGAAGCACAGTGATTATTTGCTTCATAAATATTTTAAAGCTTTGATATTTGCCAAATTATATCTTTGCATATAAACCAAAGCAAATCATAATTTAAGAGCCACTTGGAAGAAACAAAAATAGGTACAATTAGTGGATACTCACCATGATGATTAATGTGATCTTAGGGCAAGACCAATTTTATGAGCAGGGCTCAAGTTCTAGCAGGAGATTTCTGAACAAAATATTGCATACATTCAAAACCTTGATTGTAATTCTGCTTTTCAACGAATAGTTTGGTTGATTTCAGGAGAATTGTGCTGAAGTAAACCAGGCCAACAACAAAATCTTCTGTCTGTTCATTTTAGCTTTGAAGTGAATTTCCATTAGGACAGAATTATCTCTAGCTTGTCTTAATCTTCTGAACTGAGCTGAATTCTTGCCACTCTGCACTTTTCACATCATCGGTGAAATTATTAATGGCTTCATTAATGTCTTATCTCAACTGTTAATGAAAATGAAAATCAAAATAGACATTGAGGCAATCCCAGTAATATCTGCATGAGAAGCAAGCATTAATTAAAACAAATTAAAATAAATTATAAGGGCATTCTTCATACACACTAGTGCAAATATACCACAGCTGACTGTTATCAGGTTCCACAGGGATCAATTCCATTGAAGGCAAACCTTAGCTTTTAACTAACTATCCCTTCAATGTGACCTTCATTCTGCAGTTGTAGCTGAACATTTTTTCCCAAAATTCAACATTAGTTTAACAGGTAATTGGTTTACTATTATCACATGTACCAAGGTACAATGAAGAGCTTTGTTTTCATTGCTGTCCATACAGGTAATTTCATTGCATCAATAGAATGAGGTAGTACAAGGGAAAAGCAATAAAATGATGCAGAATAAAATGTTACAATTGCAGCTACAGAGAACGTGCAGTGCAGGCAGGCAATCAGGTGATGAAGTGAATTGTGAGGTTAAGAATCCAATTTATTGTATATGAAATCTCTTCAATACTCTTATAACAACGGGATAGAAGCTGTTCGTAAGTCTGGTGCCACATGCTTTCATCTGCCTGATGGAAAGAGAGAGTGGGGCCAAAACCTTTGAGCGGTCAGGAACAAACTTGCCATAATAATTCACCATGCCCAAAAATGATCTGAGTTCAGTGACGCTCTTGGGGCTTGGGGCCTCCTTGATAGCTCTCACTTTTTCCTCCACTGGGCAAAGCCCCTCAGCTGTAATCTTGTGTCCCAGGTAGGTCACACTCAGAGCCAGGAACACACATTTTCCACGTTTCAACCACAGCCCTGCACCTGAGAGTCTCTTCAGCACCTGTTCTAAGTTAGCCAGATGCTCCCCCCTCCGTGGCTCCCGTGATCAAATTATCATCAAGATACACTGCTACATGTGGAATCCCCTGCAGCAAAGAGTCCTTTGTCCTTTGGAAAATGGTGGGGCTAGACGCCACTCCAAACACCATCCCTTGTGCATATTGACGATGACGTACTCCTTTGAATCCTCGTCGAGCAGCAGCTGTTGGTAAGCGTGGCTCATGTCCAGCTTTGTGAACAGCTGACAGGGTCGCAAACAGATCATCCACCCGTGGCATTGGGTACTCCTCTAGCTTAGAGACCTGATTCACCGTAAGCTTGTAGTCCCCACATATCCTCACCGTTTTATCTGCCTTCAAAATTGGAACAATCGGATCCGCCCACCTAGAAAACTGGACGGGCTCAATGATGCCCAGCCCCTGTAAACTTTCCAGCTCTGCCTCGACTTTGTCTTTCATGGCAAAGGGCACCGACCTGGGCTTAAAAAAATGTGGTGTGGCCTTAGGGTCGACACAGAGCTTCACAGTCACTCCCTTCAGTGTGCCCAGCTCATCCCTTAAAAAGTCACTATACCGCTGCAGAATGTCTTCTGTCGTGTATGCATACTTAATTTCATGCCTGTTGAGCCAGACCAGCCTGGCTTCAGCCTTCTGTCCCCCGGCTGAAATATCCACATATAACACCCCTAAATGAGGTATGGGCTGCCTCGTATAGGTCCTGAGTTTGAGCTTAGATGGTCTGATGGGAGGCATCCCCATGTCCTCCTGTAGCTCTCTTCACTAATGACCGATGCAGTAGCCCCTGAATCAATCTCGAACTTAATGTCCTTTCCCTTGATAGTGACTGTGGCATAATATGGTTCAGGTGGTCCCTCATCCATTTCCACCCCAAACATGTTGTAGGCACACGCTGCCTCCTCGTCTGCTTCTCCTAGGTGGTGTGTGGCTGCCTGAGTCTGTTGAGCTTTCCCCTGCCCAGGCTTAACCTTACCCCTTATGCTCCTGCACTTTTTAACTAAAAGTCCCTTTTTGCTACAAGCATGGCAGACAGTATCTTTGAATTTACAAACATTTGCATAGTGCGTTCCTCCACACCAAAAACATTCCACTCGCTGTTCCTGTCTACCAGTCTCCCTCCTGACTTGGAGCACTGCCGCTGACTGCAACCCCCCCCATATCCTGTCTGTATATCCTTGGCATTATTAGCAGCCAACTCCGTGCCTTGAGCAATCTCTAGGACCGTCTTCAAAGTCAATGGTGGGGTTTCCCCCAACAAGCGGTGTTATACGGAGTTATCATTAATGCTGTATACTAATCTATCATGGAGCATGTCATCCAACACGGCTCTGAAATCGCAATGCTCCGACAGCTGCTGAAACTCGGCCACAAAATCACCCACAGACTGACCTGGCTTCTGAACATGGCTGTGAAATTTGAACCGTTGGACTATCACCAAAGGCTTTGGATTATGGTGGTTCCCCACGAGCTTGACCAGTTCGTCATATGGAATTTCTCCTGGTTTCCGCAGCATAGCTAAGTTCTGTATCAGCTTGTACGTCTTTGCCCCACACACACTCAGGAGAATAGAGCGCTTCTTAGCCTCTTCAGTAATTCCATTAGCACAGAAAGGGACCCAACCTTTCCTCATACTCTGGCCAGTCCTCGGTCTGCTCCTCGAACTCACTGATATTTCCGAACGTAGCCATCCGAACACGAAGCTCCTCATCCGCTCACATCTCCTGTTCGAAAATGCGCCGACCCGTCCACAAAACCAGTTCACCTCATCGCCAAAAATAAGTGGTAACTTCTACTTTACAAAAAGACCACTCGGCAATTTGATGGCGGAAAGACCACCTTTATCTGGGATGGCAAATGATATTTACAATACAGAGGCTTCCAGGTACCTCGTGCGGCATGGGTGGAGGAACTATATACAATGCATACTGGGAGTAAAAAGAGCGGAAGTAAAGACCCCACCAACCCCAGATCCTGCCTCTTACTACCAACAGCTTTCCAAATAGTATTAACTTACTTTTAATAATACTCACATTACAACACAAATGAATGGTAGAGACGGAAACAATTTGGTACCAACACCATCACAGCAGTTGCCAGTCAGTGTTGAACTCAGTGTAGGACTGCCTTAGGGACTCCAGCTCTGGATTTTTCTATGCGGTTTACTCCCAAAGCCTTTCCCATGAGTGGGTATAGCTACAAGGCAGCAGAGTTTTGAGCTCAGAGTTTTCCTTCCAGATAAATTGCCAACCATGGCTGATGAGTTGCAACTGGCCAAGAATATAGATGTAAACCAACATAAACAGGCATCTTTAAGACCAACACTAAGCTTTTTTCTGTTTCAGGGAGCTTTTGGAGGAGCGTAACTTGCTTTAAATATGCTGATTATATCTTCACTATTAAAGAGTCTGCTTATGCTAATATGATTCACATACTTCACCAGGCAGCTTTTATTTTCATAACAGACTAACAGAGCATGAACAGCAAGATGTCTCTTTATAATCAGAATTTTCTGTCCACTGCTGTAATTTCATACAAACTTAATGGGAGTTCTTGTTACATTTCCTCAGTTAGCGGTTAGTGCAGGAACACGATCAACTATGAAGAAGATCATCAAAAGAATGAATGAAGTGCAAGTGCTGTAAATCTGAAGCAGAAACAGAAAATGTAGAAACAAGCAGCATCTATGGAGAAAGAAAAAAATGAGCTCACATTTCAATTTCTTCCATCTTTTCAAATATTAAAAGCAACATGCAGAAATGCTTGAGTAACACAGCAGGTCAGGCAGCATCTGTGGAAAGGAATAAATGCCATGTCCTTTATTGGTGAAGGGTCTTGGCCTGAAACCTCAACTCTTTATTCCTGTGTAGTAGTAATGGAGCAATCACTCAAGTTGAATATGATGTTCTCCTAAGGGGATGTCTATTGGTGAGTCTTCCTTTGAATGTAGAGGATCCACGTATTCTGGGGCAGTGTTGGCATGAGTAACTACCTTTCTCTTCTGTTATTTGCTCTTCATAAACCCATCATCACAGATGATAGGCTCATCCAGGCCTCACAGTCCTGTCCCGTTCACCACTTGCTGATCATCACTGAACTTAATCCAGAATGTTAGGGTGGATCCCTTTACCAGAGGACAGCTGTGCATGACCTTGTTTAACATGGGAAGGCTGCTGCATGAGCAGGCACCACACAGTCCATTACAGATCCTGTGAAACTCTTCACCACAACACGGTCTGATCCTCGAAGGAGCAATATGCAGTAAGAAACTAATAGTTCACTGAATATCCTGATGATACAGTAAATTCTTCAAAAGAAGTTGTAAATTATCACACATTATGTATTAAAATATCAAGAAGCATCTATGAGCAGTCCCCCTGGTTGTTTTTAAGGTAACCAGAAACCTGAATTAGAAGAAAAATGTGAGATGCGGGCATCTTGATCAAGTAAGTAGTAAAATATTTTGGGAGCTTATGATGTATCAAGTAAATGCAGGTGATAGGATATCTAATAAACAGAGAATAAGATGAGAGACGCATAAAGACCTCTGAAAAAGGTAGTGGAAGATTCCAGCCTGCTACCAATCCCATTGTCAGAGTATCCAAGGTAAAAACTGAATGAAGGATTCTTCAGGAATTAGGCCACCAGATCCTAATCAACAGCATGTAAAAATCACGCGGGGTAGGAAGAGTCAGATGTAACTGGCATTTTGGGATGGTTAACAAAGGATGGGAGAATATCTGTACATTGGTGAAGATACTCCATCCTGTCTTTAAATGTGCAGAAAATTGTTATGCTTTACACAATCAGACAGACTACAGTTCTGCCTTCAAAATTATTCTTCCAATTAAACTCATCACCAAACTCCAGCCCCTGGGAGTCAACGCCTCCCTTTGCAATTGGATCCTTGACTTCCTGGCCAACAGACTGCAATCAGTAAGCATAGGCAGAAACACCTCCGCAACAATTATTCTAAACACTGGTGTTGTACAAGGTAGTGTCCTCAGCCCCTTACTCTACACAATAACTGTGGGCCGATTCTGCTCTAACTTATCTGCAAGTATGCAGGTAATAACACCATTGTGGGCTGAGTCAGAATACATAGTGACATGGTGTTATGACAACAACCTTTCCTCTAAAGTGAAAAAAACAAGAGAGCTGGTCTTGGACTTCAGGAAGGGGATGGTGCATGTGCTCCTGTCTACACTTCAATGGTGTTGGGGTTGAGAACTTCAAGTTGTGGCCAAGAATGCTCATAAACACTTTTTTCTTCCACAGAAGGCTGAAGAAATTTAGCATGTGCCCTGTTGACACTTACTTATTTTTATCAGAGCACCATAGAAAGCATTCTATCTGGATGCACGATGACTTGGTATACGAACGGCTCTGCACATGATCACAACAAACCGCAGAGAGTTGTGGACATAGCCCAACACATAATGGCAACAAGCCTCCCCTCTGTAGACTCGGATCATACTTTCCTCTGTCTCAGTAAAGCAGGCAGCATAATCAAAGATCCCATCCTCCTACGACAGTCTCTCTTCTCCACTCTCCAGTTGGGCAGAAGATACAAAAACCTGAAACATGTACAACCAGGCCTAAGGACAGCTTCTATCCTGCTGTTATCAGATTCTTGAATGGACTTAATGTATGATAAGATGGACTCTTGGCTTCACAAAGACTTTATTATGATCTTGCATTTTATCATTTACTTGTACTGCATCTTTGGTAGCATTTACACTTTATTCTGCATTATTATTGTTTACCAGTGGAGCTGTATGGAGAGGGGGAGACTGCTGCATGGGCAAAGGCTTGCTCTCCATATCTTACTGCCCTGTCTTGTGTACTGACTGACAATGATGTAGACAGCTACGGCATAACAACTATGGCTGACCCTGACCAATGGAGGGCTCATAGGTTTACATTATTCTAGCTCTTTGCACTGTGTAATGATTTAATCTGTATGAATGGTATCAAGACAAGCAAATCATTGTATCTTGATACATGTGACAATAATAAACCAATAACTATTCCAATACCAAAGGTAAATGGACCTCTCACTCTCCCACCATAAGATGAAAAGTTAATCAAATAAATATATTTCAGCTTGATCTGAAAATAGACACGTGAGTGAATTCTCCTAATCCCCAACAATGTATTCAGGTGCCAAAGAACATATGAAGAGTATGCTTCTTATGTACAGAATGAGAGTTGTACTAAGGTAAATTGCATGCATTATTCATAAAGTTGCATCAGAAAGCTCCACAGAGACCAAAAGATAGACAAGCAGCCAGTCAGATAGAAAACTGGTTACAATAAACTCTGATAACAAGGGAAAAAAAAGGTGAATGCTTGTCTTACTGCATAATTGATGGTCTGTTAACAAAATCATTGAATGATACAGCACAAAAGGAGTCAATTCAAGCCTTTATTTCAACCTTGTTCTTTGAGAGACCTGGTCAATTAATTCCATGCTCAGTTTATTTTTCTAGTCCCCAACCTTTGCCCTTTTGGAATATTTACCCAATTTCTTTTTGGAAATAACTATTAACTTACTTAATTTCAAGGACTCTAACTCAGTCCTATTTATTTATTTCCTTCTTAATATTTGCATGATTTATCTTATTTTGCACACTGGGTGTTTGCCAATCATTATTTAATATTTTTCAGAAAATCTTTTTGCTCTTTTTATTTACTTGTAAATACCTGAAAGAAAATGAATCTCATAGTAGTTTATGGTGACATGTACAAACGTTGATAATAAATTATTTAGCATAATTATTTAGCATAATGCTATCGCAGTGCCAGTGATGCAGGTTCAATTTCTGCTGTTATCTGAAAGAAGTTTATACGTTCGCCATGAAACTGTGCGTGTTTCCTCTGGATGCACTGGTTTCCTCTCACACTCCAAAGGTATACAGGGTGAGTAGCTTAATTGATCACACGGATGTAATTGGATGATGTGCGGCTCATTGGGCCAGAACAGCCTGTTACCATGCTGTATCTTTAATTAAAAATTTACTTTGATCGTTGTACTTTGAACTACTCTTTTGAGTATGGCATAGTAGCTCATTGCATAGTATCTTAAGTGCTATTCACTTCCTATGGCTTTGTTACTAATACCGTCACTCAGATTAGAGCATCCATTATTGAGGATAGCTCAATGGCATTTGATATGACATTATATGCAGTTCATATCAGATGTCAATGTGGGAACTGCATTAGTCCTGATACACAGTCTCCATCCAAAGCATTGACAATTCCTTTCATCCCACAGATGCTAGTCAAGCTGCTGAATTCCTCCAACAGGTTGCATCTTGCTCCCGGACAGTAGTTATTAAGCTTCACTGGCTTCATGAAAATGGGCATTAGTCAGAAATGTTTTTGACGGGCAACAAATTAACTACCTTCTCTTTCCCAAAATACTGTTGAGGTGTCTGAAGAGCTGCAGAATTGTGTTTCACAGCCTTTTAAATTTAGTTGAAGGTTTAGCAACATTAATGTCAAAATAGCCACGTGTGACAGGCAAAGATTGCCTGGTAGTCATTTTGAAAAGCAAACTTAACAATTAGATTTATTGTTACATGTATACTGAACCATCAAAACATACAGTGAAATGCGTCATCTATGTCAACGACTAATACAGCCCAAAGGAGTGCAGCCTGCGAGTGTCCCTGTGCTTCAAGCATCAATGTAGCATGTCCTCCACTAATCATAACCTGTACGTCTTTGGAAAGTGTAAGGAAACTAGAACACCCAAAGAAACTCATGCTCACACAGAATGGACCGACAACCTCCTTACAGACAGTGGTGGGTGGTGGAAATTGAGCCTTGATCTTACAGCTGGTACTGTAAAGTTCAAAGGAAATTTACTAACAAAGTACATATATGTCACCATTTACTACCCTGAGATTCATTTTACATAGAACATAGAACAATACAGCACAGTATAGGCCATTTGGCCCACAATGTTGTGCTGACCCTTAAACTCTGCCTCCCATATAACTGTCCACCTTAAATTCCTCCATATACCTGTATTGTAGTCTCCTAAATTTCACTAGTGTATCTGCCTCCACTACTGACTCAGGCAGTGCATTCCACGCACCAACCACTCTCTGAGTAAAAAACCTTCCCCTAATATCCCCCTTGAACTTCCCACCCCTTACCTTAAAGCCATGTCCTCTTGTATTGAGCAGTGTTGCCCTGGGGAAGAGGTGCTGGCTGTCCACTCTGTCTATTCCTCTTAATATCTTGTATACCTCTATCATGTCTCCTCTCATCCTCCTTCTCTCCAGAAGGTAAAGCCCTAGCTCCCTTAATCTCTGATCATAGTGCATACTCTCTAAACCAGGCAGCATCCTGGTAAATCTCCTCTGTACCCTTTCCAATGCTTCCACATCCTTCCTATAGTGAGGTGACCAGAACTGGACACAGTACTCCAAGTGTGGCCTAACCAGAGTTTTATAGAGCTGCATCATTACCCCACGACTCTTAAACTCTGACTCATAACCCTTGACTTATGAAAGCTAACACTCCATAAGCTGTCTTAACTACCCTATCTACCTGTGAGGCAACTTTCAGGGATCTATGGACACATACCCCCAGATCCCTCTGCTCCTCCATACTCCCAGGTATCCTGCCATTTACTTTGTACTCTGCCTTGGAGTTTGTCCTTCCAAAGCATACCAATTCACACTTCTCCGGGTTGAACTCTATCTGCCACTTATCAACCCAATTCTGCATCCTATCAATGTCTTTCTGCAATCTTCGACAATCCTCTACACTATCCACAACACCCCCAATCTCTGTGTCATCTGTGAACTTGCCAACCCACCTCTCTACCTCCACATTCAGGTCGTTAATAAAAATCATGAAAAGTAGAGGTCCCAGAATCGATCCTTGTGGGACACCACTAGTCACAACCCTCCAATCTGAATGTACTCCCCTCCACCATGACCCTCTGCTTTCTGCAGGGAAGCCAATTCTGAATCCACTTGGCCAAACTTCCCTGGATCCCATGCCTTCTGACATTCTGAATAAGCCTACTGTGTGGTACCTTGTCAAATGCCTTACTAAAATCCATGTAGATCACATCCACTGCACTAACCTCATCTATATGCCTGGTCACCTCCTGAAAGAACTCTATCAGGCTTGTTAGACATGATCTGCCCTTCACAAAGCCATGCTGACTGTCCCTGATCAGACCATGATTCTCTAAATGCCCACATCTCTATGAATCTTTTCCAACAGCTTTCCCACTACAGACATAAGGCTCACTGATCTATGATTACCTGGACTATCCCTACTACCTTTTTTGAACAAGGGGACAACATTCGCCTCCCTCCAATCCTCCGGTACCATTCCCGTGGACAACAAAGACATAAAGATCCTAGCTAGAGGCTCAGCAATCTCTTCGCTCGTCTCGTGGAGCAGCCTGGGGAATATTCCATCAGGCCCCGGGGACTTATCCATCCTAATGTATTTTAACAACTCCAACACCTCTTCTCCCTTAATATCAACATGCTCTAGAACATCAACCTCACTCATATTGTCCTCACCATCATCAAGTTCCCTCTCATTGGTGAATACCGAAGGGAAGTATTCATTGAGGACCTCGCTCACTTCCACAGCCTCCAGGCACATCTTCCCACCTTTGTCTCTAATCAGTCCTATCTTCACTCCTGTCAACCTTTTGTTCTTCACATAATTGAAGAATGCTTTGGGGTTTTACTTTACCCTACTTGCCAAGGCCTTCTCATGCCCCCTTCTTAAGTTCCTTTCTTGCTACCCTATACTCCTCAATAGACTCATCTGATCCTTGCTTTCTAAACCTCACGTATGCTGCCTTCTTCCACCTGACTAGATTCTCTACCTCACTTGTCACCCATGGTTCCTTCACCCTACCATTCTCTACCTTCCTCACCGGAACAAATTTATCCTGCTAGAGATCCCTAAACATCGACCACATGTCCATAGTACATTTCCCTGCAAAAGCATCACCCCAATTCACACCTGCCAGTTCTAGCCTTATAGCCTCATAATTTGCCCTTCCCCAATTAAAAATGTTCCTGTCCTCTCTGATTCTATCCTTTTCCATGATAATGTTAAAGGCCAGGGAGCGATGGTCACTGTCCCCCAGATGCTCACCCACTGAGAGATCTGTGACCTGACCCAGTTCGTTACCTAATACTAGATCTAGTATGTCATTACCCCTCGTCGGCTTGTCAACATACTGTGACAGGAATCTATCCTGGATGCACTTGACATACTCTGCCCCGTCTAAACCATTGGAACTAATCAGGTGCCAATTAATATTAGGGAAGTTAAAGTCACCCATGATAACAACCCGGTTAGTTTTGCACCTTTCCAAAATCCGCCTCCCAATCTGCTCCTCGGTATCTCTGCTGCTACCAGGGGGCCTATAGAATACTCCCAATAGAGCAACTGCTCCCTTCCTGTTCCTGACTTCTACCCATACTGACTCAAAAGAGGATCCTGCTACATTACCCACCCTTTCTGTAGCTGTAATAGTATCCTGACCAGTAATACCACCCCCTCCTCCCATTTCCCCCCCTCTCTATCCCTTTTAGCACAGAAATCCAGGAATATTGAGGATCCATTCCTGCCCTGGTGCCAGCCAAGTCTCTGTAATGGCCACTACATCATAATTCCAAGTGTGTATCCAAACTCTCAGTTCATCACCTTTGTTCCTGATGCTTCTTGCATTGAAGTACATGCACTTTAGCCCTTCTACCTTACTACCTTTACACCCTTTATTCTGTTTCTCTTTCCTCAAAGCCTCTTTATATGCTAGATCTGGCTTTACTCCATGCACTATACTGGCAGTTCTCACATGACCTTTATCCTTCTCCACCTCACTATCAGCTCTAACACTCTGGTTCCCCTCCCCCTGCAAATCTAGTTTAAACCTTCGGAGCAGCACTAGAAAACTTTCCTGCAAGGATGGGAACATTTCTTGTAGAACAAAGAAATACAATAGAATCAATGAAAATTTACAGACAAAAACTGACAACCAGTGCAAAAGAAGGCAAACTGTGCACATACAAAAGAAAACAAGTATTGATAAATAATATTGAGAACGCTAGTTGTAGAATCCTTGAAAGTCAGTTCATAGGTTATGGAATCAGTCAGCATTGTGTTGAGTGAAGTTTTTGATGCTTGTTTAAGAGTTGAAGGGAAATAACTGTGCCTAAACTTGGTGGACCTAAGGCTGCTGTACCTGCTGCCCAATAGTAGTACTGACCTGGATGGTGGGGGTCCTTAATGATGCATGCTGCAGTGCTCCTTACAGATGAGTCCAATGATGGAGAGGGCTTTTTCTATGATGGACTGAGCTGTATCTTCTACTTTTTGTCAACTTTTCTGTTGTTTACCATTGGTGTTTCTGCATCTGGCCATGATACAACTGTGTAAGGCTGTAAGCTTACCTGACTGTGTAAGGCATTAACCTATGCGACCACGCTGTTCATAAATTAGAATGCTCCTGGCTTCTTCATGCAGAATTGCAATTTAATCTGTTAATCTCTACAGACTAAGGATGGCTTTGGTTTTCCTTGGTAGAAATATTAGTGAATGCTAGTTATCACTTAGAACAAGAGTGACTAATCATAGAGCACTTGTCTGTAGCGGCAAACTTTAGTTAGGCTTGTAGCATGTAAGACTACAGTGGGCACAATAACTCAGTAACTCAGCAAACTCAGCTTTTTATTTGTGGATGTGGGCTTCATTCCAGCTGAAGTTGATGGGATAGAAGCCTTCCACTTTGTCAGGTATGAAGGTCCCCAAGTGAAATCAGTTTAGACAGCATTGATATAGTCTCAGCCAACAGCACAATATCTGCTGATAATGTGGCGTAGACTTGACAGCCTTGTTTGGAGAGGTCACAGGGACGTGTGGTGTGGGAAATGGAAGTGTCACAATGATGCAGTAAGTAGCATTTCTATAAAGCTGGACATTTTTGAGAAGCTTAGAGGATCCCTAATTCAGGGAGTACCTCATACTGACAGTTCATTCACATACACAAAAATATTCCATGTGACACGGCAGATACCTCTCACCTGCAAAAGAAAACTCCTAATTGTCAACAGAAAACACTGGAAATAGGTGCACATGGAGAGAGGAAGATTTGGGTCAGAACTTAGAATAGTCAGAAAATGAACAGGTTGCCATGTGCAGAGAAAGCATAATCAGAAGAGAAGGAAAAGTCAAACTGGAGACAAGAAAAAGACGAATTTGGATCAGTGCTGGGCCTATTGATGTTGGTTATCTATATTAACAACTTGGATTACAATGTGGTAAACTGGATCAGCAAATTTGTGGATGACACTAAGATTGGGTTCTTATTGGTCAACATATCAAAGCCTGCAGTGGCTGAAAAATTGGGCTGAAGAATGGCAGATGGAATTGAATTCAGACAAGTGTGAGGTGTTGTACTCTGTGAGGACAAAGGAGTATAGGACTAGCACAGTGAACAGCTGGGCACTAAGGAATGTAGTAGAGCAGAGGGAACTGGAAATACATGTCCATAATTCCTTGGAAGTGGCTACACATGTAGGTACAGTCATGAAGAGTGCATTTAGCACATTGGTGTGTGTAAATCAAAGAATTGAGTACAAAAGCTGAGCTTGTTATGCTGAAGTTGTATTAAACATTGGTGAGGGTTAATGTGGAGTTACGATATCAATTATACTGAAAGAGTACAGAGAAAATTTGCAAGGATGCAGCTCGAGGACCTGAGTTACAGAGGAAGGTGCTAAAGGTTAGGAGTTTATTCCATGGAGCATAGGAAAATGAGGGGAGACTTGATTGAGGTGTGCAAAAATATTAGAAGTATAGGTAAAGTAAATGCAAGCAGAATTTCTCCACTAAGGTTAGGTGAGATCAGAACTAGAGATGATACACTAAGGGTGAAAGATGAAATACGTAAAGAGAACCTGAGTGGCAAATTCCCATCCCATCTTCACTCTGTCTCCTCTTCTAGCTGCCTATCACCTCTCATGACTCCGCCTTCTACTACCCATGGTGCTTTCCCCTTAGATTCCTTCTTCACCTCTCCTGCCTATCCCCTCCCTGCTTCCGCTCCCCCACCCCTTGATCTTTCCTCTGATTGGCTTTCCACCCTCTCCCCACCTTCTTTATAGGGCCCCTTCCCCCTCCTTCTTTAGTCCTGACGAAGGGTCTCGGCCCAAAACATCGACAGTGCTTCTTCCTATAGATGCTGCCTGGCCTGCTGTGTTCCACCAGCATTTTGTGTGTGTTGTTGTTCGGCAAATTATTTACTTAGATGGTGGTGACAGTGTAGAATATGCTGCCAATGGAAATGGTGGATGCAGGTTCCACTTCACAATTTAAGAGAAATTTGGTCAAGGTCATGAATGATAGGGGTATGGAGGATTATACTCCAGGTGCAGGTCAACAATACCAGGCAGAATAACAGTTCTGTATGTACTAGTTGTGCCAAAGGGCTAGTTTCTGTGCTGTAGTGCTCTATGATTCTATAAATCTACGACAATAAATTTGCATAGTGCATCGACATAAGACCATAAGAAATAGGAGCAGGAATAGACGTACAAAAAAGCTGGATGAACTCAGCAGGTCGGGCAGCATCCGTTGAAAGAAGCAGTCAACGTTTTGGGTCGAAACCCTTCATCAGGACTAAAGAAGGAGGGGGCAGGGGCCTTATAAAGAAGGTGGGGAGAGGGTGGAAAACCAATCAGAGGAAAGATCAAGGGGTGGGGGAGGGGAAGCAGGGAGGGGATAGGCAGGAGAGGTGAAGAAGGAATCTTAGGGGAAAGCACTATGGGTAGTAGAAGAAGGCAGAGTCATGAGAGGTGATAGGCAGCTAGAAGAGGAGACAGAGTGAAGGTGGGATGGGGGAAGGGAGAGGGAGGGAATTACTGGAAGTTGGAGAATTCGATGTTCATACCAAGAGGCTGGAGACTACCTAGACGGTATATGAGATGTCGTTCCTCCAACCGAAGTTTGGCCTCATCATGGCAGTAGAGGAGGACATGTATGGACATATCGGAATGGGAATGTGAAGGAGAGTTGAAGTGAGTGGCAACCGGGAGATCCTGTCTGTTGTGGCAGACAGAGCGTAGGTGCTCGACGAAGTGGTCCCCCAATCTGTGTCGGGTCTCGCCGATGTAGAGGAGGCCGCACCGGGAGTACCGGATGCAATAGATTACCCCAACAGACTCACAAGTGAAGTGTTGCCTCACCTGGAAGGACTGTTTGGGGCCCTGAATGGTGGTAAGAGAGGAGTTGTAGGGACAGGTGTAGCACTTACGCTTGCAGAGATAAGTGCCAGGTGGGAGATCTGTGGGGAGGGACGTGTGGACCAGGCAGTCACGGAGGGAATGATCCCTGCAAAAAGCAGAGAGGGGTAGAGAGGAAACGATGTCCTTAGTGTTGGGGTCCTGTTGAAGGTGGCGGAAGTTGCAGAGGATAATATGCTGGATCCGGAGGCTGGTGGAGTGGTAGGTGAGGACAAGGGGAACACAGTCCCTGTTGTGGTGATGGGAGGATGGGGTGAGGGCTGAAGTGCGGGAAATGGAGGAAATGCAGGTGAGGGCATCATTGATGACGGCAGAAGGGAAACATCAATTCTTAAAGAAAGAGGACATTTGGGATGGCCTGGAACAGAAAGCCTCATCCTGGGAGCAGATGCGGTGGAGACAGAGGAACTGGGAATAGGGAATAGAATTTTTGCATTTGGCAGGGTGGGAAGAGGTATAATCAAGGTAGTTATGGGAGTCAGTGGGTTTATAGAAGATGTCAGTGGACAGTCTATCTCCAGAGATGGAGACTGAGGGATCGTGAAAGGGGCGAGAAGTGTGTGAGATGTACCAAGTGAATTTGATGGCTGGGTGAAAGTTAGAGGCAAAGTCAATGAAATTGACGAGCTCAGCATGGGTGCAGGAAGCAGCACCAATGTAGTCGTCAATGTATCGAAGGAAAAGTTGGGGAGCAGTACCAGTATATATTTGGAGCATAGACTGTTCCACATAACCCACGAAGAGGCAGGCATAGCTAGGGCCCATGTGAGTGCCCATAGCTACACCTTTGATCTGGAGAAAGTGGGAAGAGCCAAAAGAGAAGTTATTAAGTGTAAGTACCAGTTCCGCCAACCTGAGGAGTGTGGTGGTGTTGGGGAACTGGTGAGGTCTATTGTCCAGAAAGTAGCGGAGGGCTTTGAGGCCTACTGGATGGGGAATTGAAGTGTATAAGGATTGGACATCCATTGTGAAAATGAACCAGTCGGGACCGGGGAACTGGAAGTTATTGAAGAGGTGGAGGGCATGGGATGTATCCCGGATGTAGGGAGGGAGGGACTGAACTATGGGTGACAAAATGGAGTCCAGATAGCCAGATACAAGTTCGGTGGGACAGGAACAGACCGAAACTATAGGCCTACCAGGACAGTCAGGCTTATGGATCTTGGGGAGGAGGTAAAACCAATCACTGCGGGGTGTGGGAATTATGAGTTTTTTGGCTGAGGATGGAAGGCCTCTGGAGTTGATAAGGGCAGTGATGGTATGGGAGACAATGGTTTGATGTTTTTTGGTTGAGTCCTGTTCCAGGGGTAAGTAAGAGGTGTCAGAGAGCTGCCGTTTGGCCTCATTGAGATAGAGGTCCGTCCGCCAGACCACTACAGCACCACCTTTGTCTGCGGGTTTGATGGTGAGGTTAGGATTAGTGTGGAGAGAGTGGAGGGCAGTGAGTTCAGAGGGAGTGAGGTTGGAACAGGAGAGAGGAGTGGTGAATTTGAGACGGTTGATGTCTCAGTGACAGTTGGAGATGAAAAGATCGAGTGCAGGTAGAAGGCTCGGTGGGGGTGTCCAGGAGGAAGAGGAGGGTTGAAGACAGGAAAAGGGGCCATCAATAGGGGAAGGGGAATCCTTGTTAAAGTAGTCAGCTCGGAGACGTAAGCAACGGAAGAAGAGTTCAGCGTCATGCCAGGCACGGAACTCACTGAGGTGTGGACAGAGGGGGACAAAAGTGAGGCCCTTGCTGAGCACAGAACGCTCTGCCTCAGAGAGCCAGATGGGATGGTGAAGACATGGCAAGGGCTGGGGCTGGGGTCAGAGGAGAGTAAACAGTGGGAGGTCTCAGGAGGGGGGGCGGTTGGGATGTTCAGTGAGAGCGGGCTGAGGGGAGGATGATGGATCGTAGGAATGGAGGGGAGATGAGGGGTGGAGGGAGGGTTGGGTGTCGCGGGGGAGGATAGGGGGTAGTAGAAGAATAAGACGAGCAATAGGACCTAGCGGCAGTAAGAGCGGTGCTGGTCTGGATAGGGTCAGGATTTCGGTTCGAGCTAGATCTAGAGCTATGGGTGTCGGAGTCTGTGGTCTGCAGGGCGCCAGAACTGAGGTCCGAATCAGAAGTGGGTGAGTCCATGGACCACCGGGGGCTGGTGCCCATGTCCGGGAGGCCGTGGTTCCAGTCGGGGTTAGAGCCCGCGGCAGATGGGTCTTCGGCCTGCCGGAGGCCTAAGAAGTCGAAGTCCGAGAGGTCGGGGTCCGGGCTGGAGGCGGTCGTCGTGGGCTGCAGGTGGGCGAGCTTGTGATCCTTTTTGGACGCGAGGAAGGAGATGAAACGGCAGTTGGAGGCGTGAATCCAGCGGAGAATAAAGTGTAGGAGAGGTCCATGGCAGACGGTGGAGAGTGAGGTCCGCAGTGGTGACAGGAGCAGGAATAGGCCATCTGGCCCATCAACCCTGCCCCGCTATTCAATAAGATCATTGCTGATCTGTCCGTAAACTCAGCTCCATCTACCTGCCTTTTCCCCATAACCCTTTATTCTCCTACTATGTAAAAACAATTAATGTGGTGGTACTTGATGCACCATCAATAACTCTCTGAGACGTGAGGCGAGATATAGGCTTTTATTGGCTGGAAGAAAGAACAAGCAGCAATTAACCACCATGCTACATCCTGGAGACTGAGGGCAGGGCTCAGGCCCCAATCGCCACAGTCAGTGGGAGGGGCCACAGGAGCAGTCAGCGGTGGGGGCGTGTCCAGACAGGTATATGTAGTTCACCACAGTACTGGAACAAAAATGATGGGTTCAAAGAGGTGTACGACACAAGAGCAGAATTAGGACATTCAGCATATTGAGCACTCCATCATTCAATCATAGCTGATTTATTTTCCCCCTTAATCCATTTTATTGCCTTTCCCCATAGTCTATAAGACCATAAGACATATGACATATTGCCACAAGCCAATATTAATAGAGTAATTTTTTAAAATGGTGCTTCCAAATCTGTAGTAGAACTAATATTAAATCTCAAACAAAACCTATGGATGATTTAAATAATCTTTTAATTCCAAATCCTACTGGCATTAAACAATATGTATTATATCTGCTGTGTGACTCATCTGACTTTTGCTATGCATTGAGGTCCTGTTTACACATGAACAGACTATGATTTTCACTTGCCTGACGTTAAATGCCTGATGAAAAGACACTCTACCGCAAATTCTGTTACTTGAAGGGTAATAGCTTCCTTTATGAAAGATAACACTTCCAACTACACCCCTCCCCAGTTCCAGGGATTCCTTGTCCTCTGACTATAAAAACATAAGACCACAAAACATCGGAGCAGAATTAGGCTTTTCGGTTTTTGAGTGTTTCACTATGGCCAATTTATTTTCCAATTTTCCTGATATCTCCCCATTACCTTTGGTGTCTTTACTAATCAAATTTTGCTTTAAATATACTGAATGATTTGGTCTTAACAATTGTCTGCGGCAATGAATTCCACAGGTACATCACCTTCTGGCTAAAGAAATTCTTCCTCATCTCTGTTACAAAGGGGCATCCTTCCATTCTGAGTCTGTGCCCTCTGGCCCTTGACTCTCCCAGCAATGGAATCATACTATCTACATCCACTCTATCTAGGCCTTTCAGTGAGTAGTGACATTGCAGGTCCTAGTACACTAGGTATTATTGTAGACAATGGAGAAAGCTATCAAAATTATAAAGGGGGCATGTCAGCTAAGGAAGTAGCAGAGTATTGACTAGTGGCACTCAATCCAAATAAGTGAAGGTAGAGACACAAGAAATTGCAGATTCTGGATTCTGAAGCAACATTCAATCTGCTGTAGAAATTCAATGGGTCAAGCAAGGTTTATCAGGATTATGCAGGTTGTTGACCCAAAACGTCAACAGTTTCTTTCCACCCACCATTTCTGCTTGACTTGCTGAGTTCCTCCAGCAGAATGCAAGTGCAAGGAGTTGCATTTTGGGAAGTTGAAGCAAGGATAGGACTTCTACAGTGTAATGTAGGACCCTGTGGAGTGCTGTGAAACACAGAGACCCGGAACTACATGTGTGTGTGGGTGGATCACTGAAGGTAATGTCATAGGCAGACAGAATGGTAAAGATGACATTTGACACACTGGCCTTCTGCAAATCAGGGCACCGAGTACATAAGGAACACACACAAAACACTGGAGGAACTCAGCAGGTCAAGTAGCATCTATGCAAAAGAGTAAGCAGTCAATGCCTTGGACTGAGACCCTTCATCATGACTGAGTATATAAGTTGGGATGTCATGTTACAGTTGTACAAAGCATTAGTAAGGCCACACTTAGAGTACTGTATCCAGTTTAGGTCACCTTGTTGTAGGAAAGACATTCTTAAGCTTGAAATATTTATAACAATGCTCACAAAATGTAAGAAGAATTCAGAATGTCAGCCAGCATCTTTGGAGGTGAGACATTTGTTTCAGTCTGAGACACTTCTTCTGTTCTGAAAAGCAAGAGGGCAGAAGCCAGAATAAGAAGGTGAGGGAGTGGAGGGAGAAAAGGAGTACAGGTGATAGGTCAAACTAGTTGGGGAGAAGATAGGTGAGTGGGCAAGGAAGGATGAAGACAGAAGCTAGGAGGGTATAAGTGGAAGAGATAAATGACTTAAAAAGAAGGAATAAAGAAATCATGCAGGTGACTCAAAGGGTGGAGCTGGGCAGGTGAGAAGAAGAGGAGGGTAACCAGAATGGGGAATGGAAAAAAGAGAAGGAGGAAGGATTTTGTGGGTGTATTGCTCAAGATTTCCAGGAAATCTGAGCCAATTCCAGGAATTGTGGGCCTGATTTATAGAGAGAAGCTGCTTCAGGTTAGGACTTTATTTATGTAGGAGGCTGAGGGGTGACCTCATAAAGGTGTATAAAATCATGAGGGGTATAAATAGGGTGGATATTCACAGACATTTACCAGGGAAAGTGAATCAAAAACTGCAGGGCATGGATTTAATGCGTGAGGGGTAACATTTAAAAGGAACCTGAGAGGCATCTTCTTCACTCAGAGGGTGGTGCATGCTGGCGCTCACTCGGTGGCCACTTTATTAAGTGTACCTATACCTCTGCTCATTAATGCAGATATCTAACCAGCCAATCATGTGGCAACAACTCATTGCATAAAAACATGCAGACACGGTCAAGAGGTTCAGTCAGAATCTGGAAGAAATGTGATCTAAGTGACTTTGACTGTGGAATGATTGTTGGTGCAGGACAAGTAGTTGGAATATACCAGAAACTACTAATCTCTTTGGATTTCTACACATAACAGTCTCTAGAATAATGTAGAAAAAAAACAAAACATCCAGCAAGCAGCAGTTGTGTGGGTGAAAAAGCCTGGTTAATGAAAGAGGTCAGAGGAGAAAGTTCGGACTGGTTCAAGTTGACAGGAAGATGACAGTAACTCAAATAAGCATGTATTACAACAGTAGTGTACATAAGAGCATCTCTGACCACAAAACCCTTCAATCCTTGAAGTGGATGGGCTACAGCAGCAGAAAACAATGAACTTATACTCAGTGGCCATTTTATTAGGTACAGGAGGTACCTACTAATAAAGTGGCCACTAAGTGTACGTGGAACGAGCTGCCAGAGAAAGCTGTTGATGCAGGTTTAATGACACTTACGGAGCATTTGAATAGGAACATTGACAGGAAAGGTTTTGAGGGATTTTGGCCAAATGCAGGCAGATAGGACTAGCTTAGCTGTACACCTTAATCAGCATGGATAGGTTGGGCTGAAGAACATGTTTCTGTGTTTTATGACTCAAAAACAGCTCAAATGGAGAAGGATAGTTTTGGGAATATTGACTTTACACAGTGGGAGCTCACAAAAGTCAGTATAAGTTCCTGAAGAGTTGCTGCACCTCATTAGCCAGCCACCTACTCTTCTGACAACTACATTTTCCCACTTGTGATATAGTTTGCACATTGGTCTCATTAGTCACCGAGGAACCCGCAAAGCCAGAACACAAACAGGTTATCCTCCATCCCAAGGGCCTGTCTAAGTAGAAGAAGAAAAAATACACGCATTCAGAATTCATTTGACTTAATTAAATTGTTCTTTAAAAAAAAAACTTCAGCCAAACACAACAGGTTCTGTAGAAGTGTCTGTTAATGATGGTTTACAAATGTCAAGTATATTATGCAAACTAATATGATACTCCCTGAAGTCAGAGTGCTGATTTAATTAATTTGATTAATGTTTTCATGAGGAACCAATAAGGTGAATGAAAAGAAACAGTTCTATGGTGAAGGAAGAAGACATCATCTAAATGAGTGTATCATGGTATCTAAATGAATGGTTAGCACAATAATCGCTATACAGTGCCAGCGATCTCCCATCGGGTTATGATTCCCGCCGCTGTCTGTAAGGAGTTAGTACATTCTCCCCGTGAACTCGTGTGTTTTCTCTAGGTGCACTGGTTTCCTTCCATGTTCCCAAAGACGTGGAGGTTTGGGTTGGGGTTAGTAAGCTGTGGCCATGCTAATTTGGCACAGGGAGCATGGTGATAATTAGGGGCTGTCCAGCACAATACTCACTGATTTGACTTGAAGCAAACAACCCATTTCACTGTATGTTTCACTTTTTCCATGTGACAAATGAAGCTGATCTTTAATCTTTAAATATTAAAGCATAATCTTCACAACTAATCAAGAAACTTCAAGAGGCAATGCAGAGTAGAAATTTCACCCTTTCTTCTGTAAATGTTTATGCAGGTTAATTTTAACTTTAAATCTGATCATATTTTTATTAGTCCTTAGTATTAATGCAATATGAGGATTTATGCAACAGATTTATGCTACAGATCAGCAGTGATTTCATCAACCAAAAGATGGATAGGAAATAGTGGGAGATGTAACCTCCTCTGCATTCAATAAGATCATGTCTCATCCTTTACCTCAAGCACATTTTTCTGCCCAAATCTTCATTAAAGATTGAAGATTAGCTTTATATGTCACATATATATGGAAACATTCAGTAAAATGCATTGTTTTGTATCAAATCAAATCAGCAAGGATTATATGGAGCAGCCGCAAGTGTCACCGTGCTTCCAGCACCAACATAGCATGCCCACAACTAGCTCGAACCAGATGTCTTTGGAATATGAGTGGAAACCAGAACACCGGGAGGAAACCCATAGTCATGGGAAGAGCATGCAAACTCCATACAGGCAGTGATGAAATTGAACCTTGATCTTGCATCAGGTGCTGCAAAGCATTGTACTACTTCATTGTGCGGAGGTAATGCTGCAAGATAGCTCACTGACAAAGAAACATAAATTGTGACATTAGTCAACTCTGCCTGATCAGAATCAGAATCATTATCAGGTTTGGTTTCACTGACATACTATATGTCGTGAAATTTGTTGTTTTGCTGCAGCAATACAATGCAATAATAAAACAGTGCTATAAATTACAAAGATATACATGTTATTGTAATTGATAGTACTTTCTTATTCATTTTTATATTATAAATAAACAATAAAAATTAAGTAAGTAGTGCAAGAAGAGAGCAAAATTAGTGAGGTCGTGTTCATTGTTCAGTCAGAATGCTGACAGCAGGGTGGAATAACCTATTCCTAAAATGTTGAGTGTGTATCTTCAGTCCCCCTATACCTCTCCCTATTGGTAATAGTCAGAAGGGTGATGGGAGTACTTAACAATGGATACCACCTTTTTGGTATCCATATCTTTTGAAGATATCCTCGATGCTGGGGAGGCTAGTGATGGAGCTGTCAGAGTTTGCATTTCTGTGCAGCTTTTCCACTCCGGAGCAGTGGTCTCTCTATACCAGGTGCTGATGCAACCAATCAGAAAGGACTCCGCAGTACATCTGTAGAAATTTGCGAGTTATCTTTGTTGACAGACCAAATCTCCTCAAACTTCTAATGAAATGTAATCAGCATCATGTTCTCATAGTTCTTCTGAAAGCTGCTCTTCATCAAATGGTGACACAGGCATAAGTGCTAAATACCTATCCCCAGTTACAACACAGCTTTAAGCTGGTTGATTTCAAAACTGCTACATTCTCATGGATTTTCACATCCAAGGAAAAGTCTTATTTTTACTTAGAGTCACACAGACGCAAAATACATCACAGAAACAGGCCCTTCTGACCATCCAGTCTGTGCTGAACCATTTAAAGTGCCTTCTCTCATTGACCTGCTCCCAGACCATAGCCCTCCATACCCCTTCCATCTATGCACCTATCCAAATTTCTCTTAAACATTGAGATCAAAATCACATACATCACTTCCACTGGCAGCTCGCTCCACACTCTCATCACATTGTAAGAGAAGGTTCCCTCTTGTTCCTCTTAGACATCTCACCGTTCACACTTAACCCATGACCTCTAGTTGTAGTCACACCTAACCTCAGTGGAAAAAGCCTGCTTACATTTACTTTATCTATATCCATCTAATGCCCTTCCCTTGGACAACATTAGTGGCGTGGAGAGGGGAGGCTTGCAGCTTGGGCAATTGCCAGTCTTCCATTTAAAAAAAACCTTGCCCAGGCTTGTGCCCTGGAAACTTTCCAAGGTGCAAATCCATGGTCTATTGAGACTAACAGAGGTCTACTACTATCCATCATAATTTTGTATACCTCTATCTCCCCTCAATCTTCTATGTTCTATGGAATAAAGTTCTAATCAATTCAATCTTTCTTTGAACCTGAGGTCCTCCACTCCGGCAACATCCTTGTAAATTTTCTCTGTACTCTTTTAATCTTGTGTTTACAACTTCCCTGTAGGGAGGTAACCAAAACTGCACACAATCCTCCAAATTGGGCCTGAGCAATGTCTTACACAACTTCAACGTAACATCCCATCTCCTGCACTCAGTACTTTGATCTGTGAAGGCCAATGTGCCAAAAGATTTCTTAATGACTCTATCTACCTCCGACACTGCTTTCAATGAATTATGGACCTGCATTCTCAGATCCCTTTGTTCCACCACACTCCTCAGCTCACTGTGTAAGGCTTACTCTGTTTGGCCCTCTCCAAGTGCAACATCTCACACTTGTCTGCATTAAATTCCACCTGCCAATTTTCAGCCCACATTTCCATCTAGTCCAGATCCTGCTGCAGGCTCTGATAGTTTTCTTCGCTGACCACTAAATCCCAATCTTGGTGTCATCTGCAAATCTGCTGATTCAGTCAACCATGTTATCATCCAGATCATTGATATAGATGATAAACAATAAGGGACCCAACACTGATCCCTGTGGCACTTCACTAGTCACAGGTCTCCAATCAAAGAGACAACTATCTACTACCACTTTCTGGCTTCTCGCACAAGGCCAATGTCTTATCCAATTTATTACCTCATCCTAAATGCCAAGTGACTGATTCTTCTTAATCAACCTCTCATGTGGGTCTTTGTTAAAAGCCTTGCTAAAGTCCATCCACTGCCTTGCCTTCATTAACTTTCCTGTAAGTTCCTTGAAAAATCTCTAAGATTGGTTAAACATGACCTTTCATGCACAAAGCCATGCTGACTATCCCTAATCAATCCATGTCTATCCTGCCTGCCAGAAGGTCCAAGGGAATACCTTGTCAGGCCCTGAAAATTCATCCACCCTGATATGCCTCAAGACACCAAGCACCTCCTCCTCTGTAATCTATATAATGTCCATGACTCCTCTGCTGCTTTGCCTCAGTGCACAGGCAGGAGGCAGCATAAAGGGGGTCTTTTCTGGTTGGCTGCCGGTGACTAGTGGTGTTCCTCAGGGGTCAGTATTGGAACCACTACTTTTCACATTGTTTGTTAATGATTTAGATAATGGAATTGATAGCTTTGTGCCAAAGGTTGCAGATGATACGAAGACAGGTGGAAGAGTAGGTAGTGATGAGGAAGGAATGAGATTGCAGAAGGACTTAGACAAATTTGAAGAATGGGCAACAAAAGTGGCAGATGGAATAGTGTTGGAAAAATTATGATAATGCATTTTGGTAAAAGGAACAAAAGTGCAGACTATTATCTAAATGGGGAGAAAATTCAGGCATCAGAGGTGCAAATGGACTTAGGAGTCCTCGTGCTAGAATTGCAGGAGATTAATTTACAGGTTGTGTATGTGGTAAAGAAAGCAAGTGCAATATTCACATTCATTTCAAAGGGAATAGAATATAAAAGCAAGGAAATAATATTGAAGCTTTATAAGACACTAGTCAAGCTGCACTTGGGAGTATTGTCAACAGATTTAGCCCCTTATCTCAGTAAGGATGTATTGTCACTCGAGAGAGTCCAGAGGACAGTCACGAGGATGATTCTGGAAATGAAAGGGTGTAACATATGGGGTGCGTTTGGCAGCTTTGGGCCTATACTCATTGGAATTTAGAAGAATGCTTAGGGATCTCATTGAAACCTACCGAATATTGAAAGGACTAGACAGGGTGGATGTGGAGAGGATTTTTCTTATGGTGGGAGTATCCAGAACTGGAGGGCACAGCTTCAAAATTGAGGGGCAACCCTTTAGAACAAGGATAAGGAGGAATTTTTTTAGCCAGAGAGTAATGAATCTGTGGAATGCTCTGCCACAGACAGCTGTGGAGGCTAAGACCATAGGTACATTTAAAGCAAAAATTGATAGTTTCCTGATTGGTCAGGGCAGCAAAGGTTAATGTAAGAAAGCAGATGAATTGGTTTGAGTGGCATTCAGGATCAGCCATGACAGAATGCGGAGCAGACTCGCTATGGCCTAATTCACTCCTATGTCATGCTCTTGTAGAATCTGTGTCCTCCTCCACACTAAATACAGATGCAGAAAATCCATTTAAGATCTCCCATATCTCCTTTGGCTCCATGCACAGTTACCATTTTCATCTGCCAGAAGACCAATTTTATCCCTTGCAATCTTATTCCTCTTTACGTATCTGTAGAAGCCCTTAGTATTCTTCTTCAGCTTGTCTGTTAAAACATCATGTCTTATATTAGCCCTTATTTCTTTAAGTATTCTCTTGTATTTCTTATACTTCTCAAGAACCTCATTTGTTCCTACCTGCCTATACCAGCAATGCAGCTCCTTATTTTCCTTAACCACAGCCTCAATATGTCTCAAAAGCCAAGGTTTCCTGAACCCATTACCCTTTCCTTTTATTCTGACAGTCACCTATAAGATTTGTACTCTCAAAATTTCACTTTTGAAGGCCTCCCACTTACCAAGTGCACCTTTGCCAGAAAACAGTCTGTCCCAATCCACACTTGCCAGATCATTTCTGATACCATCAAAATTGGCCTATCTCCAATTTAGATCTTAACCTGAGGACCAGACATATCCTTTTCCATAATTACCTTGAAACTAATGGCATTATGATCACTAGATGCAATGTGGTCCCCTACATAAACTTCTGCCAACTGCCTTCTCTCACTTTCTATTAGGAGATCAAGTATCCCACACTGTTTTTTTTTGGACTCCTACGTGCTGATTAAGGAAACTTGCCTGAACACACTTGAAAATACTCTATCTCATCAAGTCTTTTTACGGCACGGGAGTCCCATTCAACATGTAGAAGGTTAAAATAATCTACTATCACAACCTTATGTTGCTTGCAACAGGCTGCGATCTCTCCACAAATTTGTTGCTCTAAATCCCGCAGACCGTTGGGTGGTCAAAAATATAGGCTTATTAAAATGTTATACTTTTATTATTCCTCAGTTCCACCCATGAAACCTCACTAGATGAGTTCTCCAGTCTGTTCTGACTGAGCACTGCTGTGACACATTCTTCAAATAGTACTACCACCACTCCCCCTTTAATCTCTACCACTCTATAATGTCTAAAATACAGAACCCCAGAATACTGAGTTGTCAGTCCTGCCCCTCCTGCAACCAAATCTCACAAATGGATATAATATCATAACTGGATGTGTTGATCCATGCCCTGAGCTCATTTGCCTTTCTTACAGTACATATTGTATTGAAATATACACAATTCGGAACATTAGCCTTTTGCTTCCTAGCCTTGTCTGAGGTCATAGCAACATCTGTCTCCACAGCCACTCTACTATCTGTTCTGGCATTTTAGTTCCCATCCTCCAGCTCTAGTTTAACCCACCCCACCACCCATGCAGAACTAGCGAGCCTTCCCTCGAGGATATTAGTTCCTGTCCAGACTCCAGTTCAGGTGCACACTGCCTCTTCTGTACAGGGTCCCACCTTCCCTAGAGAAGAGCCCAATAATCCAAAAATGAGAAGCTCCCTCTCCTACACCAACTCCTGAGCCATTTTTTAATCTGCATGATCTTCCTATTTCTGACCTCACTATCACATGGCACAAGTAACAATCCTGAAATCAAAACCCTGGAGGTCCTTTCCTTTAAATGAGCACATAACTCCCTGAACTCACTTTGCAGAACCTCATTCCTCTTTGTACCTATGTCATTGGTACCTGTATGGACCACAACATCTCATTGCTCACTATCCCATTTAAGAATGCTGAGGAATCAAGCCGGGATGTCCCAGACCTTGGCACCCAGGGGGGAACATGCCATCTGGAATCTCATTCTCGTCCACAGAACCTCCTCTCTGATTCCCTAACCAAAGAATTCTCTATTACCACAGCTCTCTTCACCTTCCCCCCTTCCCTTCTGAGCCACAGAGTCAAACTCAGTGCCAGAGACCTGACTGCTGCAACTTTCCTCTGCTTGGTCACCCCTACCCGCACCAAACTGTATCTAAAATGGCATACCTATTGCTGAGGGGGGTGGCCACAGGGTACTCTGCACTGGCTGTTTAACCCCTTTCTCCCCCTGAAGGTTTCTGTGTCCTGCAGCTTTGGTGCAACTGTCGCTCTTTATGTCCTGTCGATCACCCCCTCAGACTCCTGTACAATCCAGAGTTCATCCAGTTCCAGCTCCAACTCCTTAACATGGAGTGATAGAAGCTGCAGCTGGATGCACTTCTTGCAGGGACATCGAAGGTCTCCCTGCCTTTCCACATCCCGCAAGCCTGGAACTCCCAATGTGCTACAAAAACTGGCAGAGTATTCCAGCTTCAAATGTGTATTCTTTTAACAAGGAAAGTAATCCAGAGGGTCAGTCAGTCAAAGAAAATCAGCAGCTAGATTGACAGTCAGGAGAATTTCCTTGAACCATGTTACTGTTCAACAGTTTTCAATCGTTATGCACAAATGCAACTAACAATCAAAACTAATGCATAGTTCAGTCATGATAATATATGACCTTGAGGATGAGAAGCACCTGTGGAGATAAGATTACTCTCAATACTAGCAGGTTACCTATGTCCAGAGTTGGACTCTTATGTCATATAACTTTTAATTAAAATCTTAACCTTGGGGAAGAATGATTGATAGCTAGGCTAGTGGATTTAATGTTTTCAACCTGATAAGGAGAATGTATTTAAAGACAAAGATTTTTTTTCTGGTTGGAATTTCAAATTGTTTCAATCAAAGACAGGGAAAGGTAAAAACATTCTTGGAGAAATGTGCAGATTACTCAGCAGATTGTTTAGAGAAGAATTGAAAGAAGAAATAAAAACATGAAGAAAAATTGGGAGACCAAAATATGGGAAGGAAAATGGATGAGAAAATGTCAGACTTTAATTAAATTGAGGTCACTTGAAAGCTGAGACAGCAAGAACAATATCATTGGGGGAAGTCAAGGGCATACTGCTTGTAAAAAGAATTACTTCAAAGTTCAATTGCATACATTGTTATTGGAAATCAATGTTTTCAGGAGCAAATTATGATATTGACCATTTCCAGGCCATGTGTTAAGGGTGAAAGGTGAGATGTTTAAGGGGAACGAGGGAGAACTTCTCTCAAGGGGTAGTGAGAGAATGGAATAAGTTATCAGCAGTAGCGTTGGAGGCAGGTTTCATTTCAAAATGTAAGAGAAGTTTGGATAAATACATGAGGTATAAGAGGAGTATGTCGCATAATATGGTCCAGGTGCAGCTGATGGGATTAGGCAGGTTAATAGTTCAGCACAGAGTAGATGGGCCAAAAGGCATATTTCTGTGCTTTAGTGACCCTAGAAATCTGTTCAGCCACTTCTCAGCCCTGTGCTGTTGAAAACTGCAAGCAGGGACAGGGACATTGACTAAACAACACTGTTTTTGCAGTGTTCCACCTGAGCTTTAGTCACACTGTCCCAGGAAGTGGTATTACAGGGCACACCTGAGATGGCCTGTGCATACTAGCTCAGGTCAAGACTAGGATGCCTGCCAAATAAGTCAATGGTTACCTTACAAAATTTGTTTATACCCACTCTGACAGCACATCCATCCTTCATACCTCAAACAGTATTGCAATCTCTCCTCACCTTCCACCTTTCAGAATGGCCCTATGCCAAAGCTCTAACCATATCCTCTCTCAGACATTCTCCTTCACCAGAATGTCAAACACTCAACCTTTCATTAACACAAACTCTAAAAGTCAGAGACATCAAGAAATGTTAAAAGGTGCACCAAAAGGAAACAATAGATGCTGTTCATTGACCAAAGGTCTAGGTTTAACACCACCATTCACACTGTTATGATCGTTACGTTATAGAACCTGGGTCTCTGTATTTCCCTCTGTAATTGGATCCTTGTCTTCCTATCTGGAAGACCATAATCTTTGTGGATTGGTAATGATATCTCCTCCTCACTGATGATCAACACTGGTGCACCTCACGAGTGTTTGCTTAGCCCTCTGCTCTGCTCCCTCTATAACTGACTGTGTGGCTGGTATAGCTCAAATGCCATCTATAAATTTGCTGATGATACAACCATTGTTGGTAGAATCTCAGATGGAGATGAGAGGGTGTACAGGAGTGAGATATACCAGCTAGTTTTGAGTAGTGTCACAGCAACAACCTTGCACTCAGCATCAGTAAATGAAAGAGCTGATTGCGGACTTCAGGAAAGGTAAGGCAAGGGTACACAAACCAATCCTCATAGAGGGATCAGAAGTGGAAAGAGTATGCAGTTTCAAGTTCCTGGGTGTCAAGATCTCTGAGGATCTAACCTGGTCCCAGCATATCGATGTGGCTATAAAGAGGGCAAGATAGTGGCTATATTTCATTAAGTGTTTTAAGAGATTTGGTTTGTCACCTAAAACACTTGTAAACTTATTTAGATGTACCGCAGAGATTATTCTAACAGGCTATATCACCGTCTGGAATGGGGGGTGGGGTCAGGGGCTACTGCACAGGACCGAAAGTGTCATATCCACGGATTCGGCAGCGCAATAGATATTGCAACTGCGCTTGTGAATATTCATGTGTCAGCTCATTATTATTTCATTGTAATCGTATTTAACTCGTACTTGTAGTTGTACTGCTTGTCGAAACTTGGACTCAGCTCAGCAATGCTTCGCTGCCTTTTTGAATTCAGCACTGCCTGAGAGATTGGACCGTCGAGTCATCTGACTCGCAAGACTAGCGGTATTTGTTTTATATTTTAGTTGTTCTTTTCAGCCACAGTATAGGCTTAATTTTTCCGTTTGAGAGTTTTAGTGACAGAAAGAAGCTACAGGAAGTTGTAAAATTAGTCCACTTCATTTTGGGCATTAGCCTTCATAATATCCAAGACATCTTCAAGGGCAATGCCTCAGAAAGTTAAAGTCCATTATTAAGGACCCTCATCACCCAGGACATAACCTCTTCTCATTGTTACCATCAGGAAAGAGGTACAGAATTCTGGTAGAAATGGTTAAAACTAGTGTATGATGGGATACTTGATTATTCTGGAGCAGCTGGACTTAAAACTATTAACGGAAGTCAAGAATAACCTTGCACAGTTAATAAGCATGGCACCAGGAAATAAAATAAACAGGCTATGAAGCCCCTGGGACCAGGGGGGAGAATGCATCTGGGAGTAAATTGTGAGTCATGATAACAGGGAATAAAGAGGACTATCAGACTCGCACTAAGAAACAAGTAATATATCTTTTCAATAATTGATCGTTTACTGACTGTGGGATGCTAAACAGTTATTCGTAAGTTACTTGTCTTGCTCTATAAATATGGGAACTATATAACCAATCAAAGTTCTGGTAGCTGTGGAGGCTGCTGCAGACTCTCCATGATATAATGTTAATAAACTCTTAAAACAAAACTCAAAGCCACTCTGGTGTTCTTAGTGTTTCCACAACAAAAAGCCTCAAGGGACACACTCAACAATTCAGAAAAAGTTTCTTCCCTCTGCCATGCAATTCCGAAATAGACATTGAACCCATGAACATTATCTCTCTTTTATATTATTTCTGTTCTACAGCTTTTGCACCTACTGCTCAATGGAAGGGAGGAAAAGAGAGAATCACCAGGGTGGGAGGCGTCCTTGATTATGCTGTGTGATTACCGGAATTATTGGCCAGGAAGAATTAATATCTTCAAATCAGGGAACTGGAACAAGCCAAGGATAGCGGAAGACAAACCAAGTGTCTTTGTTCTTGACATGCAGACAAAGGAACGGAGGCTGCCGTTTTGTCCGATCGTTCTTGTTACCGCCTTTTTGTGAACAAGCTCTTGCTCTGGAATGTCTTGTTCAGAGCAACTGAAAGTGGACATGATGAGTTACTCACTGATGATCAGCCACTCTGGAGATCAGTTCCAAATTAGATATTGTTTGTTTTGTTCTGTGAAAATGGCAGGTTTGTCAAGGCAGCAACCTGTGACCTGAAGTAGCCTGATCTGAGAGTTTGGCTGACCTGTCTAAACTGGTTTGAACTGGCCTGATTTGGTAAGAATAAAGAAAGCGACCTGAAACAAAGTTCAGGGAGAAGACCCATAAAGTATTACGGCATCTGATTCTGATTTTGTCCTGTTTCCTTTCCAGTCCTGATGGAGGGTCTCAGCCCAAAACCTCGACTGTTTTATTCCTCTCAACAGAAATGCTGCCTGACTTGATGAGTTCCACCAGCATTTTGTGTGTGTTTGTGGTATTGGGCTAGATCCATTGAGAAGTCGACAGAGGTCATTAGGTGAGCCCGAGCCAATAAGATGGAAATCCAACAGTTCAATTTGGTCAGAAAGCAAATAATAATTGAGGATAGTGGGAATAGAGGCAACAAAATCTCTGGAGACCAACCATCATGGAAGTGTAAGACCCCAGATTGGAAATGTAGAGATAATGCCGTGATCATTACATTGGAATGGTGAAGCAGACTCGATATGCTGAAAGCATATACTAACAAGCTCAAGGACAGCTATTATCCCAAATGATCATACTCTTGATTGAACCTCTTGTATGACAAGATGGATTTTGGATCTCGCAATCTACCAAGTTTTGATCTTGTACTATACCGTTTACCTGCACTGCACTTTCTCTATAGTTTTTATACTTTATTCTGTATTGTTATTATTTTACCGTTATATCTCAATGCAGTGTGACCCGCATGAACACTAGGCAAGCCAAGCATTTCACTTTAGTTCAGTCTATGTGATAATAATACGCTATACAATTACCAATTGATTCAACTTTTAAGACACCACAGCTGCTGGAGTAGGATTTAAAGTCTGTTACTGTTCCAGAATCTGTAGGTCTCCAGAAATACACACTCTACCTTAACTAGTGAATGGGTCTAGAATAAAGAACCTCACATTAAAGTGGAAGGCAGATCTTTAAACACATCTCTATCTTTGACTCTTCTACTAGAAGCTGTACTTCATTAGTCTGCAATATACTGATGTCTTTTTCAATTGTTACACTGTTCAGAATGCCACAAACTTATTCTAAAGCATAATGCAAAATGCCACAAAGGAATTCAGGCAGAAAAAATATTGCTTGAAGACTTCAAAGCACTGCTCAGTGTGTACTCCAATGTGCTCCTCAATCTCACTGAATCAGTTGAACTAGAGGTCATGTCTATTACTAGCATCAGACAGTTTTGAAAAGAAAACACATATTCAGCTTTCCTGTAATCTTCTTTGTAAATACCCTAGTAGTGAAAACATTGCTAGCAATGTGAATCATATTGGATATCTAGATGTAATATGGAACGTTCTGCATATAACACCTGTCTTTGTGTAATAGCTGGAGATATATTCCAGAAAATGGAACCAGCAAGGATCACTCATCTCAACACTGAACTGATTCCACGATCTACAGACTCACTTTCAAGGGCTCGACGACCAAACATTCTCCATATTATTTGTTATTTATTTATTTATTTATTTATTGCTATTATTTGTTTTCTTTTTGTGTTTGCGGTTTGTCAACTTTCTCACATTGATTGTTTGTCCATCTTTGTGTGTCGTTTTTCATTGAATCTATGGTGCTTCTTAGCATCTACTGCAAATGATTCTCATGGTTGTATATGGTGACATAAATTTACTTTGATAATAAATGTTTTGAACTTTTGAACCTTGAATTTGAATGGGTGGAGTCAATGACATACAGTTTTTGTATATCGCAGTTTGATGCTCATAATATTACTATTGCTGAGAAATCATCTGATTATGTTTAATATTGAAATGCAGGTGCTATTTTATGCCATAAGCAAATGAGGATTAAATTATGCAAGAGAGCTATATCAACTCCGGTATTAGAAATGCACTTTTCAGTGTTTAGATGCTGGCACAGTTGGAATTAGCGAAAGAGGCCTTGCACAAAAATACCTGGTATTAGAGTAGCTGCTAAGCCATTGTATAGTACTAGATAGAACAGCATGTAACCAAGATCAGTACATACAGTACATAGTATTAACTCTGTGTGTGTGTGTGTTTAAATGAAGTAATATAGTATGAAATAGGCCCTTCAACCCAAATCTCCCAGGGGTGTAGCAGTTAATGTGACACTCTTACAGCTTGAGTTATTTTGAAATAGAAAATAGAACATGCATAAAAACTTACAGGTTGTAATCCTGTTGTATACAAGTCAGGTTTTTGTGGAATTTACTTTCTGTGAATGATCAACTATTTCATCCAATGAGAAAAGAAGCAAGATAGCAAGCCACCCAAGATCGAAGAAGCAGTGCAGGAACAAAAATTTTAATGACGTAGAAGATTTAATATGGTTGAATGTTTAAGTTTATTTTCATTAAGAGAATCTGAATTTGATTTTCTGAAAGAACTGATTATTTCAAAGACTTTGTCAGTTACTGAATGAGATTTACTTTGTTTACAAGTTGTGATGTTGGAGAATTGTGGAAAGAGTTGCGATATAGACATATAAATAATTCTTGCATTTGTAGACATACTGATTGGAACTGAAACTGAAGTTAACCATAATACTTAAGAGTAGGAATTCAATTAGTTTTCTTAGTAACTAGGGATAAAAAAAAAGATGGTCTGTAAACCTTTAAATATGGAATAACATTAGATTTAATTAGTTTGAGAAATTGGAGTAATAAAGGTTATTATAATAAATATCACTGATTCAAACTGAACATGTATTTGGAACCTTACAGAATGTTGGAATTTTGAATTGTTCTTATTCAATTAAATATTTTGTATATATTGTTTTTTAGACAAAACTTAACTCCAGAAGTACGTGTTTTCTATTCACTGCCTTCTTCTGATACCTAGAGCTTCTGATGACTTAATAGCATGAAGTGTACTACTAATTAATTTGATTTTCTCATAAAGAGTGCGGTGACCAGTCACACGAGATAAGAGAAGCGCTACACAGGTGTTGGATAAAACTTAGCAAGCCAGCCAGGAGGCAGTGTATTAGATAACCAGTAACACACTGATGAGTATACAAATGCTAAAAGAATCTTATTGTTCAAACTCACTTGTTCAATTACGAATGAACAAGAGTGAAACAAAATGGAAGTCATAGAAGAAAAGGGTGTCAAAATCACAAATGCTGTTTTCATCAGTGGCACACAAGAACAGAAAATGATGAGGAAATAATAGACTTTCTAAATGATTTGTGGTTCAGTTGCCAGACTCATTCATCTGACTCTTAAAGCAGTTTTGTAGGCGATTTTGGGACCTGTCTATCCTCCCTCTCAAACCGCCTATAAGTTTTCTCAATTTGTGAGCCAACCACCTGTTCTTCTGTCTCTTCAGTTTGGTTCCCACACCACAGTGATTCTAGTTTAAACTCTCCCCAGTAGCCTTAGCAAACCTCCCTGCCAGGATATTCATCCCACTGGGACTCAAGTGCAACCCACCCTTTTTGTACAGGTCACACCTGCCCCAAAAAGGGTACCAATGATCCAGAAATCTGAATCCCTGCCCCCTGCTCAAATCCCTCAGCCACGTATTTATCCTCCACCTCACTCTATTCCTATACACACTGTCGCATGGCATAGGCTGTAATCCCAAGATTACTGCCTTTGAGGTCCTGCTTCTCAACTTCCTTCCTAACTCCCTGCAGTCTGTTTTCAGGACCTCCTCCCTTTTCCTACCTATGACATTGGTACCAATACGTACCATGGCCTCTGGCTGTTCTCCTTCCCATTTCAGGATATCGTGGATGCGATCAGAAACATCCTGGACCCTGGCACCTGGGAGGCAAACTACTATCCGTGTTTCTTTCCTGCATCCACAGAATCGTCTCTCTGACCCCCTAATACAGATTCCCCGATCACTGCTGCCATTCTCTTCCTTTCCCTACCCTACAGGGCCAGATTCTGTGCCAGAGGCGTGGCCACTGTTGCTTCCCCCAGGTAGGTCCTTCCCCAGATGGTACTCAAACAGGAGTACTTATTGTTAAGGAGGACAGCCATTGGGGTACTCTCTAATATCTGACTCTTGCCCTTTTCTCTCCTGACTGTTACCCACTTACCTGTCTCCCAAGGCCTCAGTGTGACTACTTGCTAATAGCTCCTCTCTATCATTTCCTCACTTCCTCTGACCAGAAAAAGTCATCGAGCTGCATCTCCAGTTCCCTAACGCGGTCCCTCAGGAGCTGCAGCTCGATGCGCCTGGTGCAGATGTGGCCATTGAGGAGGCTGGGAATCTCTCAAACATCCCATATTTGACTCCCAGTACAGAACACTGGCATCACAGACATACTTCATATTCCTATTCTTCACAAGTAACTTACCTTGCCTCAAACTGTTGTCGCCGAAGCCCCCGTTGAGTCAAAGCCCTCCTACTCTGACTTGCACTACTCCAAAGTTCGCTCCTCTGATGCCCGCTGTACAATGCTGTCTTCTTTTTATACTCTTCCCACCAGTCTAACTTGCTGATGTTCACACACCTATGCAGTCGTTCCTCAATCAAACCTTGCCCGAGGAGAAAAACTTTGCCTGAGAAAGCTGCTCCTTTAGAGAATATTGTGACTACTCAACCCTTGTAGCTGGTCTGCATGGATTTACTTACATTAGAACCCGATCAAAGTAACACAAAAGAGGTGTTAGTAATAACTGGTCAAGTCACTCAATATGCTTTGGCTATTCCTACACCTAACCAAAAAGCCAAGACAGATGCAAAGTGCCTATGGGAGCATTTTAACTTGCATTATAATTATCCTGAGCATCTACACAGCGATAGAGGGCCTGACTTTGAATCCTCCTTGATTAAAGGATTGTGAGACAGCTGGAATTCAGTAAGTCAGAAGTACACCATATCATTCCAGAGGAAACCCTGTCGGGAGGTTTAACAGAACCCTCTTAGATACGTTGGAAACCCTGGAGACACTAGAATACTACAGCACAGTACAGGCCCTTCATCCCTCGATGTTGTGCCGACCCATAAATACCTTAAAAATAGAGTACTAAACCCACACTACCCCGTAAACCTCTATTTTTCTTTTATCTATGTGCCTATCCAAGAGGCTCTTAAATACCCCTAATGTTTTAGCCTCCACCACCATCCCTGGCAAGTCATTCCAGGCACCCACAACCCTGTGTAAAAAAAACTTACCCCTCATGTCCCCCCTAAACTTCCCTCCCTTAACTTTGTACATATGCCCTCTAGTATTTGCTATTGGTGCCCTGGGAAACAGATACTGACTATCCACCCTATCTATGTCTCTCATAATCTTGTAGACCTCTATCAAGTCCCCTCTCATTCTTCTATGCTCCAAAAAGAAAAGTCCCAGCTCTGCTCACCTTGCCTCATAAGACTTGTATTCCAATCCAGGCAACATCCTGGTAAATCTCCTCTGCACCCTCTCCATAGCTTCCACATTCTTCCTATAATGTGGTGACCAGAACTGAACACAATACTGTAAGTGTGGTCTCACCAGACAGTTGTAGAGTTGCAACATGACCTCTCTACTCTTGAACTCAATTCCCCTGTTAATGAAGCCTAGCATCCCATAGGCCTTAACTACCCTATCAACCTGTGCAGCGACCCTGAGGGACATATGGATTTGAACCCCAAGGTCCCTCTGTTCATCCACACTCTTAAGTAACCGACCATTAACCCTGTACTCAGCATTCTGTTTTGTCCTTTCACAATGCATCACCTCACACTTATCCAGATTTAACTCCATCTGCCACTTCTCTGCCCAACTCTTCATCCTGTCTATATCCTCTTGTAACCTTCGGCAACCTACAGCTGCATCCAACTCCGCCAATCTTCGTGTCATCCACAAATTTACTTACCCATCCTTCCGCCTCTTCATCCAGGTCATTTATAAAAATCACATAGAGCAGGGGTCCCAGGACAGATCATTGTGGCACTCCACTAGTCACCGACCTCCAGGCAGAATACTTTCCTTCCACTACTACCCTCTGCTTTCTTCCAATAAGCCTATTTTTTTATCCAAACAGCCAATGTTCCACTGATCCCATGCCTCATGACTTTCTGGATGAGTCTTTCGTGGAGGGAACTCGTCAAATGCCTTGCTAAAACCCATGTAGACCACATCTACTGCCCTACCCTCATCAATTGCTTTTGTTACCTCTTCAAAAAACTCAGTTAGTCTCGTGAGGCACGACCTTCCCTTCACAGAGACATGTTGACTATCCTTGAGTAGACTGTACTTCTCCAAATGCTTGTAGATCCTATTCTTAAGAATCCTTTCCAATAGTTTGCAGACCACTGACATAAGACTCACTGGTCTATAGTTCCCAGGATTCTCCCTATTACCTTTCTTAAACAAGGGAACTACATTTGCCATTCTCCAATCCTCCGGCACCTCCCCTGCAGCCAAAGCAGATTCAAACATCATAGCTATTGCTCCAGCGGTCTCTTCTCTCACTTCCCACAGCAAACTGGGGTATATCATGTCCGGCCCTGGGGACGTAACAATCTTGATGAGACAAAAGATAAAAGTCACTGGCGAGAATTTGTGAAACACCTAGTCAATGCTTATAATTGTACTAGGAATGAGAGGACTGGTTTTAGTCCGTATGAGTTGATGTTTGGATGAAAACCCTGATTCCCAGTTGACTTAGCGTTCGGGCTACCCTTGAAAGGCAAACATGGTACATTACACTCTCAAAATGTAAAAAATTTGAAATCTCATCTTGAGGAAAACTTCAAGATAGCTAAAGTGGCAGACAAAAGCAATGCTAAATATGACAACACGAGGAAGTTTGTGACACTTCTCACGCTTTGAATTTTTTCAATGATTTTAAGTTCCCTGGCCCCCACCGCCTTATTTTCACCATGGACATCCAGTCCCTATATACCTCCATCCCCCACCAGGAAGGTCTCAAAGCTCTCCGCTTCTTTTTGGATTCCAGACCTAACCAGTTCCCCTCTACCACCACTCTCCTCCGTCTAGCAGAATTAGTCCTTAGTCTCAATAACTTCTCCTTTGGCTCCTCCCACTTCCTTCAAACCAAAGGTGTAGCCATGGGCACCCGTATGGGTCCCAGCTATGCCTGCCTTTTTGTTAGCTTTGTGGAACAGTTCATGTTCCAAGCCTATACTGGTATCCGGCCCCGTCTTTTCCTTCGTTACATCGACAACTGCATTGTCGCTGCCTCTTGCACGCATGCTGAGCTCATTGACTTTGTTAACTTTGCCTCCAACTTTCACCCTGTCCTCAAATTTACCTGGGCTATTACCAACAACTCCCTCCCCTTTTTTGATCTTTCCGTCTTCATCTTTGGAGACGTCTTATCTACTGATAACTACTATAAGCCTACTGACTCTCACATATACCTGGACTATTCCTCTTCCCACCCTGTCTCTTGCAAAAATGCCATCCACTTCTCACAATTCCTCCGTATCCGCTGCATCTGCTCTCAGGATGAGGCTTTTCATTCCAGGAAGAAGGGGATGTCTTCCTTTTTTAAAGAAAGGGGCTTCCCTTCTTCCACCATCAACTCTGCTCTCAAACGCATCTCTCCCATTTCCCGCATATCTGCTCTCACCCCATTCGCCCACCACCCCACTCGGGATATGGTCCCCCTTGTCCTCACCTACCACCCCACCAGCCTCCAGATCCAACGTATAATTCTCTTTAACTTCCACCACCTCCAATAGGATCCCACCACCAGACACATCTTCCCTTCCCCCCCTTTCTGCTTTCCACAAGGATCGCTCCCTACGTGACTCTCTTGTCCATTCATCCCCCCCATCCCTTCCCACCAATCTCCCTCCTGGCACTTATCCTTGTAAACGGAACAGGTGCTACACCTGCCCTTACATTTCCTCCCTCACCACCATTCAGGGCCCCAGACAGTCCTTCCAGGTGAGGCGACACTTCACCTGTGAGTCGGCTGGTGTGGTATACTGCGTCCGGTGCTCCCGGTGCTCCCGGTGTGGCCTTTTATATATTGGTGAGACACAATGCAGACTAGGAGACCGTTTCGCTGAACACCTACACTCTGTCCGCCAGAGAAAGCAGGATCTCCCAGTGGCCACACATTTTAATTCCACATCTCATTCCCATTCTGATATGTTTATCCATGGCCTCCTCTACTGTCAAGATGAATCCACACTCAGGTTGGAGGAACAACACCTTATATTCCGTCTGAGTAGCCTCCAACCTGATGGCATGAACATTGACTTCTCTAACTTCTGTTAATGCCCCTCCTCCCCTTCTTACCCCATCCCTGATTTATTTATTTCTACTCCCTCCTTTTTTTCTCTCTCTCTTTCTGCCCATCACTCTTTGCCTGTTCTCCATCTCCCTCTGGTGCTCCCCTCCCCCTCTCTTTCTCCCTAGGCCTCACGTCCCATGATCCTTTCCCTTCTCCAGCTCTGTATCCCTTTTGCCAATCACCTTTCCAGCTCTCAGCTTCACCCCACCCACTCCTGGCTTCTCCTATAATTTTGGATTTCCTCCTCCCCCTCCTACTTTCAAATCTCTTACTATCTTTTCTTCCAGTTAGTCACGCATTTTGCGTGTGTTGCCTAAATATGACAAACATTTAACAGTTTCAGAGTTGAAAGAGGGAGACCAAGTGCTAGTAAGTGCCTACGATGTAAAAACAAAACAACACACACAAAATGCTGGTGGAACACACCAGGCCAGGCAGCATCTATAGGAAGAAGCACTGTCGACGTTTCGGGCCGAGACTCTTCATCAGGACTAACTGAAAGAAAAGATAGTAAGAGATTTGAAAGTTGGAGGGAGAGGGTGAAATCTGAAATGATAAGAGAAGACAGGAGGGGTGGGGTGAAGCTAAGAGCTGGAAAGGTGATTGGCAAAAAATACTAAATAAATAAGGGATGGGGTAAGAAGAAGAAGAGAGGCATTAATGGAAGTTAGAAAAATCAATGTTCTTTTATTTATTTATTCCCCCCCTTTTTACCCTCTCTCCTTTTTTTCTCTCTCTGCCCCTCTCACAATCATTCCTTGTCTGTTCTCCATCTCCCTCTGGTGCTCCCCTCTCCCTTTCTTTCTCCCGAGGCCTCCCGTCCCATGATCCTTTCCCTTCTCCAGCTCTGTATCCCTTTCGCCAATCACCTTTCCAGCTTTTAGCTTCACCCCACCCCCTCCGGTCTTCGCCTATCATTTCGGATTTCCCCCTCCCCCCACTACTTTCAAATCTCTTGCTATCTTCTCTTCCCGTTAGTCCTGACGAAGGTTCTCAGCCCGAAACTTCGACTGTACTTCTTCCTATAGATGCTGCTTGGCCCGCTGCGTTACACCAGTATTTTGTGTGTGTTGTTCGAATTTCCAGCATCTGCAGATTTCCTCCTGTTGATGTAAAAACAAAGTTGCCAATAAATGGCAAGGAATAGTCTATGTAGTGGTGATCCAAGCTGGTGATCTGCCTGTCTACAAGGCACGCCTGTGAACCAGTCTGGGAACATATGAACATTACATAGGGATCTATTGCTCCCTTGTGGATTTCTTCCTTCTGAAGAAAATGAGGTGGTGATCTCTTTAAACTCACCCAGCAGAAGGCAGAAGGCAAAGGCACGAACATGATTTCCCAATACGTCAGAGCGGCATGGAGGGAAATTGTCCGCCAACTGGAAATCCAGATATGACCTATGACCACGATGGAGAAAATGAGCAACTTTCTCCTGGGCTTGTTCCCGAGCACACAACTCACACCTCACAGGACTACTAAGAGTGAACAGTCAGTTGAAGAGGAAGAAATTCCAATTAACTCTGAAGAGGATGAGGTTTGTTACCTCAGACCAAGATTTAACATTGTAGATGAACCTTCTAAGAATCTGTTACGTATCCCGTAACTGGATCACTTACCAGCAAAGATAGAGAGTCTGCAAAGTCTGCAAAGTCTGATGGTACCATTTTCAAACGTTTTTATTTATAAAGGGGCACAAAAGTAAGGTTAATACAAACATTCAGATACCATAAGTTGTCACTACTCAATCTAAAGCTCAGGTATAGTAATAACCAATAAGAAATAAATTCTATCGTTATCTAGGGGTAATGTATATATTGTTCGCTGTATATCTGAAAGTCTCTTGCGGTCACTGCAGTTCCACCAGCTGCCGTCTTTTGTGGTGTCGCGTTGGTGCACTTTTGTTAGAGAGAGAGAAAGAGAGAGAGAGATTGAATGAAACAGTTACCCGCCGGGTTTGTCCAACCTTTAGGAGTTCGATTCCGTCTTTTGTCTCGTTGGGGAATGGGCGCTCGCTGGTGGCCTCCCCTGTAGCTAAGCCGTTCTCTCGTGGTGAGGTCGCCAATCCCAGGCAAGGAAAAGACGCACACGAACCCCCCCCCCATGGGCTGTCACTATTAAACGCTGTCGCAGGATTTCTAGCGTGTCTTCTGGTGCGTCTGAGGGGCCGACTTTACAACCCCTCTTTTATCCGAACTCACGGGGTCTCAGATGTCAATCAGGTTGGGATGATGCAATCTCTCTCCATCTCTCCACCCACGTTGCCCTGAGGGTATACACGTAGTACAGTTCCCAATTCACAAAGGTGTCTCCACGAGACAATGACCACTGGCGCCAGCTTTGCCTCGCCGTGAAACGAGGAACACCGCACGTATCTCTCTCTTCTCTTGGGTCATTGACCCCCCCCCTTCACTAGGGCTCTGGCGATTCTCACAAATGAGGGGGCTGGGATCATAACACCTCCCCTCTTAAAACGTTTTTACCAGCGTTTAAAATGGAGTGGTACAGAGACTTACAGAGTTTTATGATTTAACATAGTACAAAAGCTTTTCTTTTAACTACAAAGCTGTACCGTCATACATTTTTCAGCGTCTAAACAGTTAACGATTACAGTGTCACTTCCTTTAATATGGTAACATCTTGTCCCTGACTAAAGGCTGGTAGCAGCAGATTTCAGCAGGCAGGGTTCCAAGGGGGTTGTCTTTGTTATTCACATGTTTTGTCAAAATCCTGTACAGCCGGTTTTCTATTTAAAAATGGCGCTCCCATTAGCCGTCACCTCTTTTCCGGTGAGTTCCTACGTGGGGGACCTGGGTAATTTGGCGAGGTACTCTCCCGCCTTTCCGTTCCATAAGGGTTATTCTCTCAACACCGTGTCCCAAACTTAAATCATCGTGGGAATTTCCACCCAAATCTTTAATGTTACACAGGTAGCTAACCCTTTCGTCAAGACCATGCAGGCTGATGGGTTTCAGTTCGAACCTTTCCCTCAGGCCGCATTTACATTTCGGCCTTTTCACAGCGCTCTCTTGAATAGCAATAGCGTGTGGGGCACCTTTACATTCCAAATCCACCTGTAGTCGATGCGCAGGCATCGCATTACCAAGCCCTCGTTTCTGTAGCTTGGTTGCTTCTTCTGACACCAATCTAAACTTTAAATTTTCTTCATTCAATTTGGGAACTACAAACTTCCCGTTCCCTTCAATAATAATGTTTATCCCCCCATGGTCGAGTTCCACTTTAAGGTTCACCACCCCTTCGTGTACCAACACCTGGGAACCCTCCCTTCCCCCAATTACCAGGGTTAACCCTGTCTTCAGTAAACCCAGTCCATCTGACCCACAGGGACTGCATTCCTTTTCAACTGAATCAAATACCTCAGACCTTTTCTGAGCTCCATTACTAGGTTCAGTACCACGTGCATCCACATCTTGGACACACTCAAACGGGACATCTGCCTCTTCCAGGCTTTCAATACCCGTACCCTTTTCAAATTCTAACTTCCCCTGATCCTCCCAGTTCCTCTCTGGGCAACTCCCTTCCGGAGTAAACTCAACCCCGCGGGCTGAAACAACCTCGTCTGCCAACCCAGCAGACCTCTCCAAGGTAATGGCATCCTTTTCATCTAGGACTGCCTTCATCTCATTATCGGGAACACCTTGATAACTCTCAACTTCTTCAAACAGGGCTGCCACCCCCGACAGATCATCCATGTCCAACTCTGGACCTTTTAACAGCTGTTTCCATTTCTCCTCTTTATTTCCTACCTCTAGGACCTTTCTCTTCGCTAAGGGAAGATCTCACTCCTCTCCCTTAACCCCTTTCACTGTACTACTCTTCGGTTTACCATCCTCAGAACCCTCGTGGTACAGGGTCGGTAGGACCGTCACGGCCAAATCAATACTGGCCAGATTTAAACTGCTTGCTTTCTCAGCTGCCTTTCTCGACTGGCTGTGAATGCTCGCGCCTGTGGTACAGACTGGAGATGCGAGGGGCGGGGCTGCAATCCTCACAGGCTGTTTGAGCCGTGTCCAAACCTGCCCCCCGGCTAAATCATTTCCGAGGAGGACGTCCGCGTCAGTTCTCGGGAATTCTGATGGCACCCCTATTTCGACTGGTCCAGATACCAGCTCACAATCCATAATTACCTGATGTAGGGGCACCATTTCTATTCTTGTACCTATCCCCTTCAAGGCGACCATTCCCCTTCTCCGACCGAAATCTAGTATCTCACGGCGGATCAACGACAGCTCCGCCCCGGAGATTCGGATGGGAATGGGTGGGTCTCCCCCCTTCACGGACACGGTTCCGGGTGACAGCCAAGTCTCTGACCCTTCTCGTACTCTGTCTACCCGGGGCTCTCTCGTCGATTGACTGATTACCACGGCACACCCGATAGGGACCGCTGCTCTCCCTTTTTCTGGCTCCTTTCTCGGAGCAAAGCACCTAGAGGCAATATGTCCTCCCTTCCCACAATTAAAACAGGTCAAGCCCGGAAATCTCGGGCCGCCTGGCCTTTCCCCCTCAACCTTACCACTAGCTCCCGGCGGGACCTCTGGCTCAGCCGGCGGACTTTCCCTACCGTTCCGACAGTCTCTCGGGTAACCTTTTGGCGAGGAAATCTTTATCCTGTGGGTTAGGGCATATTCATCTGCGAACCTAGCAATTTCTGAGATGGACTTATTCGCCTTCTCATTCAAATACATCCGGATCTCCTCCGGAACACACCCTTTTAATTCCTCAATCAGAAATAACTCCCTGATACGCCCATAATCCCCGTCCACCTGTTCCGCGGTGCACCAACAGTCCAAGAGCACACCCTTTTCATAGGCTAGCTAGGTATACGTTTGATTCCACCCTTTCCGTAAATTCCTGAACCTTTGTCTATACGCTTCAGGTACTAGCTCGTAACTCCGGAGAATGGCCTCTTTTACTTTGGCATAATTCTCCGCTTCCCCTTCCTCGACGGCCAAGGCCGCATATGCTCGTTGTGCCTTCCCCTTTAACACACTTTGTAACAACGCCACCCACTGCTCTTTGGGCCACTTTTGATTTACTGCCACCTTTTCAAAAAGCAAGAAATAACTATCAACATCCGACTCTTCGAATGGAGGTACTACCCTCAACTCCCGACTAACATTAAACCTCTCCTCTCGATCTAACCCTAGATCTCTTCGCTCTTTCTTTAGCTTCTCCATCTCCAAGTCATGTTCCCTCTGTTCTCATCTGTCCTCATACTCTCTTTGCTTTTCGGCTTGTTGTCTCTCTTTTAGCTGAATTTCATGCTGTCTTTGCTTTTCAGCTTGGTCCTGCTCTTTTCCCACCTCTAACGCCTTTAGTTGGAGCTCCTGGTCCCGTTTCACCTCTAACTCCTTTATGTGGAACACCTGCTCCCTTTCTTTCTCAGCCCTTTCTTACTCTCTCTCAGCCCGTTCTTTCTCTCTCTCAGCCGCTTCCAGCTGCTTCATTTTAAGTTCATGTTCCAACCTTAATTTCTCCAACTCTAGCTGATCCATTCCACTCGCTGGTACTTTTTCAGGGATATTTTCCAAGACCCCAGCTTCAAACACTTTCTTCCCAATGTAATACCGAGTTATGGCCCCTCGCATCTCCCGCTTTTTCATGGACGACCTCACTTCTGCGAGGTCCAATCCCTTCGCCAAATTTAATAAGTCTGATTTGGTGGCTGCCTCTGGCGCCTCTACAGTCAGGTTTTTCATAAATTCATCCACGTCCATCTTTGCTGGTTTCCCGTCTGGCTACCCGCGTACCAGATCCAAATTTTTTTTCTTTTTTTTTAAACTTACAAACCCAATTCACTGCCCTCCCAATTAGGTTTCAAATCTCAAGACGAGGCACCCACGTGGTTACGTATCCCGTAACTGGATCATTTACCAGCAAAGATAGAGAGGTCCGCTGAAGTCTGATGGTACCATTTTCAAATGTTTTTATTTATAAAGGGGCACAAAAGTAAGGTTAATACAAACATTCAGATACCATAAGTCATCAATACTCAATCTAAAGCGCAGGTATAGTAATAACCAATAAGAAATAAACTCTATCGTTGTCTAGGGGTAATGTATATATTGTCCGCTGTATATCTGAAAGTCTCTTGCGGTCACTGCAGTTCCACCAGCTGCCGTCTTTTGTGGTGTCGCGTTGGTGCACTTTTGTTAGAAAGAGAGAGAGAGAGATTGAATGAAACAGTTACCCGCCGGGTTTGTCCAACCTTTAGGGGTTCGATTCCATCTTTTGTCTCGTTGGGGAATGGACGCTCGCTGGTGGCCTCCCCTGTAGCTAAGCCGTTCTCTCGTGGTGAGGTCGCCAATCCCAGGCAAGGAAAAGACGCACACGAACCCCCCCACCGGCTGTCGCTATTAAACGCTGTCACAGGATTTCTAGCGTGTCTTCTGGTGCGTCTGGGAGGCCGTCTTTACAACCCCTCTTTTATCTGAACTCACGGGGTCTCAGATGTCAATCAGGTTGGGATGATGCAATCTCTCTCCATCTCTCCACCCACGTTGCCCTGAGGGTATACACGTAGTACAGTTCCCAATTCACAAAGGTGTCTCCACGAGACAATGACCACAGTCGCCAGCTTTGCCTCGTCGTGAAACGAGGAACACCGCACATATCTCTCTCTTCTCTTGGGTCATTGACCCCCCCTTCACTAGGGCTCTGGCAATTCTCACAAAGGAGGGGGCTGGGATCATAACAAATCAAGAAAACTTGTGAATAGTTACCCAGAAGAATTGTGGGCTCAAGCCCAAACCAACCACTTACAAGCACTCTAGTTACAGAAAAGGTGCTGGAATACCAAAGAAATGTAAGTTACTTTCCTGACGTAGAGGTGCTCACTGTATCCTTATCCTCGTTATATGTGGGGGATACATTCTTCACAGTCAACGCATAATGTGAACAATTATTTAAATGTAGAAAATAGGGATGCATTCCAGAGGGCTTCCTAAATGTTTTATCTGTAATTTACTCACATTTTCATAACAGTATGACACAAAAGCAGTACCACAAGGCAACATTTGTATCATATTTCATCAATTTAAGATCATACTCAATGTAATAAATCATAGAAAGTTACAGTACTCACCAACAGTGGCAGGTGTGTTCGCTTCGGGAGATGAGTGATTGTTGTGGTGTCAGGATCATATCAAGCACAGCAAGGTGTGAAGGAAGACTCACAGAACTCTTAGAACTCTCGGCAGCAGGAGATGACACCGGTTTGAAGAAAGTGGTGAGGGTTGTTTTCTCGGCAGCATTTTGCTTTACAGCATAAATTTACTTGTAGGGAAGAATGGTTGATGGCAGGGAACGACTGAAATGCTGACTCCGTTCTAAACTTGGGTCCATGTCCATCACCATTTGTGCCAAGTGTTCCGACTTCCACCATTCCCTCACCGTTGGTAACCTCCCGGGATTTTCAAAATCGTCTGTTGCTTGCAGCATCTGAGAGATAGTTCACCGTAAAAAAAACGCCTTGAATGTGGATCACACCTTGGTCGAGTGGTTGAATCAGCAATGTTGTGTTAGGCGGCAGGAAACGCACTGTTGCGTTAGGATGAATGTTGTCCAAATGTTTAGGATGGGCTGGCGCATTGTCAAGCAACAAAACAACTTTAAAAGCAAAATTCTGTTCCCAGCAGTAACATCCCAGCGCTGTGTTACCTTCAGCTGATGCCGTGCTGTTTATAATTTCCAACTTTTTTTCAAGTGTTAAAGCGGTTCTCTGCCACTCGGCTGATGGCTCAGGACATGACATCGGACGCTTAGGAGGCATAGTTAAATAATTCAAACACAAAATCGCTGCACCATAGGTAAAACCAACAAAAGTTTAAGAGCGCAAGATCACATATCCGCACCTTTCCAAAACCAATGCAAGACTGGCGGGATTGAGATTGTGAGGCGTGCGCACCTGACTTGTATTGGCGGGAAAGAGGTGATTCTCATCCCAACAGTGAGACTGTGAGGCGTACACACGTGACTTGTATTGGCGGGAAAGCGGTGCACCTCGCATAACTGTGAGTTTTGGACGCATAGAAGGAGTCATTGTTAGAAATAGGTTCCTCGCATAATTGTGAATCCGCAAAGTCTGAAGAACATATAACGAGGATAGGGTGTAACTTACCTCTCAGCTCTGAAGAAAACCCAGTGGAAGAAACAACTGAAGAAATGCGTAATCAATTTAGGATGAAAGGAGTCTGGAAATTACATCACCAGGTGGAGCTTAGGAGGGATAATGGCACCTAATGGTGACTCCTTTGCTTGCATCTTCTGAAACAGCTCTATTTCCAACTTTAATATCTTTATTTTGCCCTTTCAGGGTTCTTTTGAAGACCCTGACCTGGAGTTACACGCAGGCATCGGTTCGTTGTGGAAACGGGGCCCATTCTTGGGTTCCACCACTGGCCATTATTCGATATGCCAAGGGGTCGGCCTGAGAGGCGGCCTAGTGTTCGGAAGCCTAAGATCTCGGGGCTCTGGAGACAGGCGGATCAAGGGTCAGTATCATGGCAGGAGACTCGTATGTTGTCAGGGAGGCTGGAAAATCTTTCGCTGTGGCCCTGCAGACCCGAGGTCTTTGTGATCTTCGGACAAGGGCTCATAAAAAGCAACAAAACGGACTTTTAACATTATAAACTAGCAGGTGGTTGATAGGTCTCCCGCTCGCTGTGAAAATGGGGGCACCTCCCTCTAGAACCTGTGGTTTGTCGGATGAAATGCAAAGCCTTTGCGGTAACTTTGGTCAGTGTCTTTGCACACACTTGGGCTGGGTGACGGTACCGATGCGCTTTGTTTTGCTGGTGGGGAGGGGGGGAATCACTGCCGCTCATGCGGGGGAGTGGGGAACTTTGGGGTTCTACATTTAACTGTCATTCTTTCTATGGGGCACTCTATTTTTTGTGGATGGTTGCAAAGAAAAAGCATTTTAGGATATCTATTGTATACACTTCCCTAACATTAAATTCGACTTTTCAACCCCAAATGAGTCTGAGATTTCACTAGAAAAAGAGACACCTGATGAAGTGTTAACTAGAAAAGACAGGACAAATGAAAATACTCACAAAGAGCCTGAACTCAGAAGGTCTTCCAGACACAGAGAAAAACCTAGAACTCCAACATACCTGGAGCTTGGAAATGCTATACTGTAGTGACAATAGTTCATTCCCTTTCCCAAGCTCTGAGCTCTTCCAGATTCCACATACGTTGAGCACCCCAAACCCATTACGATGCAACATGTAGCTGTATGCACAAGAACTAGCTATATTCAAAGGGAGAGGGTGTAAACCAGGTTAATTAATCCCAAAGATGTGATGTTAAAAAGCTCCACCTGAGGAACGATGTGAACGAGATTTACCCAACGAGAACAAGGCTCGGCTGACGCAGCGCGGGAAAGCGAGAGAGACGCAGCCAACTATTAGAAACTAAAGATATAAAATTGTTAAACGTGGAATTAGTAGTGATTATCCTTACTCAACTTACTTGAAAACCTTGGGGTGAAACCTCTGGAGGAGAGACGATAGCGATAAAATATCTATTGAAGCTATGGTTATAATATGCAGCAGCTTTAACAAGACAATATCGGCAGAGGTGAGTGTCCAAACTCCCTACTGTGTAGTTGGGAATTCGTTCTGTTAAATTATACCAAGGGAATTGGTGAGTTAAAACTTTTACTGTTCTGGGTGTATAAATTTGTGTGTGAAAATACATTCAGTGGTGTAACTGAGAAATGTTTGGAAATGGCAATGTGATAGAGTTATTTTGAAATAGAGTGTGCATAAACAGGGATTGTAATCCTGTTGTAAACAGGTCAGGTTTTTTTTGTGTAAGTTGTGAATTGACTTTCTGTGAATGATCAACTATTTTATCCAACGAAACAAGATGGCGAGCCACCTAAGCTCGAAGAAGCAGCGCCGGAACGAAATGTTTAATGATGTAGAGGATTTAATACAGTTGGATGTATAATTTATTTTCATTTGAAGGATCTGAATTTGATTTTCTGAGAGAACTGATTATTTTTGCAAATACTTTGATAAGTTACTGAATGAGATTTACTTTGTTTACAAGTTGTGATGTTGAAGAATTGTGAAAGGATTTAATATATATATTGAATTTGTAGACATACTGGTTGGAACTGAAACTGAAGTTAATTCAATTAGTTTTCTAACTAGAGATAAAGATCAGTTAGCCTGTAAACCTTTAAATAGGGAATAACACTAGATCTAATTAGTTAAAGAAATTGGTGTAATAAAGGTTATTATAATAACACTGATTCTAACTAAACAGGTTTTTTTTGTTGATAATCTGAGATTTGGAAACTATCAGAACGCTGGAATTTTGAATTGCTCTTACTCAATTAAATAATTTGTAAATTGTGTATTTTTTATAAGCCAGATTTACTTCCAGAAGTATGTGTTTTCTGATGACCTACCAGTGCCTAGTGTAGTCCTATGTAATTTGATTTTCTTGTAAAGAGTGTAGTGACCAGTCACACCAGATTACATCAGTGCCACACAGCTGTTACAGGTGGCTTTTCTCTGGGTGCTCTGGTTTTCTCCCACGTTCCAAAGATGTACTGGTGAGCCAATTAGGTTAATTGGTCATTGAAAATTGCCCCGTGATCAGCCTTGGGTTGAATCCAAGGTTTCTGGCATGACAGAAAGGCCAAAAGTGCATATTCCATGTTGTATCTCTAAATAAATAAATCATTTATACAGACAATGGTTCACATCAAACTAGTCCCATATGACTACATTTGGCCCATAATCTTCGAAATTCAAATGCAACTTCATTTTTTTAACCACATGTACATGAAAAGATATAGTGAAATGTGCCATCTGCATTAACAACCAGCACAAACTAAGGAAGTGTTGGGGGCAGCCAACAAGTATCACCACACATTTTGGCATCAACATTGCATACCTGTATGTCATAGCAGCTTACAGTACTCTGCAAAAATGCATATATTTTTGGTACATAGGCACCTATTCAGTATATATCTTTGGTGCCTAAGACTTTTGTACAGTACTGTAATAATTTTATGCATTGCACTGTATTTCTGCCACCCAAAAAACAAATTTCATGACATGTGAATGATAATAAACTTGATTCTGATATGGGTCTCTAATGTGAACTGAGTGGGAAGGGGAAAGGGAGCAGGGAGAGGGAAATTATGGTTGAGAAAAGGGAAGGGAGAGGGTTTCCGGTGATGTCATCGTCAAGAATGGCAGTTTAAGTCACTAGCTCCTCTGGAAAAACGTGTATTAACTCGTCAAATATAATATTTTTTGAAAAATATTTGAACTGAAAAGAGGGGAAAGAATGGGGAGAAGAAATGGAAATAGAAAAAGCGTCCAAGAGGAGTGCAGTGAGCGGCTCTCCGACCCGATCGCGTGCGAGCGAGGCAGCCGCTGGGCCTCGTTCAGACGAAGCGGCGAATATCTTCAAAATCCTGAAAGAAATAATGAATGTCCAGAAAGATATAAAGCAGCAGCTCCGTGATATTAAGGCAGAGCTCACCAGCGTTAATCAAAAAATAGCGGGGGCAGAGACTTGCATTGAGAAGGTGGAAGATTGTGTTCAAAACGTGGAACGGATACTGAGCAAGACAATAAAAATAATACATCACCAAAAAGGTAAACGGCTTGATCTGGAGGGAAGATTGTGGCGGAAAAATATCAGAATCTACAACGTTCCTGAAGGAGCGGCGGGCTCGTCTATGACGGAGTTTGTCGGAAAGTTACTGCGGGACGTGCTGGATCTTCCCCCGGCTCTGAAGCTGGAAGTCTAAAGAGCCCACCGCGCGTTAGTCCCAAAACCTACCCAGGATAGAAAGCCACACTCAATAATATTTAAATCCCTTCGGTACAGCACCAAGGCGGAGATTCTACGAAGGGCCTGGGGTAAGAAGAGAGTGTTTTTAGAGGATAAATTAATATATTTCAACCAAGATTAACCTCCCCCGCAGTCCTCCAGAAACGCAAAGAATACTCAGAAGTAAAGCGAGTATTAAAGCAAAATAAGATTAGATTTCAAACTCCGTACCCTGCTAAACTTCGAGTTTTTTATGACAACGGGACGCGGTTGTACCAGACAGTGGAAGAGGCGACTACAGACATGAAGCCCAGAGGGTTGTCCGTCAGCATGACCAAAACGAAGGAAAGCCTGGCTGAGGAATTGTCCCGCTTGGCTTGGGAAATAGTGTGAGAAACCAGAAAGCAGGAGCCGGGAGGAAGCCAAGAGAAACATATCAGGAAGAGACCGGGAGTTTCCCAAAGACAGTCCTCACCCCCTTCAGAACAGCCATGAGGTTTGGCTAAGTTTTAAAACATTGAGAAGCTAAACAGAAGCAAAAGTACACGGTGATATACCTATCTCGAGAAATATTTATTATAATGTGGATTTTATATTACTTAGTTGTTATTCTTTATTCGCTCACTTACTCCTTTTTCCCCACCAAAAGGAGAATATATATATGTGTACATATATGTGTATGTGTGTAATGTGCGTGTGTGTATATATATATATATGTATGTGTGTGTATGTATGTATATATGTGTGTGTCTATATATGTATGTATGTGTGTATGTATATATATATATAGGAGGAGTACACAGAGAAATCTTTTCTGTGTAATGGATTTGTTCACAGACTTTTATGAATACTGCAATGGGGCCCCTCAACTCAGAAGTAGGAGGGGTTATCCCCCACAGCTAGACATTTCCTCTAGCTCAACGCAGGGTCATCTACTAGAGACCTCAGCCTTGGAATCACACGTTCATTGCCATTTTTGTTATTATTTGAGTTTCTTGGTTCTTATTTGTTCAGGGAGTAGATCGATTAAGTTTTATTCTAATTTCAATGATACATTGACAAATAAATACAGATGGCTAAGGACAAGGTAAAATTCATTTCTTTTAATGTAAATGGGCTATTATATCCAATCAAACATAAGAGAATTTTATCCAAAATGAAAAAAGAACAAGCCCATGTAATATATTTACAGGAAACTCATTTAAGTGATAATGAGCATAAAAAACTAAAGAGAATGGGCTTCACTAATCTGTTTTTCTCCTCCTGTAAATCAGGACATAGGAGAGGAGTTGCTATTCTTATCTCAAGTAAGCTAAATTTTGAAAAAATATTCGAAATGGGAGATAAAGAAGGCAGATATATTCTGGTAAGGGGGAATATAGATGGTAATTCAGTTACTCTATTGAATATATATGCACTCCCAGGAAGTGATACTGGTTTCTTTCAGAAAATTACTGATATTATGGTAACGAAAAGAGGTCTCCTGATATGTGCGGGAGACTTAAATTTACAATTACAACCAGACTTAGACTCTTCCAATAGAAAAACCTATCAAACAAAATCTTTGCATAAGAAGGTTAATACACTTTTTGAGGATGTTGGTTTAATTGATATATGGAGGGACCTTTTCCCTGACATAAGGGATTACACTCACTCTTCAGCTCCACATTCTGTATATACATGAATAGACTATTTCATAACATTTGGAAAAGACAAAGACAAAATAAACACCTGTGGAATTGGGACAATAGATGTAAGTGACCATGCACTTACATTTATATATTTATCTGTTGATTTTGACCTACAACCAAAGAATACTATTTGGAAACTAAATTCAAGTCTACTCAATGATCCGTACTTTAAGGAACAAATTAAAAAAGAAATTGGTCTCTACTTAGAATTTAATGATAATGGAGAAGTTTCACCTCCCATTTTATAGGATACTCAGAAAGCAGTCTTAAGAGGGAAAATTATAGTGATATCTTCATATAAGAAAAAAATAAGGAATAAAACATTAGAGGAATTACAAAATAGGCTGAAGGAACTAGAGAAAATACACAAATTGAATTTGGCACAGGATACATTAGGGGAAATTAAAAGAATTAGGAATGAAATAAATAATTTGGCTACGCAAGAAATCAGGAAAAACTTAAAGTTTCTGAAACAGAGACATTATGAAAGTGGATCGAAATCTATGAAAATACTGGCATGGAAACTGAAAAAGAAGATAGCAGAAAATACAATTCATAGAATTAGGGACCCAAGAGTGAAAATAATAAAAAATAAGCTAAGTGAAATTCAAGAAGCTTTTGAAATGTTTTACAAAACGCTATATTCCAAAGTTCCAGGGGGAAGCATAACCCAAATTGACACTTTCTTGAATTCTCTAGAGTTACCTACATTAAGTGAAGAACAAAATAGAAGGATGACTGCTGACATAACTAAAGTTGAATTAAAAGCTGCAATTAGTAGGCTTAAATTAAGCAAGTCACCAGGATCAGATGGGTATACGGCAGAGTGGTACAAAGAATTTAAAAATGAGTTAATTCCTGTTTTACTCCCCATACTGAACTGGGCTCTAAAAAAGGCACAAATGCCACCCAGTTGGAAGGAAGTGATAATCTCAGCTATACCGAAAGAAGGCAAGGATAAAGTGGAATGCGGGTCATTTAGACCAATATCCGTTTTTAACGTAGATTATAGATTATTTACCTCCATCATGGCCAAACAATTAGAGGAGTTTCTACCCATACTGATATGTAATGATCAGACAGGTTTTATACAACAACGCCAGACTCAAGACAATATATGAAGGACATTTCACATTATGGATCATATACAAAAAAATAAAATCAAAGCAATAGTGATAAGCGTGGATGCTGAAAATGCATTTGATTCAGTTAATTGAAATTTCCTTTACAGTGTTTTACATAGATTTGGTTTCCAAGACACAATTATTAAAACTATACAGACACTATATGACAATTCTACTGCTAGGATTAAAATTAATGGATATTTATCAAATAGTCTTACCCTAGAAAGAGGCACATAGAAACATAGAATCATAGAAAATAGGTGCAGGAGTAGGCCATTCGGCCCTTTGAGCCTGCACCGCCATTCAGTATGATCATGGCTGATCATCCAACTCAGAACCCTGTACCTGCTTTCTCTCCATACCCCCTGATCCCTTTAGCCACAAGGGCCATATCTAACTTCCTCTTAAATATAGCCAATGAACCGGCCTCAACTGTTTCCTGTGGCAGAGAATTCCACAGATTCACCACTCTCTGTGGCACGAGACGGGGTTGTGCATGGTCACCACTACTCTTTGCGTTATATCTGGAACCATTAGCTCAATACATCAGACAAAATGAAGATATCAGGGGAATTACTATTAAAGGGACAGAGCATGAATTGGCTTGTTATGCGGATGACATTTTGATCTATCTAGGGCAACCAACATACTCTTTACCTAAATTGATGCAATCCTTTGAACAATATGGTCAATTATCAGGATACAAGATCAACATAGATAAAACCCAATTACTTTCATATTACTATAGCCCACCAAGAGAAATTGAAAGTCGATACCCCTGGGCATGGCACACAGAGTCTTTCAAATATTTGGGCATCATTATGCCAAAAGATTTGGCAAAATTATCAGAATGTAATTATCAGCCTTTATATAAAAAAATTAAGGAAGATGTGGCAAGATGGAACCTGATTCCTTTTTTCAGTCTCAGTTCAAGGATTGAGTCTATTAAAATGAATATACTGCCCTGACTGTTTTATCTCTTTCAGACCCTACCAATAGAGATTAATCAAAATCAATTCAATGAATGGAACAAGATGCTATCAAGGTATACTTGGCAGGGTAAAAGGCCTAGAGTGCATCTCAAAACTTTGCAATGAGCAAAGGAAAAGGGGGGATGGGGCTTGCCTTCTCTTAGAGATTATTATTTTGCAGCACACTTGAGAGATGTGATATGTTGGTGCAACCCATCATATGACGCTCAATGGAAAAACATTGAGGAGCGGGTACTTCCCATCCCCATACAAGAAATTTTGGCTGATAACAACCTGCAAAGGTACATAAATACTATTGATAACCCATGGGTGAAATTAACTCTTAAAATATGGAAAACTACCATAAAAGAATATAATCTAGAGGGAGATATTGCAATTCTTAAATGGTGTGCATATGACTCGGATTTTACACCAAATAAATTGGATATTAGATTTAAGGACTGGACAGCTAAAGGAATAACAGTTCTTTGCAACATAATGAAAGAAGGAACACTGTTCAGTTTTGAAATGCTTAAAGAGAAACACTTTTTAGAAAAACAAGATTTTTATTGGTATTTACAGATGCGACAATATGTTAATAAGATGCTTAAAAATGTAACCAAGGCAAATACATGCTTGATAGAGCTCTTTAGAAAAGCATATAATTCGGATAATGGTAGTAGAATCATTTCAAGCATGTATAAGGGGTTGTCAAATCTTAAAACACATTCGACTTCATACATTAAAACAAAATGGGAGAAGGAAGGAGGGATAATAATATCTGAGGAAGAATGGACAACAATATGGAGATATCAATGGAAGTGTGCCAGTTCACAGAAATGGAGGGAGTTTGGAATTAGATGACCTTGATTGGGTGTCTGTACCCACGCCAGACCCTGGCACTTATTTGCCACCTGTCCTACACCCTGCCCACGGCATTCCACCCTCAGAATTCCCAACATATAAATTTACAAACTCGTGCTCCACTCCATGTTAACAAATACAGTACTGTGTTAAAGTCTTAGGCATGCTAGCTATATATATGTGCCTAGAGTTTTACACAGTTCTGTAGAACACAACTAAAACATAACAGAATAAACAACAAAACAACTGTGAAACGAGCAACCCACAAAATGGTGGAGGAGTGGAATGACATTTACAATTTTCTAGAGCTTTCGAACTGTGCCAGATTTTATTGATTCTGAAAAGATCATTACTAGGTCTTACAGGTTCTCTTCAGCTACCTCTTTCAGAACCCTGGGATGTAATCGAACTGGTCCAGGTGACTTACCTATCTTCAGACCTTTCAGCTTCCTGAGCACCTTCTCCGTATTATTAATGACTGCACTTTCTTCTGCCCCCTAACACTCTTGAACCTCTAGCATACTTGCTAGTGTCATCCACACAGAATACTGATGCAAAATAATTATTTAGATAATCCACCATTTCTTTGTCACTCATTACATCATTTTTAGCATTCCAATATCCACTCTCGCTTCTCTTTTTATTTATATATCTGAAAAACTTTTGGTATACTCTTTGATTTTTTGGTTAGCTTACATGTTTAATCTTTGCCCTCCTCATTTTTTTGTGGCATTCTGTTAGTTTTTAAAGGCTTCCTAATCATCTAACTTCCCACTAATTTTTGTAATGTGATATGACACCCACTCTTTTGTTTTCATGCTCTATTTGGCTTATCTTGTCATCCATGTTTGCCTCATTCTCCCTTTTGAATACTTTTGCTTTGGGATGCATTCATCCTGCATCTTCCGAATTGTCCTCGGAAATTGCAGCCATTGCTGCTCTACTGTTATCCCTGCTTGTCTTCCATTAAAATGTAGTCAGCTCCTCTCTCATGTCTCTGTAATTCCATTTACTGTACTGTAGTACTAATACATCTGACTTTATCTTCTCCCTCTCTGACTGCAGGGTAAATTCTTTCACATTATGATCACTGTCTTCCAAGGATTTCTTGACCTTAAGTTCCCCAATCAAATATAGGAGGTTCATTACACAACACTCAATCCACAATGGTCCTTTATCTAGTGGGCTCAACCAGAAGCTGCTCTAAAAAGCCATTTCTTAGGTATTTTACAATCCCGTCTCTTGAGATCCAGCACCAATCTAACTGTCCCAATCTACTTTTATATTGATATCCCTCATGATTATTGTAACATTGCACTTATTACGCAGCTTCTATATTTCCTTTTAAAATTTATATTCCAAATCCTGGCGCTATTCAGGGACCTATATATAACTCCCATAAGTTTTTTTTAACCCCTGCAGCTTCTTAACTCTCCCCACAAGGATTCTACATCTTCCAATCCCATGTCACCTCTTTTGAAGGATTTGATTTAAAGTTCTTATGAACAGAGTCACACCATCCTCTCTGCCTACCTGCCTGTACTTTTGATACAACATGTATCCATGGATGATAAGCTCCCTCGTATGATCTTTTCTCAGCCACAACATTATAAATGCCAGTTTCTAACTGCTACGAGATCATCTCCCTTATTCCGTATACAGCGTGCATTCAGATATAACACCTTCGACCGTGTATTCATTATTTTTTTTAATTTTTCCACTTGTTACACTGCACCTCATTCCATTGACTGCAATTTTGCCCTATTATCTGCCTTTCCATCCTCACTGTCTCATTGCACACTGTATCAAATTGTATACCAATTGCCATTACTAAACTCAGCTCTATCACTGGTTCCCATTTTCCTTGTCAAATGAATTTAAATCCTCACCGGTAGCTCCAGCAAACCTGCCCATGAGGATATCAGTCCCCCTTGGAATCAGGTGTAACTTGTCCTTTTAGTACAGGTCATACCTTCCCTAGAAGAGATTCCGGTGATCTAGAAATCTGAAACCCTGCCCCCTGCTTCTGTTCCTTAGCCACTCATTCATTGAGGACAGGAGGTAATCCAGAGGTTACTATATTTGGAGGTTTTGTTCTTCATCCTTTTCTCTATACTCACTGCACAGGGCCTCTTCCCCCTTTACGTATGTTTTTGGTACCAATGGCACCTCATCCTCTGGCTGCTACCGTCTCTCATGAGATTCTGCTGCAGCAGCTCTGAGCCCTACTGGACCCTAGCATCTGGAAGGCAACACACCACCCTGGCTTCCTATTCACGGCCACAGAATCTCCTGTCTGTCCCCCCAGCAATTGAGTCTCCTATCACTACTGCTCTGTCTAACTTCATCCTTCCCTGTTGAGCCTCAGAGCCGGCCATAGTGCCACTGGCCTGGCTGCTGCTGCTGTGTCCTGATAGGTCGCCCCCCTCCCCCAGCAGTATACAAAGGGGTATACTTGTTGCTGAAGGGAATGACCACAAGGGAACCCTGTTTTGACCTCTTATTCCTCTTACCGCTCCTGATAGTCACCAATCTACTGCCTGAAGCCTGCATTCAGTAATAAACTCATCTATGAAGATTTCAGCCTCCTGGATGATATTAAGTCCAGCTCCAGTTCCAGGACCTGAAGTCGACTACACTTCCTGCAGATGTGGTCATCGGGAAGACTGTTAGGTACCACATCTCATATGAGGACCATTCCACTGATGAACTAATATTCTGTCTACTCTTGTTATGCCTCTAACTTCCCAAAGTTAAGTTCTAGCTTGCACCTGTTCTCACCGTCATTGATTCAGAGAGGAGGAGATATGATTTGCAATTTATACTGACTGGTCTCCCAGTGAGAAAGTCAAGGACCCAGTTGTAGGAGGAGGTACAGAGGCCCAGGTTTTGGAGCTTGCTGATTAGGACTGGGTTGTAATCAGTAAGCAGCAGCCTGACGTAGGTGTTGCTATTATCCAGTCTATCCAATACCAGGTAGAGAGCCAGTGAGATTGTGTCTGCTATAGTCCTCTAGTGGCGAAAAGCAAGTTGCAGACAGTCTAGATCCTTGCTTAGGCAGGAGTTGATTCTGGCCATCACCAACCTCTCAAAACACTTCATCACAGTAGACGTGAGTGCAACTCATTGAAACAGCTCACCCTGCTCTTCTTGGTTTCTTGGGCACTGGTAAGATTATCATCCTTTTGAAGAAAGTGAGAACTTTCAAATGCAGCAGTGACAGACTGAAGAAGTCCACCAGTTGGTTGGCACAGGTTTTGTGTGCCTTACCATCAGGGCCTGATACCTTGCAAGGGTTCACCTTCTTGAAAGTTCTGACATCAGACTCCAAGACAGGAATCACCAGATGCTGCATTCATTCACACAGGTATATTTTTATTCTTCCTTTCAGGGTATGCATAAAAGTTGTTGAGCTCATCTGTGAGTGTAGTATCACAGCCATTGATGATGATAGGATTTGCATTGTAGGAAGTAATGGACTGCAAACCATGCCAGAGCTGGCATGCATCTGATTCCATCTCAAACTTCAAGTGAAATTGTTTTTGGCCTTAAAATAGACTTCTGAAGGTCATATCTAGATTCCTTGCATAGTTCTGCATCACCAGGCATGATTGAGATTCATTTGAATGTCAAGCATTACTATGGCCTACGGCCACACCTTTGATCCATATTTCTCCATCTGGTTGCTCCAGATATCCAGCGTCAGCAGTCTTTTCTGTCTACATAGACAAACCATACTTGATCTGTCAAATATATCAAGTAGATTTGCCAATATATTTCATAATGTCATTGTCTAAAAAAAATCTCAGTTTACAAAAAGTTAATTCTTAACAACTTCTGGGGTCATTGCGTCATGGAGCACTACAGCACAGAAAAATGCTAATCTGTGCCAAACTATTATTCTGCCTGGTCACATTGACCTGAAACTGGAACATAGTCTTCTATATCCCTCCTATCCATGTGTTAATCCAAACTTCTCTTGTATGTTAAAATCAAATCCCCATCCACCACTTATTCTGGCAGTTCATTCCACACTCTCACCATCCTTGGAGTGAAGAAGTTTCCCCCCAAGTTTCCTTAAACCATTCACCTTTCACCCGTAATTCATGACCCTTAGACGTACTTTCACCTAACCTCAGTAGAAAAAGCCTGCTTGCATTTACCCTATCTATACCACTTTTCTAGGAGGAGAGAATTCCATATTGTGATGACGAAGGATGTGTTGGTGTTTCATGTGTGACAGGACAAATAAGGAGTGAAAGCCTAATCATTACCTTGGTAAATCTGGTGAGATTAAACATTTAGAGGTCTACAGTGTCAATCTCAGGGAAGTTGATCCGCAATGTCAATGGCACGTCTTGATTTACCATGCCAAAATTCCACATATTGGAAGATGTACTTGCCTTTGGATTCATTTATGAAACAAAGGGAAACTGAGTGAGCTAATGGATGGATAGATAGTTGTTTCAAAAACAAAACATCCAAACCTAGCAAAAATAAGATGTATGAAAAATACATTGGTAACCAATTTTGCAGCATTTTCTGTTCAATGTACATTGACATTTAGGGTCGTAAAGAAAGCTTTAGGCACATTGGCATTCATGAATCAGTATATTGAGTACACGAGTTTGGATGTTAAGATATTGTTGAAGCCTAATTTGAAGTGTGCCAGATTTGTCACCTACCTACAGGAGCAATATCAATAAGATTGAAAGATTGCGAAGAAAAGTTTACAAAGGTTTTAAACCATAAGAATTTAAGATTTGAAGCAAAATTAGGCAATTTAGTCCATCAAATCTACTCCACCATAGCTTTTGCTTCCCCAGCCCTATTCATAGCCTTGACCACATAACCTTTGATGCTGTAGCCAATCAAGAACCTATCAATCTCTGCCTTAAATACACCAAATAACCTAGCCTCCACAGTTAGGTGTGGTAACAAATTCCACAAATTCACCACTCCAGCTAAAGAAGTTTGTCCACATCTCTGCTTTAAATGGATGCCCCTTTATTCTGAGGTTGTGCCCTTTTGTCCTAAACTCTCCCACCATAGCAAACATCGTTTTCACATCTACTCTGTCTATGCCTTTCAAATCTGAAAGTTTTCAATGAGATTCCACCCCCCCCGCTCTAAATTCCAGTGAGAATAGGCCTAGAGCCATCAAACATTCCTCACATGATAACTCTTTCATTTCTGGAATCATTCTTGTGAATCTCCTCTGGACCCTCTCCAATGCCAGCACATCTTTTCTTGGATGAGGACCCTAAACCTGTTCACGATACTAAAAGTGAGGCCTCACTGTTCCCTTATAATGCCTCAGCGTCACATCCCTGCTCATATTCTAAATTTCTTGAAATTAATTCTAACATTGCATTTTCCTTCCTCACCACTGATGATAATCTGCAAGTCAACCTTTAGGATGTTCTCCACCAATCTTCATGTCATCTGCAAACTTGGCAACAAAGCCACCTATTCCATCATCTAAATCAGAGGTGTCGAACTCAATTGCACATGGGGCCAAAACTCAAAGCACACTTTAGGTCGCGGGCCAAACAGGATAAGCATTTATTGAACACACTAAAACTAAACATTTTTTGAACATAAATATGAATAAAAACAGACAGGAATATTATTCCAGAAAAAATAAACTAAAACTTTAAATAACTTAAATATTTTGCTCTCCATAAAAATATCTCCTGTCAGTATTATACAAGTTAGAAATATAAGCATGCTGCAAAAAAACCCCGAAAATATAAATAATATTTGTGCTTTTCAGCAAAAGTTAAAACAACAACAAATCAAAACACTCAGTTTTCTTTGCTCTTATGCCGTTTTGTCAGAGCTGGATGCTTGGCATCTTTTCTTGGCAATAAGTTCGTTTAAGTTTGGTGTAAGGTTCTGTGTTGTGGAGATTCTCAGGATGGACTGCAGGTGTTCATCAGTGAGATGACTCCTGTGTGATGTTTTGTTAATCTTCATCACTGAGAAAAGCTTCTCACACAGATATGTGCTACCAAACATGCACAAGGTTCGAGCCGCATGTAGACGGAGCTGAGGCATTGCTTCAGGAATGGAGCGAATAAACTGTACTTTGTCGTACTTTGCCTTTAGTGTCCCATTACACTGCAGCTTTGACTTCAGAATAGCGTTGTATACAGCAACAGACGCTTGACGCGGGAATGTTCCCGGGTAGCCTATCTGCAGCTGTTGCGCTGCATTATGGGATCTGTAGTTTGCGTGTTATCAGCGCTTCATATCGCCGGGCCATTAATAATTAAAATAATAGATCTATCTAAAATTATCTTGTGGGCCGGATATAATTGTACGCCGGGCCAGATATGGCCCGCGGGCCTTGTGTTTGACACCTATGATCTAAATCATTGATGTATAGCATAAAAAGAAGTGGTCCCAACACTGACCCTTGCGTAACACCACTAGTCACTGGCAGCCAACCAGAAAAGAATCCTTTTATTCCTACTCACTGCCCCTACCAATCAGCCAATGCTCTAACCATGCCAGTAACTTTCCTGTAATGCCATGGGCTCTTAACTTGGTAAGCAGCTTCATGTGTGGCACCTTGTCAAAGGCCTTCTGAAAGTCCAAATGTATAACATCCATTGCATTGTCTTATCTAACCTACTTGTAATCTCCTCAAAGAATTCCAACAGGTTTGGCAGGCAAGATTTTCGCTTAAGGAAACCATGCTGACATTGTCCTATTGTGTCCTGTGTCACCAAGTACTCAATAACTTCATCCTTAACAACTGACTCCAATGTCTTCTCAACTACTGAGGTCAGTCTAGCTGTTCTATAATTTCCTTTCTTCTGCCTTCCTCCTTTCTTAAAGAGTGGAGTGACATTTGCAATTTTCCAGTCTTTTGTCACCATGCAATGGTCCAATGATTTTTGAAAGATCATTATTAATGCCTCCACAATCTCTACTGCTACCTCTTTCAGAACCCTAGGATGCAGTTCATGTGGTCTGAGTGACTTGCGTACCATTGAGTCTTTCAGTTTTTGAGCACCTTCTCCCTTGTAATAACTGCACTCACTTCTCTTCCCTCATACCTTTCAACTTCTGGCACACTGCTTGTGTCTTCCACAGTGAAGACTGATGCAAAATACTCAGTTAGTTTATCTGTCATCTCCTTGCCCCTGTTGTTATTTCTCCAGCCTGATTTTCTAGCAGTTCTATATCCACTTCCGTCTCTTTTATTTCTTGCATACTCAAAAAAGCTTTTACTATCCACTTTGATATTGTTTGCTAACTTGCTTTCATATTTCATTATTTCTCTCCTAATGATTCTTTCAGTTGTTTTCTGTAGTCTTTTGAAAGCTTTCCAAACCTCTGTCTTCCTACTATTTTGGCATTGTTGTATGCCCCCTTTATGGCTTTTATATTAGCTTTGGCTTCCCTTGTCAGCCACAGTTGGATCATTTTGCCATTTGAGTATTTCATTGTTTTTTGAATACATCTATCCTGCACCTTCCTCATTTTTCCCATAAACTCACACCATTGCTGCTCTGCTATCATCCCTGCCAACAGCTCTTTCCAATTTACACATACCATTTTCAACATCTCACACCACTGTAGTGTCCTTTACTCCACTGAAATACTGCTATGTTAGACTTTTCTTTCTCCCTATCAAAATTTCAAGTTGAACTCAAATCATATTTTGATCACTGTCTCCTAAGGATTCTTTTTTCCTTAAGCTCCTTCATCACCTCCAGTTCATTGCATAACACCCAGTCCTGTATAGCTGATCCCCTAGTAGGCTCAATGATAAATTGGCGGAACTTGAGACCCTGAATAATAGGGAAAGGTTGAAAAGTTTAGGTAATTATTTCCTAGGATGTTGGAGAATGAGTGATTTGATTAGAGGCATATAAAATTATGAGGGGTATAGATAGGGTCATTGTCATTTGTCCATTGTGTTACGAAGAAAACTGTGATTTGTAGGCGCTGGACTGATCTATGGGTCTGCAAATGGCTGGAGAGACCAATCCATGCTCAAGGTTCTTTGGTATTATGAACCAAAGATGGTAGCCACGCTGGGTTGGGGTCACTGGCTTGGGATCTCCTGGACAGCCAATTGTCCTTTCTCCCTCGTGTCACTGCATCCTTATGGAGGGAGGAGTGTCACTCAGCTTGATCCTGGGTGATAAGTTGGTTTGCCACCAAAGGCTCTTTGTGAAGTTTTCAGGACATCTTTATTACATTTCGTTTGTTGTTCTTGTAAATGCTTTCCTTTCTGTAGTTCACTGTAAAGCAGTCTTTTAGTTAACATGCAGTTTAGCATACCAGCTACATGGCCTGCCCTGAGAAACTGGGACTGCATCAGGATGGTGTAGATACTGGGGAGGCCCGCCTTGGTAAGCACCTCTGGGTCAGGGATTCTGCTACTTAATGTTGAGGAGCTTTCTGAGATCGACTGTGTGGAAATGGTTCAGTTTCTTGGCTTGTCATAGGTTCATTAACCATGTTTCACATGCATAAAGCAGTCTGGTAAATACAACAGCCTATACACCTTCAGCTTCATCTGTAGACTTGTGCCTCTTCTGTTCAGATGTTGGTCTTACGTCTCTCAAAATCTAGGCTTGCTTTGGCGATCTTGGTTTTTACTTCATTATCAGTGACGATGTCTGGGGACATGTCAAGGTACGGGAACCTGTTCACTAGATTGAGTATCTGACCTCTAATTGTAATGTTTGGTGTAATGTATGTCTTCTGTCGTCCTGGTGTTGATAGTGAGCCCAAAGTTGGTACATGTGTCAGAAAACTTGTGGACGCACTGCATTTAATCTTTTGAACCAGCATTGAGGGCACAGTCATCAGTAAAAAAAAAAGTCTATGATGATGTCTGTCATAACTTTTGTTTTGGCTTGGAGCATCCTGAGGTTGAATCCTTTTCTATCAGTGCAGAATCTGCTGCTGATACCTAGATCATTATCTCTGAAGGCATTAGTCAACATGGCAGAAAGCACCAGACTAAATAGTGTTGGTGCCAAGACACAGCACTGCTTGATTTGAGACAGGGAAATGCTCAGATGTCTCTCCATTGTATTGATCTCTGGCTTGTGTGTCATCAGTGCAATTGCTGCACCACGGAGATTAATTTCCTTGGGCAGCTGTACTTTGCCCTGATCTTCCACAGACCCTCTCTGCTAACAGTGTCAAAGGCCTTCATCAGATCAACATAGCAGGAGAACAGGTCAGCATTTTGCTCCTGACCTTGCTCTTGTAGCTGCCTTGCAGCAAACACCAGGTTGATGGTCTCAAATCTCTTTCCAGAATCCAGACTAGCTCTCTGGTAGGAGTCCCTGGTCAAGGTGTGGTGTGAGACTGTTGAGAGGAAGATCTTGCTTGTGATGGACAGCAAGGATATTCCCAGATAGTTGTTGCAAGACTGTCAGTTTCCCTTTCATTATATGGGTGGATGATAGATGCATCTTTAGATTCATGTGAAATTGTCTCTTGCTGCCACATGAGTTGGAGGGGCTGTGAAACTTTTCTGTTAGCACTGCACTACCATCCTTGTGGGCCTCAGCTGTATTGCATCTGTTCCAGGCGCTTAGCCGCTAGACAGCTGATGCATCACTTTCTGGGTCTCGACTAAAGTTGGTAGAGCATTCAATGCTTCATTGACAGGTACTTGGAGCAGGCAATTGATTGCTTCATCATTTATTGTCGAAGGATGATTCAGAACACTGTTAACGTGCTCAGCACACCTCTGACAAATTTTCTCTTTGTCCATGATCAGCATGTTCCCATCAGTACTAAGGAGCAGGGATGATGCTGATAATGTGAGGCTATAGACTTCTTTTAGTGCAGCTTAGAAGTTCTTTATATCATATCTATCTGCGTATGCCTGAATCTCATCAGCTTTATTGCTCAGCAAGAAATGATGCATCTGGTGCAGTTTGTGTTGTACAGTCCTTCATATGTTATTGAAGGCATCTTCTTTCAGATGGATTTAGGGTCACTGAGGAAAGCTTTCTGGAGACAATATTTCTCATCCAGCACTTGTTTGATATTGATACAGTTTTCATCAAGCCAATCCTTTTGATTTCTGGCAGCAGGCACCAGAATCTTTGCAGTAGTGTTGTAGATCAGCTCTCAAAGTGTTGACTGAGCAGTTTTCACATTCTGATTGTCCAGAGGGGTGGAGATTAAGATATTTTCCAGAGTGTCAACAGAAGACACTCATGTTGTTGCTTTTCAGCTTGGAGATGTTCAGCTGTCTTGGGGCTTTCTTTATTTGTCAGTGTCTCTTGGACTGGATATAGACATTCAGTTTAGAAGCAATAAGATGGTAGTCTACACCGCACATACACTTTGTCAGCCCTTGCATCCTGCCTGTCTCCCTTCCTGATGATGGTGTAGTCAATTAGATGTTAGTGCTTAGAACGGGGATACATTCACAAAGTTCTTTTATGGGTGGAAAGGCAGACAACAACATTGGTAATCAACAATTCATGTTTGACACATGTCTGGAGTAGTTGAAGATTGTTGTAATTGTAGCAGCCAATGCCATCTCAGCCACAGGTGAGATCTGAGTTCCAAGTGAGGATCAATGGTGGATGATCTACTCCAAAAGAAGCACAACATGCCTGTCGTAGGATAAATGCAAGCAGAAGTAGTGAAGGCATGTTCAATTTCAATGTTTAAGAGAAAATTGGATAGGTACAATGATGGGAGGTATATGGAGGGGTATTGTCCAGGTGCTGGTTGATGGGATTAAGCAGATTAATAGTTTGGCATGGACTAGATGGGCTGAAGGGCCTGTTTCTGTGCTGTATTGTTATATGACTTAAAGATTTTATGACTCCATTTGGAAACTCAGAAAAGATGTTCTTGCAATTATTTTGTCATATCAGTAACTTTTAAGCAAACCAGCCTAGGGAAAATAAAAAAAGACAATAAGAGAAGTTGCAGGAAATTTCAAAAACACACAATTCCCTCAGGATGATATTTATAAATGCAGCAAAGTACTCAACTCCATATTGTCAGATAGTTTCCCAAGAATTACATAACACTAACAAGTTATTGGAGCAAAGTGTGCATTGATGCTCCCTAGAGATCAGTGATGGGATCATTGCTCTTTAGAGCATCTTTTAATAATGAGTTTAGTTATGCAAGTAATCTTTTTGAAGAGTCTGATAACACCAAACTTTTCACCATCAATGACATAGCTGGTATAGAATGAAAAGAAAACTGGAGTGATTTATGAAATAGTTGATAAAACTTAGAAGCTGAAATGATACATTTTTGGTAGAAGGAATAGTGTCAAGCAAATTTAATATAATCAAAGTATGTGTATATCACCATATACCTTAGTACCTTAGAGATTTTCAAATCTAAACTTAATAGTTATTTCAACACACTATGTGAATGGGAATTTGGCAAGCTTGGTTGGACTGAATGACCTGTTGTCCAAAAAAAAACTTTCCAGTGTTTTCATATACTATTGAGATTCATTTCTTGCAGGCATTCACAGTAGAACAAACAGTCAATGAAAAACTATACACAAAGACTGCCAAACAACTAATGTGCAATAGAAGCAAATGTGCTAATACACACAAGCAACAAATAAATAAATAGTACTGGGAAGATAAGTTCCAGTGTTCTTCAAAGTGAATCCATAGGCTGTGCAGTCAGTTCAAATTTGTGGTGAGTGAAGTTATCCACGCTAGTTAAGGAGACCAATGATAGAAGGGTAATAACAGAACCTGGTAGTGTGGGATCTAAGACTCCTGTACCTTCTCCCAAATGTAGCAGCAAGAAAAGAGCATGGCCTAGATGGTGGGTGCCCTTGATGGTGGATACTGCTTACTTGTACAGCATTTCTTTTAGATGTGCTCAGTGGTTGGACCGGCTTTTCCTATGGCCGTAATGCAACCGGTCGAGATACTCGCCACTGTGCATCCACAGAAGTCTATTAGAGTTTTAAATGTCATGCCAAATCTGCACAAGCTTCTTGGAAAGTAAAGGTGTGACCATGCCTTCTTTGTTAGAATAAGTGTAGGTCATATAAAATAACGGAACAATGGAAGGAACAAAGAGCAAAAGACATTAAAGTTGGCAGGATAAACAGTTGCTGTAAAATTGGTGTGCGGAATGTTTGGGTTTATTAATATAGGAAAATATTACAAAAGGAAGAAAATTATATGAGACTTTAAAAAAGTACAATTTAAGCTTCAACTAGATGACTGGTGATTACTTGGGATTACATGAAGATGGATAAGCCTTAGACAAGCTTCACTAGAATTTATTAGGGACAGAGTTGCACACCTTCTGTTAAATGGAGGATGAGGGATGCAGAGAAAATTCCTTCAAATAAAGAGATGGTTGAATGGAGATTTGAAGTAAGTTTTAAAATAAAAATTTTACCTGTTTTAAAATGAGTGAAGCAAGTGATCGAATGGGCACTGGTTCTTGTTAACACTAGCTTGTATGGTACAGTACGTTTCTCTTCAGTAAGCATTCTAAATGTGCACTCTTAACAAAATGAACCTTTGAATCCACAGGTGATTCTAAAAAGACCAATTCACATTGTATAACATTTTACATGCTTCTTGATAACAAAATTCACTTCATCCCTACAGAAGTTATTAAAATAAAACCACACGTCAATGCTTTAAACTCTGGCCTGCCTTGAGTCCAGCACATAGGTGCAAACTCAAGGAAGACACACCAGTGTGCCCACTTTCTGAGAAGTAGTTTCAGCATATCATTGAACACTCCAATAAACTTCTACAGATGTACTGTTGAAGGACCATAAGACATAGGAGCAGAATTAGGCCATTCACCCTGTTGAGTCTGCTCTGACATTCCATTTTGGCTGATTCATTTTCCCCCTCAAGACCATTCTCCTACCTTCTCTCTATACCCTTCAATACCCTGACTAATCAACTAAGTAACAAACTTTGCTTTAAGTATACCAAATGACCAGGCCTCCACAGCCATCTGTGGCAATGAATATAACAGATTCACCACCATCGGGCTAAAGAAATTCCTCTTCATCTGTTTTCAAGCAATGTCATACTTTGACAATGATAAGACCATAAAATGGAGGAGCAGAGTTAGGCCATTCAGGCCATTGAGTGTACTGCCATTCTATCATGGTTGATTCAGGATCCCACTCAACCCCATACACCTGCCTTCTCGCCATATCCTTTGATAATAAAATCATAATACATAGAAGCCCATTCTATTTCTGAGGCTGTGCCCTCTGGTTCTAGACTCTCCTACTATTGGAAACCTCTTCTCCAGGTGTATTTTATCAAGGCCTTTTGATGTTTGGCAGGTTTTATTGAGATACCCCTTGTCCTTCTGTACTCTAGCAAATAAGGTGCAGAGTCATCAAATCCTGCTCATACATTAACTTTCATTTCCAGGAAAATATTCTGACTGGTTGTATCATGATGTGATATGGCAAATAAGATGTGCAGGAATATAAGAATTCTGGATTTAGTGTTATGTAATGAACAGGATTTGATAAGCGATCTCGCAGTAAAGGAGCCATTAGGAGGTAGTGATCACAATATGATAAGCTTTTATATGCAATTTGAGAAGGATAAGGGCAGCTCAGAGGTGTCAGTGTTGCAGATGAACAGGGGAAACTATGGAGCCATGAGGGAGGAGCTGGCCAAAGTTGACTGAATGGATAGCCTAGCAGAAAAGACAGTGGAACAGCAATGGAAGGTATTCTTGGGAATAATGCATAAGGTGCAAAATCAGTTCATTCCCCAGAGAAGGAAGGATTCAAAAGGGGGAAAGGGGCCTCAGTGGTTGACAAAGGAAGTCAGAGACTGCATAGCATTAAAAAAAAAGGAAATATGACAGAGCTAAGGTGAGTGGGAGGACAGATGATTGGGAAGTTTTTAAGGAACAACAGAACTTAACTAAAAAGACAATACGGGGAGAAAAAATGAGGTATGAACGCAAGCTAGCCAGGAATATAAAGGAAGATAGCAAAAGCTTTTTTAGGTATGTGAAGAGAAAGAAGATAGTTAAGAACAATGTTGGGCCCTTGAAGAATGAATTGGGTGAAATTGTTATGGGAAACAGAGAAATGGCAGAAGAATTTAATGAGTACTTTAGATCTGTTTTCACTAAGGAAGACACAAGCAATCTCCCAGATGTATGGATGGGCCAAGTACATAGGGTAACAGAGGAAATGAAACAGATTGACATTCGGAAGGAAACGGTGATGAGAAGACTAATGGAACTGAAGGATGACAAATCCCCAGGTCCAGATGGTCTGCACCCTAGGGTACTAAAGGAGGTGGCCCTGGAAATTGCGGATGCATTGGTAATCATTTTCCAATGTTCCTTAGATTCAGGATCAGTCCCTGAGGATTGGAGAATGGCTAATGTTATCCCACTTTTTAAGAAAGGAGGGAGGGAGAAAACAGAGAACTATCGACCTGTCAGCCTGACATCGGTGATGGGAAAGATGCTAGAGTCCATTACTAAGGATGAAATAGTGGCATATCTAGATAGCAGTGATAGGATTGGGCTGAGCCAGCATGGATTTACCAAGGGTAAATCATGCTTGACTAATCTGTTGGAGTTTTTCGAGGATGTAACCAGGAAGTTAGACGGGGGAGATCCAGTGGATGTAGTGTACCTCGATTTTCAGAAGGCATTTGATAAGGTCCCACATAGAAGATTGGTGGGTAAAATCAAAGCTCAGGGCATCGGGGGGAAGGCATTGACATAGATAGAAAACTGGTTGGCAGATAGAAAGCAAAGGGTAGCGGTGAATGGGTGTTTCTCGGAATGGCAGGTGGTGACTAGTGGGGTGCCACAGGGCTCGGTATTGGGACCACAGCTGTTTACCATTTACGTTAACGATTTGGATGAAGGCATAGAAAATAACATCAACAAATTTGTTGATGATACTAAGCTGGGTGGCAGTGTGACATGTGATGAGGATGTTAGGAGAATTCAGGGTGACTTGGATAGGTTGGGTGAGTGGGCAGATACTTGGCAGATGGCGTTTAATGTGAATAAGTGTGAGGTTATCCACTTTGGGAGTAAGAACAGGAAGGCAGATTATTATCTGAACGGTATAGAGTTGGGTAAGGGAGTAATACAAAGAGATCTAGGAGTCCTTGTTCATCAGTCACTGAAGGTGAATGAGCAAGTGCAGCAGGCAGTGAAGAAGGCTAATGCAATGTTGGCCTTTATTACAAAGGGAATTGAGTACAAGAGCAAGGAAATCCTCTTGCATTTGTACAGAGCCCTGGTGAGACCACACCTGGAGTATTGTGTACAGTTTTGGTCTCCAGGGTTAAGGAAGAACATCCTGGCTGTAGAGGAAGTGCAGCGTAGATTCACGAGGTTAATTCCTGGGATGTCTGGACTGTCTTACGCAGAGAGGTTAGAGAGACTGGGCTTGTACACGCTGGAATTAAGGAGATTGAGAAGGGATCTGATTGAAACATATAAGATAATTAAGGGTTTGGACAAGATAGAGGCAGGAAATATGTTCCAGATGCTGGGAGAGTCCAGTACCAGAGGGCATGGTTTGAGAATAAGGGGTAGGTCATTTAGGACAGAGTTAAGGAAAAACTTCTTCTCCCAGAGAGTTGTTGGGGTCTGGAATGCACTGCCTTGGAAGGTAGTGGAGGCCAATTCTCTGGATGCTTTCAAGAAGGAGCTAGATAGGTATATTATGGATAGGGGAATCAAGGGATATGGGGACAAGGCAGGAACCGGGTATTGATAGTAGATGATCAGCCATGATCTCAAAATGGCGGTGCAGGTTCAAAGGGCCGAATGGTCTACTTCTGCACCTATTGTCTATTGTCTATTAGAAGGTAGATGGATTAGTGGATTTAGTTCAATATATCATGGACATATCTCTCCACAATCAGTAAGTCCCAAGTCAGATGAAAGTTGACCATCACCAGAAGAAACAGCCGAAGCTAAATTAAATCATTGAAGCCTGAGACCAGAAAGCGAATCAGTGTTCAGCTCCACTGGACAAAGGAGAGGCAGTGGATGTCATTTTCTTAGATTTTCAGAAGGCATTTGATAAGGTGCCACACATGAGGCTGCTTAACAAGATAACATCCTATGGCATTACAGGAAAGATACTGGCATGGATAAAGAAATGGCGGACACCCAGGAGGCAGCAAGTGGTAATAAAAGGGGCTTTTTCTGATTGGCTGCCATTGACTAGTGGTGTTCCTCAGGGGTCAGTATTGGGACTGCTACTTTTCACATTGTTTGTCAATAATTTAGATAATGGAATTGCTGGCTTTGTGGCAAAGTTTGTGGATGATACAAAGATAGGTGGAGGGGTAGGTAGGTAGAGCTGAGGAAGCAATGCAATTGCAGCAGGACTTAGACTAATTGGGAGAATGAGCAAAAAAGTGGCAGATGGAATACAGTGTTGAGGAATGTATAAAAATGCATTTTGGTAAAAGGAACAATAGTGCAGACAATTACCTAAATGGGGAGAAGGTTCGGACATCAGAGGTGCAGGGGGGCTTGGGAGACCTTGTGCAAGACTCCTAGTTTTACAGGTTGAGTCAGTGCTAAAGAAGGCAATTGCAATGGTTGCATTTATTTCAAGGGGAATAGAATATAAAAACAAGGAGATAATGCTGAGCCTTTATAAGGCACTTGTTAGGCCACACCTGGGGTATTGTCAACAGGTTTTTGGGCCTGATATTTCAGAAAGAAAGTGTTGTCATTGGAGAGAATCCAAAGGAGGTTCACAAGGATGATTCCAGGAATGGGGGCTTAACCTATGAGGAGCATTTGGCAGCTTCGGGCCTGTACTCACCGGAATTTAGAATAATGTGTGAGCATCTCATTGAAACCTATTGAATGTCGAAAGGACTATAGAGGGTGGATGTGGAGATGATACTTTCTATGGTGGGGTTATCCAGAACTGGAGGGCACAACATCAATATTAAGGTGCAACCCTTTCGAGCACTCATCAACAACTTGCGCTCATTGTCAGAGAGACCAAAGAGCTGATTGTGGACTTCAGGATGAGGGTAACACAAACCAATTCTCCTAGAGGGATCAGAAGTGAGAGAGTGAGCAATTTCAAGTTCCTGGGTATCAAGGTCTCTGAGGGTCTAACCTGGTCACAGCATATTGATGTAGCTACAAAAAAGGCAAGACAGCAGCTATATTTCATTAGGAGTTTGAGGATGTTTGGTTTGTCACCTAAAACACTAGAAAATTTCTATAGGTGTACTGTGGAGAGCACCATCTGGTATGGTGGAGGGGTTGGGTGGCAGGTCACTGTTCAGGATTGAAAGAAGCTAGTTGTAAAGTAAAACCAGTCACTTCTTCATGGGTACTAGTATAATATCCAAGACATCTACAAGAAGCGGTGCTGCAGAAAGGTGTATCCATTATTAAGGACTTCCATCACCCTCTTCTCATTGTTACTGTCAGGAAGGAGGTACAGAAGCTAAAAGCCACATGCTAAGTGACTGAGGAATCGCTTCATCTCCTCTGCTGTCCGATACCTAAATGAACATTGAACCTATGAACACTATCTCACTTGTTAAAAATTATTTGATTTTTCATTACCACCATTTAATTTAACTATTAAATATACATATATTCTTACTGAAAGGTATTTACTTTTTCTATATTCATTATGGATTTTATTGTACTGCTTCTGTCAAGTTAATAAATTTCATGATGTGTCAATGATATTAAACCTGATTCTGACTCTGAATTTTGCTCTCTTGTAAAGATTGTGTGTAATTGATGTTCTTTCTTGTGAATATTGTACCTGTAGTTCTACTGCAAATAAACTTCTTTATTGTAACCCTGCATATAGGTACTTGCACGTATCAGAATCAGAATCAAAATGAGGTTTATTATCACTGACATATAATAGTGGTTATTGCAACACTATTACAGCTTGGGGCTTGGGATTTCAGAGTTCAATTCCAACACTGTAAGGAGTTTGCACATCCTGTGACTGTGGGTTTTCTCCGGGTGCCCCTCGTTCCTCCCATGTTCCAAAGACATACCAATTGGTAGGCTAATTGATCATTGTAAACTGTCCTGTGATTAGCCGTGGGTTAAATTAGTGGGCTGCTGGGTGATGCGGCTCGTTGTTTCAAAAGGGTCAGTTGCGCTCTGTATCTCTAACTAAGTAAATAAATAATAACATAAAATTTGTGGTTTTGCACAGCAGCAGTAGAGTGCAAGACATAAAGGTTATAATTACAAAAATAAATAGAGCATAACAAAAAAAATGAAGTGTCCGTGAGTTCATGGCCAGTTCGGAATTCTGATGCCAGAGGGGGAGAGTCTTTTGCTTTGAGTGTGGGTCGTCAGGCTTAATGAGGCACTGGTCAGACTGCACTTGGAGTATTAAGAGCATTTTTTGGCCCCTTATGTAAGATGTGTTGGCATTGGAGAGGGTCCAGAGAAGGTTCAGGAGAAAAAAAAGTTAATGTAAAAGGAGTGTTTGATTGTGCTGGGTCTGTACTCACTAGAGTTTAGAAGAATGAGGGAAGATTTCATGGAAACCTACTGAATATTGAATGTCCTAGACGGAGCGGATGTGGAGAGGATGTTCCCTATAGAGGGTGAGCCTAGGACCAGAGGCACAGCCTCCGAATACAGGGCTGTCCCTTTAGAACAGAGATGAGAAGGAATTTCGTTAGCCAGAAGGTAGTAAATCTGTGGAATTCATTACCACGTACAGCAGTGGAGGCCAAGGCATTAAGTATACTGTATTTAAAGCTGAGGTTGATACTTGGTTACAGGGAGAAGGCAGGAGAATGGGTTTGAGAAGGATAATAAATTAGTCATGATGGAATGGCAGAGCAGACCTAATAGGATAAACAGCCTAATTCTGCTCTTAGGAATATAGCCAAACAAAACCGCATTTCTCCAGGGCCAAGGTGCAAAACACATTACCAGTATTGCATAGCACACTGCACTTAGTACATAACACAAATAACACATATGGTGCAAACATGAGGAAATCTGCAAATGCTGGAAATTCAAACAACAACACACACAAAATGCTGGTAGAACACAGTAGGCCAGGCAGCATCTATGGGGAGAAGCACTGTCGATGTTTCGGGCCGAGACCCTTCGTCAGGACGAGATTAGACTAGGACTAGTCCTGATGAAGGGTCTCGGCCCAAAACGTCAACAGCGCTTCTCCCTATAGATGCTGCCTGGCCTGCTGTGTCCTACCAGCATTTTGTGTGTGTAACACATATGGTTATGATTTCAAGAAAGAAATTATTTTTCTTTTTTGTTCTAAAAGTAATAGTAATCCAGGATGAATATGTTGGAAAGACTTTCTCGAAGAACACTTCAGTTGGGGGCTTGTGTTTGACACAAGTGACTTTGACTTCTTCCCACAGCTTTACAAGGTCAACACTATCTGAGCTTCACAAGAGATTTTAATGACTATCTAACAACTGAAGATAAAACATACATAAAACATATGGCCTCCACAGCTCTAAAGGTTGTCAGAGAAGTACCTTTGGTACAAATTCATTACCTCACTTCCCATCATTGTTTATTCCTCTCTGTAGATGTTGTGTTTTTTTTTTGAGTTCTTCCTGCATTTTGTGTGTATCATTTCCCTCATCTGGGAGGAGGGAAATCTGTCAGCAGATCCCAGAAGTATTACATTTATGTCTATATTCTAGATAGGAGACAAGTAAACTTTATGTAAAATCACAGGAACAGTAATCAAATTAATCTTCCCCACTGGCTGATGAGCTCCACTCAGTTATAAAGTAGTGCCTATACACTAGGAGGCAATCTGGAAATGATCTGCCCTACGTAACAAATTCAGTCAAGGTATGTAGAACCCAAGACTCTCCATGGCATTTTGGGACATCTAAAAAGTCTTACACTGACTCGTGAGAATCTTTCCCAGAGTAGTGTGATCTCAGAAATTTAATACCATATTTGGGGGTAGGAGGGGTGCATGGAAGAGGATTAGTTAGCATTATGCTATTACAGTGATAGTGACATGGGTTCAACTCCCACTGCTGTCTGTAAGGGGTTTGTATGTTGTTAACCCGTGACCGAGTGGGATTCCTCCAGGCACTCTGGTTTCCTCCCATATTTAAAAGACATACGAGTTGGTAGGTTAAGAGATCACGTGGGTGTAATTGGGCCACGCAGGCTCATTGGGCTAGACAGACACCTCATTCAACACCAAGCCTGTTGTCTTTAGGACAGTGGTGGTTTCCATTGGCCTCTGTGATAATTACTGTACTTTGTCAATCTCTCGTACAAAGTAATATTGCAACAGTTCCTATTCTGCCTCGACAAAGACCTGCATCCTGTCCCAGAGTAACTGTGCTGATCCAAATCCAATGAGGGAGCTATACTGCTCACATGTCAGACATCATTTCATTAAGGAAACTTTTTACTTCAAATTCCATCACAGCAAAATATCCAGAAGGAAACACTTTGGAGAATATTAATAGAACGTAGAACATTTCAGCACAGTACGGACCTTTCAGACCACTCTAAATTCAGTCTAATTTTTCCCTCCTGTATAGCTCTTCTTTTTTCGATCATCCATGTGCCAATCTAAGAGCTGCTTAACTGCCCCTAACGTATCTGCCTCTACACCACCCCTGGTAGAGTATACCATGCACCCACCACTCTCTGCCTTTGATTTAAAAAAAAACAACTTGCCTCTGACATCCCCCTCAGCATTCTCCATGTAAAAGGTGTTACATTTTCTCTGACTAAAAAGAGTCTCTGACACATGGCTGCTGGAGATTGAACATCTAGGAAGGTGCTAAGCACCACAGGACCACGCTGTCTGCCCCAATTGTGGCAAAGAGTGCTTCTTAGAAATACAAAATGCTGGAAGCACTTAGCAGATTAGGTAGCATCTGTAAAAAGAGAGACAGGGTTAACATCTCAATTTTAAGACCCAGGGAACGAGTGAAAATAAGTTGCTATTAAGGTGCACAAATGAATAGTACACATTTCTCATGTACATGAGGATATACACATGATTTTCATGAGTGGATACTGCATAGGACATATCAACGATTGCAAAATCCACGGAAATGAAGTATTGAAGAAATGTCAAGAAACAGCTGAGTGCCTCATAGAATCAACTCTGTCTAGCTGGAAAGCTAACAGCTGTGGACAGACTATTGAACCAAAGTCACAAAGCCCAAGTAATCCTTTTATTGGAAAATTATGGACACCAAGCTGTCCAATCAATGAACCAGTCCCATTCTCAAACACAAATATTAGTTAGTGAATTGACAATAGCTCTTCAGGGACCAAAGAATCCTGGCTGCGTTCAAAATTCAATTCCATCAGGAAGACAGATGCACCAGTCTCTCACAGGTGATGGATTTATCTAATAGTTTAATTCACCAATGTATGACAAACTATTCAACCGGTAGTATAGTAATTGTTCAGTAAAGTCTAATTCCAATATTAATATTCCTTCTCTAAAGCCATACAGCCATATTGAGAAACATCTGTGGAAGGGAAGAACTATGGACACCATGAGTCACAACCTTTCATCAAGATCCTAAACATTTCTAAATCCAGATGCAGGGTTTCAATGCAAATTTTCAGCAATTTCATTCCTCCCAGAGATGTTGCCCAACTCATTGTATTCCTCAATGAGGTGTTGGTTGCTCCAGATTCCAGCATTTATAGTCTCTTAGTCCTGGTGCCATAGAGGAATATTGTATGGAAATGGGTCCTTTGTCTCAAAATGGTCACACCAACCACAGCATTCTCCCTGCTTGGCCCAGTTGACCACATTTAACCAATAACCGTCCAGACCCATCCCCTCCATGTTCCAATCCAAATGATATGTTAATATTGCAATTGTACCCACCTCGGCCATTTCCTCTGTTAGCTCATTTCAGGTTTTCACTTACATCCATGTAAAGAAGTTACCTCTCAGATCCTTTTTAAATCTTTCCCCTTTGTGTCCAGTGGCTTTGGACTCCTTAATTCTAGGTAAAAGATTATGACCATTTAGTTTCTCCATACTCTTGATGATTTTATGAACTTCTTAGAGGTCTCCCCTCATTCTCATACAGTTCAGGGAATAAAGATCCAGTGTGGCCAACCTCTCCCTATAACTCAGACCCTTTAGTCTAGACAGAATCTTTTCTGCAACTTGACAATGTCTTTCTGTAACAGGGTGACCAAAACTGTACACGATACTTCCAAGTGCAGCCTCACCGATGACTTGTGCAACTGCAACATAACTCCTAAACTCAGTACCCTAATTGATAAAGGCAAGCAAGATGAACACCTACTTCACCATCCTGTCTACTTGCATGTCTGCTTTCACGAACAGTGCCCTTGTCCTCCCATGTCCCTCTCTACCACAACACTCGGCAATGCTCTGCCATTCCTACTCTGTTCTGCCTGTCCAAGATGCATCACCTCACACTGACCTAACTTTTGCTATTTCTTGCCCATCCCTAACTGATCACGATCTCTTAGCTTCACTCTCAACAAACCCCATATAATTTAATATCATCAGCAAACTTATTAATCACGTTATGTACATTCATATCCAAACTGTTTACATAAAGAATAAATAAAAGAAGCCCCAACACTGAACTGTGGGTCACCTTACAAGTCACAGGACTCCAAATGGAGAATCAAACTTCATCCATCACTCTCTGATTCCTATCATCAAGCCAAATCTTAATCCACCTCACTATCTCCCTCTAAATCCCACCTAACCTTCCAGATCATCCCATCATTGTGGTGCCTTGTCAAAGGTTTTACTGAAGTCTGTGTAGAGAGCATCCACTGCCATATCATTATCTATTCACTTAGTTACCTCTTAACAAGCTTCAAAAGATTCATCAGACATGGATTCCACATATAAAACCATGCTATTCTTGATCATCTCTTGACTATTTAAATAATGATAGATCTTGTCCCACAAAATTCTCTCCAGTAACTTCCTTGAAGCAAAAGTCAGGCTCACCAGTCTGCAGTTCCCTGGCCTGTCCTTGCTACTCTTCTTGAACAATGGAGTAATATAGCCAGCATCCAGTCTACTGTAACTTTGCCAGTAGCTAAAGATGAGGCAAGTATCTCTATAAGAGTCTCAGTGATTTCATCCCTGGCCTCCCAGAAGTTCTGAAGGTACACTTGGTCAAGTCTTGGGGATCTGACCACTGTAGTTTGTTTCAAGGCTGTAAAGACCTCCTTTGAAATGTCCATATAATCCAAAATCTCACAACTTGTAGCCCTCATATGGATAGGCAATTTCACAGAAAATGGCTGACCTCAGACATGCCGGATGTGTTGGTAAGACTAAAGGCTTCTTGATACACTGGATCGACCCTACTGCTGGGAAGACAAAGGGTGGGGGATTACACTTCATGATGAACTCTTTGTTGTGCTCAGATGCAGCGGTCTTGTCGCACTCTTGTTCCTCTGATCTGTAACATCCAATGATTAAGTGCCAACCAGTCTACTTGCCAAGAGAGCTCTCCTCTGTGATCCTGACTGTAGTTTATATACCATCAAAGGCCGATATTAAGCAAACAAAAACAGTCTACCCTGACACCTTTCAAATCATTGCAGGGAGATTTAATCAGGTTTGCTTGAAGCAATCTCTACCCAGTTATCATCAACATATCACCTGCAGCATCAGCAGTCCTCATACACTTGGGTGCTGCTACACTACCAGAAGAAATGCCTACCTTTTGATCCTTACACCATGTTTCAGGAAATTTGACCATCTGGTTATCCTAGCTGCATACAGGCAGAGACTGAAGAGCAAAGCTCCAGAAGTAAGGACAATGAAGAGGTGGTCATGGAGGCAGAGGTGCAGCTATGGGATTGCTTCAAGTTGGTGGACTTGGCCATGTTCAAGGACTCATCAGATGATCTGAACAAATACACCACAGTTGTTATGGATCTTTTAAAAACAGTCATAGATGAGTGTTTCCCCACAAATAAATACAGAGTGTTCCCTAACTAGAAGCCCTGGATGAGCCATGAGATCTGCAGTCTACTGAGGGCCATATCAGTAGCATTCAAGTCTATTGACTAAGTAAAATACAAAAGATCCAGGTATGACTTCTGGAAAGCCATCTCCAATGTGAAGTGGTAATTCTGGACCAAATTTGAATAACTGAAGGATACTCAACAGCTGTGGCTGGGCTTGAATGTACAAAGTAAAACCAAGCGGCATATGTGACAACAAGGTTTTGCTCCCAGAGGAATTCAATGCCTTTTATGCTTGCTTTGACTGACAAAACACAGAGGCACCTTAACAAGCTTACAGAGAGTTTAAAGACCCCGTGATTTCAGTCTCTGATGACAGCCTTCAGGAGGGTGAATCCATGGGAAGCAACTGGCTCACATGGAGTACCTGACAGAGTACCAACCAGTTGCAGTGTTCACCAGTATCTTTAACCTTGCACTTTGGCCATCTGAGGTACTCACTTGCTTCCAGCATGCTTCAATTATACTGGTACCCAAGAAGAACATGGCAACCTCCCTCAATAATTATCTTCCAGTAGCACTTGTATCCACTGTGATTAAGTATTTCAGATGTTGGTAATTAAATATATTAACTCCTGTTTGAGGAGTGACTTGGATCCACACCAGTTTTCCTACTGGCACAATAGGTCCACAGCAGATGCCATTTCATTGGCTCTTCACGCAACCCTGAAACATCTGGAATGTGAAGATGCATACAATAGGATGCTGTTCATCAGCTACAGCTCAGTATTCAATACTATCATCCCCTTAAAACTAATCAATAAGATTCAAGACCTTGGCCTTAATTCCTCCTTGGGCAATTGGATCCTCAATTTCCTCATTGACATGCCCCAGTCAGTTTAGATTGGCAACAGCACCTCCTCCATGATCACAATCGGTAATGATGTACCATCAGTCTGTGTACTTAGCATGCTGTTCTACTCACTTTATACCTATGCCTGTAAGTTATGTGCAACTTGAATGTCATACTCAGGGTTGTTGTATCAAATGTGTTGATGAATCTGCATATAGGAGGGAGACTGAAAATGACTGAAAGTCTGGCTGACTGGTAACACAACATCCTCTCACTCAATGTCAGAAAGGCCAAGGAGCTGATTATTGACTACAGGAGGAGGAAACCAGAGATCCTCATTGTACCAGAAGTGGAGAGGGTCAGCATCTTTAAATTCCCGGTGTTATCATTTCAGATCTGTCGTGGGTGAGCACATAAGTGCCATTGTAAAGAAAGCACAGCAGCACCTCTCACTTTCGTAGAAGTTGCAAAGATTCTGTATGTCATTTAAAACTTTGTATATATGCAGTGGAGAGTATACTGACTGGTTGCGAAAATATAGCCTGGGATGGAAGCACCAATGCCTTTGAACAGAAAAGCCTTCAAAAGGTGGTGAATATGCCCAGTTCATTACAGGTACAGCCATAAAGTCCTCCCCTCCACTGAACATCTAAAAGGAGTGGTGTTCAGGAAAGCAGCATCTATTATTTAGGACCCCCACCATCCAGGTCATGCTCTCTTCTTACTGCTGCTGTCAGAAAGGAGGTACAGGAGCCTCAGGGCTTGCGTCACAATGTTCAGAAACAGTTATTACTTGGCAACCATCAGGCTCTTGAACCAGTGAGGATAACATCATTCAACTTCACTTACTCTATCACTGAACCTTTAAGGACCCCTCATCTCATTCTCAATATTTATTGTTTATTTATTTATTTATTTATTCATAATGACTTTTTGTCTATGCACATCGATTGTTCTCCTTTGCTGTGGTTTTTCATTGATTCTATTGTGTTCCTTTGTATCTACTGTGAATGTCTGCAAGAAAATGAATCTCAGGGTTGTATATGATATGTATGTACTTTGATAATGAATTTACTTTGAACTTTGAAGTTTGACATGCATTCTCCTTAGTAAACACAGAAGAGAAACAGACATCAAACATTTGAGCCATCTCCCGTGGCTCCACACATAAGTTACCCTGATTGCCTTTAAAGGCAATGTTCTCTCCATAGTCACTCTATTGGTATTAATATACTGACAAATCTCTTATCTTTAACCAGGCTTGTCCAATCCATCTCATACCCTATTTTTGTCCACCTGATTTCCCTCTCAAGCCTGGCCTTGAACTTTATTTTTGTTGAGGGATTTATTCATTCCCAGCTGCCTACACCTGATGTCAATACCTTATTTTCCTTACTGGAGGCTTAATATCTCTCATCAGCCAGGGTTCACTGAACTTGGTATGTCTACCTTTCACCCTGTCAGGAATATGCTGCCCCTGGCTCTTGCCATGACCCTTTTAAAAGCTGCTTTCTTGCCAACCATTCCTTTGCTTTTAAATAAAGTCACGCTGTCAACCTGAGCTAGACCCTCAAAGTTGGCCCTCACGTTCGGGACTTGAACCTGCGGATCTGTTCTGTCTATATTCATAACCATTTTAAAACTAAATGAATTGTGTTGATTTGATCCAATGTGCTCCCCAACCAACACTTTAGTTACTTGGCCTGCCCAATTCACTAAGAGGAAGTCTAATATTACTCCTTCCTGAGTATGTTCCCCAATATATATATATATATTTGTAATTTATTTTTTATTGAAGTTCATCATCAAACAAATATTTCCATAAGATGTATTTCAGACATTGTACATATATATTATATAATCATATCTCCACAAATCTCCACAAAGTATTTATCTGGGGTATACACTTATAGAAAAGAGTGGAAAGAAAAAAACAAGCAAAAGGAAAGAACTATGTACAAGTAGGGAGTGATCTTTTTGTTTTACAACAGATTCATTGATTTGTGAGAATAAAATCAGGCCTATGAGGCATTATGTAGTTAAACCATTTTTCCCAATATGAATCAAATTGTTCCTACTTATGATTAACAGATGCTGTTATCTTCTCCATTTTGTAAATGTCCATTGTAATCTCCATCCATGTATTTAAAGTTGGGCTCTCCTGTGATAACCATTTCTTAGTAAGAGTCTTTTTACCAGCCACCAACAATATATTTATTAAATATTTATCTCTTTTCAACCATTCTTGAGGTATATATCCAAAATATATGGTCTTACTCTCTAAGGGTATTTCACATTTAAAGATGTCTTTTAGGGCATTGTGTATCCCCCTCCAATAGTCTTTGATAACAGGGCAGTCCCAAAAAATATGATAATAATTTGCATTTTGATTTCCACAATTTCTCCAGCAAACAGGGAGGTTACTATCATTATGGGATTTCTGAGAGGGTGTAATAAAATATCTTATCAAGATTTTCCATCCAAACTCCCTCCATTTCTGTGAATTGGTACACTTCCATTGATATCTCCATATTGTTGTCCATTCTTCCTCAGATATGATTATTTTCCTTCTCCCATTTTGTTTTAATGTATAAAGTCAAATGTGTTTTAAGATTTGACAACCCCTTATACATGCTTGAAATGATTCTACTACCATTATCTGAATGATATGCTTTTCTAAAGAGCTCTATCAAGCATGTATTTGCCTTGGTTACATTTTGAAGCATCTTATTAACATATTGTCGCATCTGTAAATACCGATAAAAATCTTGTTTTTCTAATAAGTGTTTCTCTTTAAGCATTTCAAAACTGAACAGTGTTCCTTCTTTCATTATGTTGCAAAGAACAGTTATTCCTTTAGCTGTACAGTCCTTAAATCTAGCATCCAATTTATTTGGTGTAAAATCAGAGTCATATGCACACCATTTAAGAATTGCACTATCTCCCTCTAGATTATATTCTTTTATGGTAGTTTTCCATATTTTAAGAGTCAATTTCACCCATGGGTTATCAATAGTATTTATGTACCTTTGCAGGTTGTTATCAGCCAAAATTGCTTGTTTGGGGATGGGAAGTACCCGCTCCTCAATGTTTTTCCATTGAGCGTCATATGATGGGTTGCACCAACATATCACAGCTCTCAACTGTGCTGCAAAATAATAATCTCTAAGAGAAGGTAGGCTCCATCCCCCCTTTTCCTTTGCTAATTGCAAAGATTTGAGATGAACTCTAGGCCTTTTTCCCTGCCAAATATACCTTGATAGCATCTTGTTCCATTCATTGAATTGATTTTGATTAATCTCTATTGGTAGGGTCTGAAAGAGATATAACAGTTTGGGCAGCCCATTATATTACTGAGGCAACTGTATTGGATGTACCACACAAATTCCGTCACACCCACCAAATTGAAATCTCCCACCAGCATTACCCTGCTATTCTCATAACTGCATGCCATTTCTTAACCCATCTGCTCCTCAGGTTTCTGGAGACAAAGGTGGTGTATTGCACTACAAAAGTGACCATCCCCTTCTTATCTCTGCATTCTACCCAAATGGACTTGCTAGATGATTCACAGAAATATCCTGTATAAATATTACTGTATGTCTTTCCCCCATTAAAAAGGCAAAACCCTCCACTCTTACCTGTTCCTCTGCCACAGCTAAAGTATCGCTATCACAGACTCATAAACTTCCAGTCGTATCCTTCTTTCAGTCACTTTTCTTTTATGGCCACAATATCCCAGTTCCTAGAGGTAATGCATACCCTCAGTTCGACAGCCTTGCCTGTTAAGCTATATATGTTGAAATACAAAGTAGGTGCAATTTAAAGCAGTGATCCCATCTGCACTTCTACCGTAAACACGGTTATCCTGATCACCAGGTTTACCTCAGTCTTCTCACTAGATTCACTCTCTCAAATCCCAACACCACACTTTCCCAGCCAATATAGTTGGCTCTTCTGCCTTGTATGAAGGTAAGCTAGCCAATATTATAAAAGAGGATTCCAAAAGTTTTTTTTCAGATATATAGAGTAAAAGAGAGGCAAGAGTGGATATCAGACCACTGGAAAATGACACTGGAGAGGCAGTACTGGACAAGGAAATGTGAAATGAATTCAAAAAGTATTTTGCATCAGTATTCACTCAAGCATGAGCCCTCACTCGCTATCAACCATTGATTTGCACGAATCCTACCCGACCCCATTTTAATTAAGCCATCATTCTCATCAATTTCTCCAGATTCTATCATTCATCTCAACACTAGGAGCAATTTATAGTTGCCAATTAATTATAGACTTAAGCCACATGTCTTTTGGATAGGGGAGGAAATCAAAGTACACAATCGGAGAATCTGTAAACTCTCCAAAATCAGGTTTGAAATTGTGTTTCTGATTCCGGGAGGCAGTATCTCTACTCGCAGTGTTAGAGTGTTTTTGTGTGAGCATGATAGCTTAACAGTAATATATGGGCACAAGTCTAAACTATGTGGCTACTACTGATGCCAATCACATGAAGTGCTTTAAATAGCTATGGCACATATCAAAAACTCTATTCCTGCCAATACTCACCAATATGCTTACTGGCAGAACCTCTTTATGACAAATGCTGTAGTACCTGTCATGCATCTGGCCCTGACACACCAGGAAAACAAGCACAGTTATATCGGAATGCCACTTCTGGATTGCAGTTCTGCATTCAACACCATTTTTCCATTGACTTTGGTGGACAAACTCCTGCTCCTCGGTCTAAATACACAACTATGCCAGTGGGTGTTGGGCTTCCTAGCCAACAGACCTCAAACAGTCAGGATACACAACCACTCCTCCCTACCTGTCATCCTCAATGCGAATTCTTCCCAAGGCTGTGTGCTGAGCCCATTGCTGTATCCTCTACTTACATATGACTGCACAGCCAAACACACGAGTAATCACTTTGTCAAGTTTGCTGATGATATGACAGTGGTGGGCTCATCACTAACAACAATGAGAGGAAGTGGAAGAGATAAAGGCCTGATGCCAGGCAAAATAACCTCTTCCTTAATGTTTTCAAGACAAAGGAGATGGTTATTGATTCCATGGGAACTTGCACAAATCACACATGCTTTACATCGGTGGAGCAGCAGTGGAAACTGCAAGAAGTTTCAGACAGCTGAGACTGCACATCCTCTCATGGTCCAAGAACACATCCTCCATAGTCAAGAAAGCTCACCAATGCCGTTGCTTTTTGAAGAGGTGAAAGAGAGCTGGACAATGCACATCAGTACTCACAACCTTCTACATCTGCGCAGTTTAGAGCATCCTAACATGCTGATTCACTGTGCTGCAGCAAACAGGAGGGCTCTACAACAGATAGTTAAAACTGCCCAATGCATCATCAATGCCAGCCTACCTGACATCAAAGAGCTATATATAGAAAGGTACTAACACCATGAAGGGTCCCACCCTCCCTGCTTATGGACTGTCTGTCTCACTCACATCAGGAAGAGGCTACATAGCAGCCATGCCAGGACTAATACAGTCAAAAACAGTTACTTCTCCCAAGCCATCAAGCTGCTCAACACATCCACCTACTAACCCACTCACCACAATCCACAACACCACTGCTTTATCATTTCCTGTCATCTTACGTATGTACAGTATACTCCTGTACTTAGTGTCACTTCATATACATACAGCCAGTCTTTGTATACAATCTAATCTTATTACCAACACCTGTACATCTGCTTAGTTGGCACGTGGCCAAGTGGTTAAAGTGTTTGTCTAGTTATCTGAAGGGCGCTAGTTCAAGTCTTGGCTGAGGCTACATGTGTGTCCTTGAGCAAGGCACTTAACCACACATTGCTCTGCGACGACACCGGTACCAAGCTGTATGGGTCCTAATGCGCTTCCCTTGGACAACATTGGTGGCATGGAGAGAGGAGACTTGCAGCTTGGGCAACTGCCGATCTTCCATAAAAAAAAACCTTGCCCAGGCTTGCGCTCTGGAAACTTTCCAAGGTGCAAATCCATGGTCTATCAAGACTAACGGAGGTCTACACACTACACATCTGCTTACTAATGCAAATATCTAATTAGTCAAGCATGGGGCAGCAACTCAATGCATAAAAGCATGCAGCCATGATCAAAGGTTTCAGTTCAAAGGTTTGTTTATATAAATAATTTATTATCCATATATAACTTTGAAATTTGTCTTCTCCAGATAGCCATGAAACAAAGGAAAAACATGAATTCAACGCCCAAAACCTCTCTTCCTCGAAATAAAATGGAACAGGATCGATCCCACAAAATAACCCCTCCTCTGCACAAAATCTAACAGAACACCAACACCAAAACATCCTCTCCTCACACAACAAGATAGAAAAGGAACGAGTGATTAAAAAACACAGAATATAAAAACCATAAGTCTGGAAAAAGTCCATAAACGCAGAGGCCATGATACCATCCTGCGATATCACCAACATTCATGGAAAGAGAGGGACAGCATACGAGGCAGAGAGGCCTACTCAGCTGTTACAGAGAGCCACACAGTGATTGGCCACTGACAGGTACCTTCTCCAGCAGCAATCAGAAGGAAGGCAGTCAGTGTGAACTCTCACTCACCTTCCCCATTCGCTTCAATGACTCAATCTTCCTCAACACTTTAATCGGTAATTAATGGATGACTCAATTGGTGAAATGGAGTCAAACACTGATTCACACCTCGTTTTGAAATTTCTTCACATCGAGGCTGCTTCCTGGAATCTTCTCCGAGACAGCAAAGCACTGGATCACTCATATGAACTCCAAACTGTAAATCACAGGCTCTAACAATCTCAGAAACACATTTTAAGGTGAAAAATAGATGTAAAGGAAGTATAAAAGACATTTTTATGAGCTATCTGGAAGATGTTAACTGAAGGAGCATTGTATGCTGGCACCAAATGTTGTTCCAACAAAACATCAAAGGGAAGAAATATGATCTGAGTGACTTTGACTATAGAATGATCATGGTACTAGATGGGGTGGTTTGAGTATCTCAGAAACTGCTGATCTCCTGGGATTTTCATACACAACAGTCTCTAGGGTTTACAGAGACTGGTGTGAAAAACAGAATACATGCAGTGAGTGCCAGTTTGTGGGTGAAAATGCCTTCTTGATGAGAAAGGCCAGAGACAAATGGTCAGTCTGGTTCAAGCTGACAGGAAGGCGACAATAACTAAAATAACCATGCGTTACAACAGTGGTGTGCAGAAGAATGCACAACACATCAAACCTTGAGGTGGATGGGCTACAGCAGGAAACCATGAACTTACACTCAGTGACCATTTTATTTGCTACAGGAGGTACCTAATAAAGTGGCCACTGAGTTTATATTTATTGTGTTTTCTAATCGTGTTCTTTATGTTTATTGTGACATGATGCCACATCAGATTTGGAGTGACAATCATTTTGTTCTCCTTTACACTCTTGAAACTTGTGGGACTTCTAAACAGGGAGAGAAATGCCAGCAACAGCATCAGTCCTGTAGACCTTTATCATGGGGGTTCATTCATACAGCTATGGATCCGGTTTGCTATCTACTGTGTACAGTATACACACATTAAAAGTAACATTTCTCTTGCCAGTCTTTCTCAAGTCGTCAAGTCACTTTTAATTGTCATTTCGACCATAACTGCTGGTACAGTACACAGTAAAAATGAGACAACGTTTTTCAGGACCATGGTGCTACACGAAACAGTACAAAACCTACACTGAACTACTTGAAAACAACACAGAAAAAAAGAAACTACACTAGACTACAGACCTACCCAGAAAGTAGGTCTAAATCTTTAGATCCTTAACTCCTAAGTATTAAAGACACTGGACAATCAGGTGCTCAACCATTACAGAGTCACAGGTGTGTAGCACAAAAACATCCTCTTTGACTCACCACGTCCACAGCACCCTCTCACCCATCCACATCAATCCCAGTTGCTGGTATTTTGATCATAATTTTCTTTGGCTTTCCTATCTAAGTGCCTGCTTAAACATCTCTCACATGAGATAATTCTATCTGATTCCACCATCTCCTTTGGTAGTGTTTTTTAGATAACAACCATATTGTGGTTGAATCGCACTGTTCAGTTTGATTTTGGATGAGTTATAACTTATTTATCTGTCTTCTCTATTTCTTTCCTACAAAAATAAAATCTACTCATTATTCGGTTCACACAGTATCCATTGGGTTAAACACCGCAGCTGCTTGAAATCTGAAGAAAAATAACCAGATATTGGTAAAGCTTTGCAGGTCAGGCAGCATCGGGGAGATGAAACAGAATTAAGATATAGACTCAAGTTTCTGAAGCTGCTTGAAGCTGAAGCAATAAAGATTTAAACCGCTGGAATATCATGGTTAAGCAACATCTGTGGAGGGCAAAGGAATGGGTGGCATTAATAAAATTAACATTTCAGGGTGATGGACTTTCATCAGAAATGGGAAAGGTTGGAAAGACACATTACGATGTAAAGGAAGTGTGGAGTGGAGAAGAGATTTAATTATGTGAACCGGTGGATGAGAGAAATGGTTAATGGTTCAATGGCATAAGGTAAAAAAAGATGGTAACAGAAGGAAAAAAAAAATCCCTTTGTCACTGAATGTGACATGCTGGATAAGCTTGGTTGCCACTTTAAGCCAGTATTTTTAATACAATGATTGATGGGAAGGTACTCTTCAGTTTTCGAAACTCAGCCTTTCATTATTCAAGTTTTACTCATCTGTGCTTTGCTCTTAATGAATCTGGATGCTCTTCGATATTCCTCTTCAAAGAGAAGGAGACTCCTAAGGATGTCAACAGATATGTGAAGAGCAAAAGTAAAGCAAGGGACAGAACTGGCCCTCGAGAAAATCAGAGGGGTAATCTATGCGTGGAGTCAAAAGAGATGGGGGAGATCTTAAATGGATTTTGCAACTTTGGTTACTTGGCAGATGGTCACAGAGTCTATAGATGTGAGGCAAAGAAGCTGCGAGGTCGTGGACCCTTCACAGATTGCAGATGAAGAGGTATTTGTGTCTTGAGGTAAATTAGTGTGGATCTGACACGGTGTTCCCTCAGACCCTGTGGGAGGCAAGTGTAGAAGTTGCAGGGGCCCTAGTAGAGATACTTAAAAGATTCTTTGCCACAGGTGAGGTGCTAGAGGATTGGAGCATAGCTAATGTTGTTTTGTTGTTTAATAATAAGCCAGGAAATTATAGGCCAGTGAGCCTGACCTCAGTAATGGAAAAATTGTTGGAAGGTATTCTGAGGGACCGGATATATAAATGTTTTTGGATAGACAGGTGCTGATTTGGGATGGTCAAATGGTTTTGTGCATAGTAGGTCATGTTTAACCAATCTCATAGAGATTTTTGAGGAAGCCAGCAGGAAAGTTGATGAAAGCAAAGGCAATGGATGTAGTCTACATGGACCTTAATAAGGCGTTGACAAAATCCCACAAGGGAGGCAGGTCAAGAAAGTTGAGTGGATCATGTGCTAGACTGGGGCTCATACAATTTAAACTTTTACACAGGGTACATTTAAGTAAAGCCAAGCTTGCGGACATATATCCTGGGACAGACAATGGCTGTGACAGGTGTTTCTTCTCTGGCTGCTTTTGTGCATGCATTTTGGTCTTACCCTCAGCTTGATGACTATTGGGCACTGGTTTTTAAGACTATCAATGAGGTTTTGGGGGTGACACTGAGACCTTGCCTGCTTATAGCTATATTTGGTGTGGCGGATGATGTTTTGGGTTTAAATGCAAACCAATCGGATATCATTGCATTTACATCACTTTTGGCCCATAGGAGAATATTGCTGGTCTGGAAATCTGCCATTCCCCCATCTGCTGCTGCTTGGTTAGAGGACGTAATGTTTTTTCTGAAATTAGGAAAGATTAAATTCACTCTGAGGGGGTCTGTAAAAAAGTTCTATTCTAAATGGGGACCTTTCTTGTCATATTTTGGGAGTCTTAAGGAATTACCTACTAGTTGAGGGCATTTGATTGTACTTGGGAAGTTGCCTTCCTTTTAACATGTATATGGTTTACCTCACAGGGTGGTTGATGAATTGTAATATGAGTGTATTTTGGATCATCTGACATGTTGTGGATGTGTGTGGGCCTTCATCTTGAAGTAGTGTGGGGGTATGGCTGTGAAATGTCTGTACTTGTATTTGTAAATACATTAGCTGCCATGGTATGTTCGGGGGGTTTTGTTTAGGGGTAAGATATAAAAGCAAAATGGAGGAAAATGTAATCCATTATGTATTCTGTATTGAGTCATTCCTTCAATAAAAATATCTAAATAAAAAAGGTTGAGTGGCTTGGCATTCAGGATGAGGTAGAACATTGGATTAGAGAATCAGGGTGGTCAGCTATGTGTGGAGCCGAGGGAGATGGGAGAGATTTTGAACGATTTCTTCTCTTTGGTATTCACTAAGGAGAAGGATATTGAATTGTGTAAGGTGTGGGAAACAAGTAAGGAAGTTATGGAACCTATGACAATTAAAGAGGTGGAAGTACTGGCACTTTTAAGAAATTTAAAAGTGGATAAATCTCCGGGTCCTGACAGGATATTCCCCAGGACCTTGAGGGAAGTTTGTGTAGAGATAGCAGGAGCTCTGACGGAGATCTTTCAGATGTCATTAGAAATGGGGATTGTGCCGGAGGATTGGCGTATTGCTCATGTGGTTCCATTGTTTAAAAAGGGTTCTAGAAGTAAGCCTGGCAATTATAGACCTGTCAGTTTGACATCAGTGGTGGGTAAATTAATGGAAAGTATTCTTAGAGATAGTATTTATAATTATCTGGATAGACAGGATCAGATTAGGAGTAGCCAGCATGGATTTGTGCGTGGAAGGCCATGTTTGACAAACCTTATTTAATTTTTTGAAGAAGTTACGAGGAATGTTGACGAGGGTAAGGCAGTGGATGTAGTCTATATGGACTTCAGCAAGGCCTTTGACAAAGTTCCACATGGAAGGTTAGTTAAGAAGGTTCAGTCGCTAGGTATTAATGCTGGAGTAATAAAATAGATTCAACAGTGGCTAGATGGGAGATGCCAGAGAGTAGTGGTGGATAATTGTTTATTGGGATGGAGGCCGGTGACTAGTGGGGTGCCTCAGGGATCTGTTTTGGGCCCAATGTTGTTTGTAATATACATAAATGATCTGGATGATGGGGTGGTAAATTGAACTAGTAAGTATGCCGATGATACTAAGTTAGGAGGTGTTGTTGATAATGAGGTGGGTTTTCAAAGCTTGCAGGGAGATTTATGCCGGTTAGAAGAATGGGCTGCACATTGGCAGATGGAGTTTAATGCTGAGAAGTGTGAGGTTCTACATTTTGGCAGGAATAATCCAAATAGAACATACAGGGTAAATGGTAGGGCATTGAGGAATGCAGTGGAACAGAGAGATCTAGGAATAACAGTGTATAGTTCCCTGAAGGTGGAGTCTCATGTAGATAGGGTAGTGAAGAAGGCTTTTGATATGCTGGCCTTTATAAATCAGAGCTTTGAGTACAGAAGTTGGGATGTAATGTTAAAATTGTACAAGGCATTGGTAAGGCCAAATTTGGAATATTGTGTACAGTTCTGGTCACCGAATTATAGGAAAGATATCAATAAATTAGAGAGAGTGCAGAGACGATTTACTAGGATGTTACCTGGGTTTCAGCACTTAAGTTACAGAGAAAGGTTGAACAAGTTAGGTCTCTATTCATTGGAGCGTAGAAGGTTGAGGGGGGATTTGATCGAGGTATTTAAAATTTTGAGAGGGATAGATAGAGTTGATGTGAATAGGCTGTTTCCATTGAGAGTAGGGAAGATTCAAATGCGAGGACTTGATTTGAGAGTTGGGGGCAAAAGTTTAAGGGAAACACGAGGGGGTATTTCTTTACTCAGAGAGTGATAGCTGTGTGGAATGAGTTTCCTGTAGAAGTAGCAGAGGCCAGTTCAGTTGTGTCATTTAAGGTAAAATTGGATAGGTATATGGACAGGAAAGGAGTGGAGGGTTATGGGCTGAGTGCGGGTAGGTGGGACTAGGTGAGATTAAGAGTTCGGCACGGACTAGGAGGGCCGGAATGGCCTGTTTTCCGTGCTGTGATTGTTATATGGTTATATTGTTATATTAGTTTTGAGGGAGGTGCCAGAGACTGGTAGCAGAGTGTTGCTTCTCTGACTGGAGGCCTGTGACTAGTGGTGTGCCAAAGGGATCAGTGCTAGGTGCATTGTTCTTTGTCATCTATATCAATGCTCTGGATGATAATGTGATAAACTGGATCAGAAAATTTGTGGATAACACCAAGATTGAGGGTGTAGTAGGCGGCAAGGAAGATGATCAGAGCTTGCAGTGTGATCTTGAGCAGATGGAAAAATGGGCTGAAAAATGGTAGATGGTATTTAATACAGACAAGTGTGATGTCTTGCACTTTGGGAGAACCAACCAGGTTTGGTCCTACACAGTGAGTGGTCGGGCACTGAAGTGTGTGTTACAACAGAGGGATCTAGGAATACAGGTCCATAATTCATTGTAAATGGTTTCAAAGGTAGATAGGGTTGTAAAGAATGTTCTTTTGCACATTGACCTTCATAAATCAATGTATTGAGTAAAGGAGTTGGGATGTTATGTTGAAGTTGAATAAGACAGTGGTGAGGTCTAATTTGGAGCATTGTGTGCAGTTTTGGTCTTCCACCTACAGGAAAGATGTAAATAAGATTGAAAGAGTGCAAAGATTATTTACAAGTGGCCAGGACTTGAGGTCCTATAGGGAAGTTTGAATAGGTTAGGACTTTATTCCCTAGAATGTCGAAGATTGAGGGGAGATTTGATAAGAGGTATACAAAATTATGAGAGGTATAGATAGAGTAAATGCAAGCAGGCTTTTTCCACTGAGGTTAAGTGAGACTACAACTAGAGGTCTTGGACTAAAGATGAAAGGTTGAATGTTTAAGGGGAACATGAAGGGGAACTTCTTCACCCGTGGTGAGAGTGTGGAATGAACTGCCCATGCAAGTGGTGGATGCAATTTGTGGGACCTGTTCTAATACCCTATACAGCTCATCTTCGTATGAGGTCAATGATATTTAAGAGTTACTTCTTTGCAAAAACAACTGCTTGCCATGCCTTGGTCTAATTGGCAAGTTCCTTTTTGTCTCAGCCTATTCTGCCTATGCATTAAGCTGCCCATGCTAATGAACAGAACTGACTTAATATTAGTCAGCTCTACAGGAAAGAAAGGATTAGCATTTATATTGAACCTTTCAGGGCTTTGTGTCATCCCAAAGTGCTTTATATTCAATTAATCTCTGTAGAAATGCATTCAAAGTTGTAAAGTAGTAAAGGCAGCAGCTATTAAGGCACAGCAGGGTCCCACAACTTCATATGACATAGGAGCAGAATTAGACCTTTCAGCCCATCGATCCAGCTCCACTGTTCCATCATGACGGGTTTATTGTCCCATTCCCTTGACTTCTCCCTGTAACCTTTGACATCCTTACTAATCATGAACTTATCAACCTCAGTTTTAAATATACCCAATGACTTGGCCAAAATAGCCATATGTGGCACTGAATTTTACAAAGTGACTCTGGCTATAGAAATTCCTCCTTATCTCTGTTCTAAATGGATATCCTTATATTCTGAGGCTGTGCCCTCTGGTCTGAGTTCCTCTTCTCCTCCACTCAATCTAGGCCATTCTATATTCTATAGGTTGCTAAGAGATCCCCCTCCCCCCACTTCTCTAAACTCAAAAAAGTACAGGCTCAGAACCATCAAAAGCTCCTCATACGTTATCTTTTTATTCAAATAAAGATCAAATTACTAATTTTGGAATTTTGATTGGGGGCTTGAGAATATTAAAAGAGAGCATCCTTCAAGCGGGTGAACTCATGGAAAGTATCCAGTCCAGATGGATTTCCTGGCTTCTGCTGATCAACTGACTGGAGTGTTTACCAATATTTTTAACCTTTTGCTTTGGGAGGCTGAGGTACCCACCTGCTTCAAGTAGACTTCAGTAATGCTGATGCCTTAGAATAATGAGGTAACCTGCCTTAATGACTTTGTCCATTTACATCCAGTGAAGTGCTTTGAGAGGTTGGTGATGAAACATATCGACTCATGTCTGAGCAGTGACTTGGATCCACTCCAATTTGCCTACCATCACAACAGGTAAACAGCAGATGCCATTTCATTGGCTCTTCACTCAACCCTGGAATATCTGAACAGCTAAGGTGCATTCATGTCTTGTGTAACATTTTACAGTGTCAGCGATCAAGGTTCTATTCCTGTCACTCACAGAAAGGAGTTCTATGTTCTCCATGTGACCACGTGGGTTTCCTTCAGATCGTCCAGTTTCCTGCTACATTCCAAGGATGTAAGGGTTGGCTTTCATAAGATGTGGGAAGAAGCATGGTGACACTTACGGCCTTGCCCCAACACATTTTCAGGCTATGTTGGTCGTTGACTCAAAACAGTTCATGTCACTGTTTGTTTTGGTGTTTTGATCTGCATGTAAGAAATAAAGCTAATCTTTATCTTTAATACAATGTATCATTGTTACATGTGACTGAGCTATGAGCGGTCAGATACTATACTTTATTTCATTATTCTCTTATCAAGGCCTGGATGTGGCCAGTTCCTTGAGAAGGTGGTAGTGAACTGTTGCAATTCTCCTGGCAAAGATCTATCCACAGTTCTGCTGAGGTAGGAGTTGCAGGATTTTGACACAGTGACAATGAAGGACCAACAACACATGTTCAATTCAGGATAGTGGGCAATGTGGAGGGAAACGTGCGTTATGAGAAAAATCATATACTGACCCTGTAGGTAGAGGTCATGGGTTTGGAGGATGCTGTTGGATGAGTAACAGCAGTGCATTTTGAATATGGTAGACATAGAAGCTATTGTACACCATGGGGGGAATGAATGCTCATGGTACTGACTGGATGACTAAGGTGGTGCTGATTTTGGAACTGCACTCATCCAGGCAAGTGGAGAATATTCCTGCACTTCTTGGGTTTTGTAATATCAGGTAGTTTATCACTCATCACTTTGAGGTGAGAAGGTTTAAATTCAAAGGGTGTGTGGGGTGCCTGAAATGCATGCCAGAATTGGTGGTGGAGGCCAATATGACAGCGACATTTAGCAACTCTTAGAAAAGCCAATAAATAAATGTCCAGGGAATGGAAGTTACGGACATTGTGTAGGCAGAAAGGATTAGTTTAGGTAGGTATTTACTACTATTTGATTACTTTGGCACACCAATGTGGGCGGGAGGGCCTGTTACCATGCTGTACTATACATACTATACAATATATCAGACCATAGGATATAGGAGCAGAAGTAGGCCCTTTGGCCCATCAAGTCTGCTCCACCATTTCATCATGGCTGATCCATTTCCATCTCAGCCCCATTCTCCTGCCTTCTCCCCATATCCCTTCATACCCTGACTAATCTTGAAGCCAACAATGTCTGCCTTAAATATACCCAATGGCTTGGCCTCCACAGCTGCCTGTGGCAACATGTTCTGCAGATTCACTACTCTGTGAATAAATTTCTCTCCATCTCTGTTCTAAATGGATATCCCTCTGTTTTGAGGCTGTGTCCTCTGGTCCTAGACTTCCCTTCCAGAGCAAACATTTTCTCCAAATCTACTCATCACTACTCTGTGGCTAAAGAAATTTCTCCTCATCTCTGTTCTGAATGCCTCTGTTCTGAGGCAGTGTCCTCGATAGGTTTCAATAGGATCTCCCCACATTCTCCTGATTTCCAGTGAGTAAATGACCAGAGCCATGAAACACTCCTCATATGATAAGCCTTTCAATCTTGGAATCATTTTCATGAACCTCCTTAAAACCTACTTGAATGTCAGCACATTCTGGCTTAGATTAAGGGGCCAAAGCTGCCTACAATACTCCAAATGAAGCTTCACCAGTGCCATTTAAAGCCTCAATATTACATCATTGCTTTTATACTCTAATCCTCTTAAAATAAATGCTAACACTAAATTTGCTCTCCCCACCACCAACTCAATCAGGAAATTAACCTTTTGGGAATCCTGCACAATGGCTCCCAAGTCCCTTTGTGCCTCAGATCATTGAATTTTCTATCCATTTAGAAAATAGTCTGTGCTTTTACTTCTTCTACCAAAGTGCATGACCATACAATTTCCGCCGCTGTATTCCATCTACCACTTTTTTTGCCCAGTCTCCTAATCTGTGAAAGTCCTTCTGTACCCTCTCTGCTTCCTCTACACTATCTGCCCCTTGCCTATCTCCGTATCATCTGCAAACGTGGCAACAAAGTCATCTATTCCATCACCCAAGTAATTGACACTTAATGTAAAAAGAGTTGGTCCCAATACAGACCCCTGTGGAACACCACTGGTCACCAGCAGCCAACCAGGAAAGGCCCCCTTTATTTCCACTCTTTGCCTTCCGGCAATCAGCCAATGCTCTATCCATGCTAATTTCTTTCCTGTAATCCCATGGGCTCTTAATTTATCAAATAGCCTCATGTGTGGCACCTTGTCAAAGGCCTGCTGAAAATCCAAGTATACAGTATCCACCGATTCTCCAATGTCTATCCTGCTTGTTTTTTTGAATGAATTCCAACAGATTTGTCAGGCAAGTTTTTCCCTCAAGGAAACCATGCTGACTGTGTTACCTTAATAATCAACTCCAACGTCTTCCGAACCACTGAGGTCAGACTAACTGGCCTGTAAGTTCCTTTCTTCTTCCTTTCTCCCTCCTTGAAGAGTGGAGTGACATTTGCAATTTCTCAGTCCTCTGGAACGTTGCCAGAACCCATTAATTCTTATAAGATCATTACCAATGCCTCCATAATCCCTTCAGGTACTTCTTTCAGAACCTTGGGATATAGACCATCTTGTCTAGATTTACCTACCTTCATATTCAGAAACAGCATCTGCCTAGTAATGGCAACTTCACTCACTTCTGCCCTTTGACACTCTTGAATTTCCAGCATAATGCTAGCTTTTTTTCCACAGTGAAGACTGATGCAAAATACTTATTCATTTCATTTGCCATTTCCTTGTCTCCCCTTTCTATCTGTCCGGTATCATTTTTCAGTGGTCCAATATCTACTCTCACCTCTCTTTCACACTTGATATATCTACAGAAACTTTTGGTATTGTCTTTAATATTATTGGCCAGCTTACCTTCATGTCCATCTTTTCTTTCTTTATATGGTTTTTAGTTATCTCCTGTTGGTGTCCCACTAATATTTGCTCTTTTATATGCTCTCTCTGGCTTTTTTGTTGTCTTTGACTTCCCTACTCAGTCACAGTTGCATCATCTTGCCTTTAAGGTACTTCTTCTTTGGGATGTATCTATACTGTATCATTCAAATTGCTCCCAGAAACTCCAGCCATTTCTACTCCACCATCACCCCTGCTTGTGTTCTCTTCCAATGAAGTTTGCTTCTCTCTCATGCCTTTGTAATTCCCTTTACTCCACTGTGTTAATGATACATCTAATGTTCGTTTCTCTCATATGATGAATTCTATCATATTATCATCACTGTCTTTTAGGAGTTAATTCTTCTTAAGCTCACTGATCAGTTCTAGTTTGTTGCACAACATCCAATCCAGAATGGCTGATCCTCTGGTGGGCTCTACCATGAGCTGCTCTAAAAAGCCATCTCCTGGTCATTCTACAAATTCCCTCCATTGGGTCCAGCATCAAACCGATAAGTTCATGGCCTAAGGTAGAAGGAGTTGAGTTATTAACTTCAAACTTTCTGCATAATCACTCAAAGAGTTGAACTACACATGCATGTAACAAGAGCTGTATAACTCAGCTCCTTCTACCTTAGGCCACAAACTTATCAATTGCCCCTGCTGTGCACCACTTTTGGAGGTCCAAGATGCTGACTTCTACAAAGAAGGACCTGTATGCTTCACAACTGCTGGACTAAGTGTGTAAATAGGAGGGGACTATGTTGAAAAAAAATAAATGTGCTAGGTTTTCTAAAACTGACTCCTACCTTAGGCCACAAACTTATCAATCACCCCTCGTATTTACAGAAGTAGCATTCACTGTTTGCAGCATGGTGTTCTGACACCCAGACTCTCTAGTGCTCTGCTAGGGGGCAGGCTTCAGTGTAAGGGAACCTGGGAGCTTCTGTAGAACTGGTCCAGTTCTTGAGCAGACAAGCCAACAGGACAGTGTGAGTCCTGATGTAGTCCAGTTAGAATCCCACAGGAACTGGAGAGTGGGAATTTCTAGGATGGAAGAAAACCAAGTAAATGTCTGGGAGATTTGGCATTAAGTTGAAAGGAACCAGCAGCCAGGTCTCAGGGAAGGGACAGACTCCTTTATGTTGATGCTTGAAGCCTATTCCCAGAGATGCAAGAACCCTTTGTAATGCCTCACTACCATTACAAAGACGGAGAACTGGACTCTGATTTGGCCATAGTTTCCAAAGATGAACCTTGTGAACTCAAAGAGAGGACTCTGAGGCTTGTCAAATCACCCCTGTCATCAAAGAAGTCTCCGGAGTCATCTTCAAAGGAAAGTCCGGAGGAGATAGCAACACCCAAGCTGGTCACGATCCCCTCTGCTTACAATAACTTAGAAGAGGACTTAAGCAAGGGAAAAGTCTCGACTCTTCCACCGCACCAACCTACAACTGTGCCATAGACCTGCAGCCCGGTACTTGTCCTCCGTGAGGTCATTCGTACGTGCTCACAGGCCCAGAGAGAAACGCCATGGTAGACTGTGTAAAGGGAACTCTTGCCAATAGCTTTGTTTGGCCCTCCACCTCATCCTCCAGCATAGATTTTCTCTTCATCCAAAAAATATGGGAGCCTGAGGATGTGCATTGATTACAGGGGATTAAACCACCTAACAACCAAGAATTGCTACCCCCTTCCTCTTATGAATATGGTTTTTGAGATGCTTCTAGGGGTGAGGGTATTCACAAAATTAGACCTCCAGAGTGCCTACACTCTGGTCCATATCAGGGAGGGCGATGAGTGGAAGATGGCATTCAGTACACCAACAGGTTATATTACCAGGTTATACCATTCGGCTTAATGAAAACCCAGCCACTTTCAAAGCCTTTATAAATGACATGCTCCAGGATACTTTCCATCAGTATGCCTTTGTCTACTTTGATAATATCCTAATCTACTCAAAGTCCATGGAACAGCACATCGCTCATGTCAGGGACATTTTAAAGAGGCTACTAGACCATGGGTTTTGCGTCAAGTTGGAGAAGACCGAGTTTCATGTGACAACTGTGCATTTTTAGGTTTTATCATCTCCGATGGTAATCTCGAGATGAACCCTACCAAGACCCAGACAGTCAGATGCTGGCCACCACCATCCAATATCAAACAGGTCCAACGTCTCCTGGAGTTTGCTAACTTTTATTGAAAGTTCTTCAGAAACTTCCGCTTGGTGGCAGCTCTGCTGACAGCCCTAAATAAGAAATCCACAGGCCCTTTTCTCGGGACTACGAAAGCAGAGGCTGCTTGTGCAGTGCTCAAACAGCTGCTTACTACAGCTCCCATCTTGTTTTTTCCTAACCAGTACCTTCCCTTCATTGTGGAGCTGGATGCCTCAAACATGGAGTGGGTGCACTGTTGTCTCAACAGTCACCTCCAGGCGGTAAACTGCACCTGTGCGCATTCTTCTCCAGGCCGCTATCCCCGGAGAGAGGAACTATGACGTCGGGAATCAGGAGCTTCTTCTGATTAAGTTAGCTTTGGAGGAATAGTTTCACTGACTAGAGAGGGCCAAGAAACCCTTTTATCGTTTGGACTCACCATAAGAACCTGGCCTATATTCAGAAGGCCAAGAGGCTGAATTCCAGGCAGGCCAGGTGGTTTTTGTTTTTTAAATGGATTAATTTCATCCTGACCTGTCAAACAGGGTCTAAGCAGCAGAAGTCTGATGCGCTGTCCCGCCAGTTTGACGAACCAGAATGAGAGGAGCAGCAAACCACCATTTTGCCCCAAGCCAGGGTGGTAGCATCGGCTCATTGGGGAATTGATGCTCTTGTTCACTAGGCCCAAACTCAAGGGGAGATTCCTGAGAATGGGGCTGTTTGTCCCAAGTTCCGTCTGGTCTCAAGTAATGAAGTGAGGATATTTGTCGAAAATGACTGTACACCCCGCGGTTGCCAGGACCCTTGAGTTTGCTAAGAGGAGGTATTGGTGGCCTGGAATGACGAGAGCTCAAGGTCTCCTCAACCCCCACCTTTTCCGAAATGACTTTGGGCACACATCTCCATGGACTTTGTCACAGGTCTCCCTCCATTCAAGGGAAGTCAATCATCATAGTGGTTGTCAATTGGTTTTTGAAATCCTGCGTATTCATTGCCTTGGAGAAGGCACCTTCTGCAGTGGAGATGGCTCAGATTGTCCTGGACCAGTTTTTCAGTGTCCATGGATTCACGGTGGGCATTGTGTTGGATCATGGTCCACAGTTTTCATAAGATTTATGGAAGGCTTTTTGCAAAATGATAGGAGAAATAGCAAGCCTTTCTTTTGGGCTTCACCTGCGGTCCAACAGCCAGATGAAGTGGACCAACCAAGATTCCAAGCACACCCTGAGATGCCTGGCCTTGGAGAGACCTGATGAATGGTGTAACTAATTGACCATGGACAGAGATTGCTCACAACACCTAACAGCATGTGACACTGCCAGTTTGGTTATCCTTTGCCTCTCTTTTCAGAACAAGAAACCGAAGTTGGGGTCCCCATGGCAGAAAATCTGGACCAGCACTGCAAGGAGAAATAGATGAGGGCAAGAGAGACTTTGCTGGCCTCTACTCGGAGAGCAGAGACCCAGGCAAACCAAAGGGGAAGTCTGGGACTCACATTACAGCCTGGGCAACAGGACTGGCTGTCCTCCGATGATTTGCCTCGACGTGTGGAATCTAGAAAGTTGGCACCCAAGTTCAGTGGTCCCTTTAAGATCCTGAGGAAAGTAAACCCGGTGACTTACACCTTGCAGCTCCCTGAGACTCTAAAGATCAACCCTACCTTCCACATCTCTACATTAAAACTTGTCTGCATGAGCTCCCTAGCCCCACCACCCACCCAGGGTTATCACAGTGAAAAAGACTTTTAGATTCACATATTGTTCGCGGGGCTTAACAATACTTAGTGGATTGAAGGACAAGTACTGGGTGCTGGAATGAGACATCCTGGATTCGACTCTCATCCATGATTACCATCATCACCTCTCCAAGCAACTTGGGCCAACGGGAGTCAGCTATATGGGAGGAGGTCCTGTTACGAGATGCCAGCTTCCGTGATCTAAATACTCTTAAAAGTATGGTGTACAGATAGCTGGTGCAGCTGCTTTAAGGGTTTAGGACGTTCCCGTTAATTGAGAATCATATTATGGGCAGCAAGAATTGAGTATTTAAGGAACACCTGAACATGGGTTCAATGCTCATTTGTAAGCCTATCAGTGATTTTGTCTAGTGTTTGTTTTGTGCTCAGTTTCTCAATCCCGTTTGATACTGTGTCTCGATCCCAGCCTTGGATACTCCAGCAGTTGGGTCCAAGCCATTTTTGTGAAAAGCTCTCATCATGTGGATTTCAACTTCCCTAATATAAACTGGAATCTTCTTTGTACAAGGGGTTTAGATGGGGCAGAATTTGTTAAGTATATACAGGAGGGTTTCATAAATCGATGTGTAGATGACCAACGAAGGGAGGAGTTTTGCTGGACCTGGTATTGGGTAATGAGCCTGGCCAGTTGTATGGCCTTTCAGTGGGTGAGCAGTTAGGGAAAAGTGACCACAATTTCAGGATAGCTATAGATAAGGAGATGTGTGGTCCTTGTGAGAGAGGTTTAAATTGAAGTTTGACAAATTACGAATGTATTAGGCAGGAAATAAGAAGAATTCCCTGGGAGCACCTTTTTAATGGCAAGTCCATATCAGTCGTGGAGTGGTTTAAACGTCAATTGCACAGAGTATAGGAAATGTATGTTCCTGTGAGAAGGATGGACAGGGATGGAAAGATCCAGGAATGTCTAGCAGCTGATGAATTTAGTCAAGAAGAAAAAGGAAAAGAATGCAAAGCTTCAGAAGTTAGGATCAAATGAGAATTATAAAGAAACCAGAAAAGAACTAAAGAAGGGCATTAGGAAAGCCAGGAGGGGCCATTAAAAATCATTGGCAAATAGGATTATGGTTAATCACAAGGCATTCTATACAAAAATCAAGAATAAGAGGATAACTAGGGAGAGGATAGTACTTAGGAAAAAGAGGGGAACATTTGCTTGGGTGTGGAGAATGTGAGTAAGGTACTTAATGAGTACTTTGCTTCATTATTTAGTAAGGAAAAGGACATGGAGGACCAGGAAATCAGTGCTATAAATATGTTAGGGCGTTTACAGATCAAGGAGGAGGAAGTGTTGGGTCTTCTAATATATCCATATAACAATTACAGCACGGAAACAGGCCATCTCAGCCCTTTTAGTCTGTGCCGAACACTTACTCTCACCTAGTCCCATCGACCTGCACTCAGCCCATAACCCTCCATTCCTTTCCTGTCCATACACCTATCCAATTTTTTTTTAAATGACAATAACGAACCTGCCTCTACTACTTCTACTGGAAGCTCATTCTACACAGCTAATATTCTCTGAATAAAGAAATTCCTCCTCGTGTTACCCCTAAACTTCTGCCCCTTAACTCTCAACTCATGTCCTCTTGTTTGAATATCCCCTACTCTCAATGGAAAAAGCCTATCCATGTCAACTCTATCTATCCCCCTCATAATTTTAAATACTTCTATCAAGTCCCCCCTCAACCTTCTATGTTCCAAAAAATAAAGACCTAACTTGTTCAACCTTCCTCTGTAACTTAGGTGCTGAAACCCAGGTAACATTCTAGTAAATCGTCTCTGTACTCTCTATTTTGTTGACATCTTTCCTGTAATTCGGTGACCAGAACTGTACACAATACTCCAAAGTTGGCCTCACCAATGCCTTGTACAATTTTAACATTACATCTCAACTCCTATACTCAATGCTCTGATTTATAAAGATCAGCATACCAAAAGCTTTCTTCACCACCCTATCCACATGAGATTCCACCTTCAGGGAACTATGCACCATTATTCCTAGATCACTCTGTTCTACTGCATTCCTCAGTGCCCTACCATTTATGTCCTATTTTGATTAGTCCTACCAAAATGTAGCAACTCACACTGTACTAAACTCCATCTGCCATCTTTCAGCCCACCCTTCTAACTGGCCTAAATCTCTCTGCAAGCTTTGAAAACCTACTTCATTATCCACAACGCCACCTATCTTAGTATCATCTGCATACTTACTAATCCAATTTACCACCCCATCATCCAGATCATTAACATATATGACAAACAACATTGGATCCAGTACAGATCCCTGAGGCACACCACTAGTCACCGGCCTCTAACCTGACAAACAGTTATCCACCACTACTCTCCGGCATCTCACATCCAGCTACTGTTGAATCCATTTTACTACTTCAATATTAATATCTAACAATTGAGCCTTCCTAACTAACCTTCCATGTGGAACCTTGTCAAAGGCCTTACTGAAATCCATATAGACAACATCCACTTCTTTACCCTCATCAACTTTCCTAATAACTTCTTCAAAAAATTCAATAAGATTTGTCAAACATGACCTTCCACGCACAAATCCATGTTGACTGTTCCTAATCAGACCCTGTCTATCCAGACAATTATATATACCATCTCTAAGAATACTTTCCATTAATTTACCCACCACTGATGTCAAACTGATAGTCTTGTAATTGCTAGGTTTACTCTTAGAACCCTTTTAAAACAATGGGATGGGACCACATGTGCAATACACCAATCCTCCGGCACCATCCCTATTTCTAATGACATTTGAAATATTTCTGTCAGAGCCCCTGCTATTTCTACACTAACTTCCCTCAAGGTCCTAGGGAATATCCTGTCAGGATATTTTCTACCTGGATTTTTGTAAGGTGTTTAACAAAGACCCTCAGAGATGGCTAGCCTGGAAGATTGGATGCATGGGGTCCATGGCAAATTGGCTGCTTGGATTCAGAACTGGCTTGCACATAGAAGACAGGATAATGGTTGAAGGGACTTATTTGAGCTGGAGGTCTGTAATTAGTGCTGTTTGGCAGGGATCTGTGCTGGGACCTAGATTGGAGTACTGCGCAGATGCAACAGACGTGTTCCAGGGCAGTTCTGGCAAAGAGGTTTAAAAAGTAGGAAGTTTTTGATGGGAGTTGTTGATTGAAGTGCTTCACAGATGCAACAAAACCCATTCTCTGTAAAAGAGAAGTACCGCATCGCGCAGCACTCATCGTGGGAGTGGTCTTCATCAGAGTAGTCTGAGGCGGAATAGTAAGGCTTTGGCTCAACAAGGTTCAGCAAGAACAGGCGGAGGCAGGGTAAGTAGGTAAGTTAATTCCTTATTTCTTACAATTTACCTATCGACACAACCAATCGACAGCTGACACAATAGCCACAGGTCTACACTACTGCCTTACACATCTGGAGAAGAAGGGTGCTTATGTGAGAATGTTGTTCTTGGACTACAGTTCAGCATTCAACACCATAATTCCTTCCAGGCTTAATAAGGAGCTCAGAGACCTCAGCCTTCACCCTGCCTTGTGTAGATGGATCTTGGACCTCCTGTCAGATCGCCAACAGGTGGTAAGTGTGGGCTCCCTCACCTCTGCCCCTCTGACTCTCAACACAGGAGCCCCCAGGGGTGTGTCCTAAGTTCCCTCCTTTACTCTCTGTGTCTGTGACCATGACTGTGTCGCCATCCACAGTTCCAATCTGCTAATTATATTTGCTGATGACACTACACTGATTGGCCTAATCTCAAATAATAATGAAGCAGCCTAGAGAAGAAGCCATCACCCTGACACAGTGCTGTCAAGAAAACAACCTCTCCCTCAATGTAGCAAAAATAAAGGAGCTGGTTGTGGACCTCAGGTGGAATGGAAACAGGCTAACTCCTATAGACATCAATGGATCTGGGTTTGAGAAGGTGAACAGCTTTAAGTTCCTTGGCATTACCGAGGTTCTCATGTGGTCTGTACACACCAGCTGTGTGGTGAAGAAAGCACAATGGTGCCTCTTTCACCTCAGATAGTTGAAGAAGTTTGGCATGAATCCCCAAAACCTAAAGACTTTATACAGGGGTACATTTGAGAGCACCCTGACTGGCTGCATCGCTGCCTGGTATGGAAACTGTATTTCCCTCAATCAGAGGACTCTGCAGACAGTAGAGCGGAGAGTCCAGAGCATCCGTATTTGTGAACTTCCCATTATTCAGGACATTTACAGAGACAGGTGTATCAAAGGAGCCTGCTACCATCCAGAAAAAGGTGCCACAGCATAAAAGTCAGGACCAACAGGCTCTGGGACAGCTTCTTCCACCAGGCCATCAGACTGATTAATCTATGCTATATTGACTGTCCTGTTGTACATATTATTTATTACAAATTACTTTAGTTAGAGGGACAGATAGGTGATTCTGCAGATGCAATAATGAAACACAAATGGTAGTTTGCCTCCCAGGTGCCAGGGTCTGAAATGTTTCTGAACACGTCCACAATATCCTGAAAAGGGAGGGTGAGCTGCCAGAAGTTGTGGTACATATTGGTGCCAATGACATAGGTAGAAAAAGGGAGGATGTTCTGAAAAAAGAATACAAGGAGTTCAGAAAGAAACTGGGAAGCAGGACCTCAAGGCTGGTTAATCTTAGGATTACTGCCTCTGCCAGATAACAATGGGGATGGGAATAGAATGTGGTGGCAGATCGGAGCAGGGGGCAGGGATTCAGATTTCTGGATAATTGGGACCTCTTCTGGAGCAGGTGGAACCTGTACAAGAGGGACAGGTTGTACTCAAATCTGAGGGAGACTAATATTCTTGCAGGTAGGTTTACTAGATCTGTTGGGAGTGATTTAAACTAGTATGGCAGGAGAACGGGAACCAGTCTGATAGAGCTGAGGATGAAATAGCAGATTTACAATTAGATGATGGGTGTAACATGAAGGTAAGGAAGGACAGACCATTGGTATTACAATGGAAAATGTGTTAGGCAAACTTAAAGGTCTTTTAAGGCAAACAAGTAGGGAGGTCATGAAACTTATGCAGATTAAAGAGGAGGAGGTGCTTGCTGTTTTGAGACAAATCAGAGTAGATAAATCCCCAGGACCTGACAGGGTATTCCCTCGGACCTTGAAGGAGACTAGTGTTGAATTTGCAGGGGCCCTGGTAGAAATATTTAAAATGTCAATATCCATGGGTCAGGTGCCAGAGGATTGGAGGATAGCTCATTCCGTTGTTTAAAAACGGCTCTCAAAGTAAGCCGGGAAATTATAGGCCAGTAAGTTTGACATCGGTAGTAGGTAAATTATTGGAAGGAATACTAAGAGATAGGAGCTACAAGTATTTGGATAGACAGGGACTCATTAGAAAAAGTTAGCATGGCTTTGTGCGTGGTTGGTCATGTTTAATAAATCTATTAGAGTTTTTCGAGGAAGTTACCAGGAAAGTGGATGAAGGGAAGGCAGTGGATGTTGTATACATGGACTTTAGTAAGGCCTTTGACAAGGTCCCACATGGGAGGTTAGTTAGGAAGATTCAGTCACTAGTTACACATGGAGAGGTAGTAAATTGGATTAGACATTGGCTTAATGGGAGAAGCCAGAGAGTGATAGTGGAGGATTGCTTCTCTGAGTGGAGGCCTGTGACTAGTGGTGTGCCACAGGGATTAGTGCTGGGTCCATTGTTATTTGTCATCTATATCAATGATCTGGATGATAATGTGGCAAATTGGATCAGTAAATTTGCTGATGATGCAAAGATTGGAGGTGTAGTGGACAGTGAGGAAGGATTTCAAAGCTTGTAGAGGGATTTGGACCAGTTGGAGGAATGGGCTGAAAAATGGTAGATAGAGTTTAATGCGGACAAGTGTGAGGTATTGCACTTTGGAAGGTCAAACCAAGGTAAATGGTAGGACACTGAGGAGTGCAGTAGAACAAAGGGATCTGGGAGTACAGATACATACTTCCCTAAAAGTGGCATCACAGGTGGATAGGGTCATAAAGAGAGCTTTTGGTACATTGGCCTTTATAAATCAAAGTATTGATTATAAGAGTTGGAATGTAATGGTGAGGTTGTATAAGACATTGGTGAGACCAAATTTGGAGTATTGTGTGCCGTTTTGGTCACCTAATTACAGGAAGGATATTAATAAGGTTGAAAGAGTGCAGAGAAGGTTTACAAGGATGCTAGCAGGACAGAGAAAGGTTGAGTAGGTTAGTCCTTTACAGAGAAAGGTTGAATAGGTTAGGACTTTATTCCCTGGAGCGTAGGAGAATGAGGGGTGATTTGATAGAGGTGTATAAAATTATGATGGGTATAGATAGAGTGAATGCAAGCAGGCTTTTTCCACTGAGGCCAGGGGAGAAAAAAACCAGAGGTCATGGGTTAAAGGTGAAGGGGAAAAGTTTAAAGGGAACAATAGGGAGGGCTTCTTCACGCAGAGAGTGGTGGGAGTGTGGAATGAGCTGCCAGATGAAGTGGTGAATGTGGGCTCACTTTTGACACTTAAGAAAAACTTGGACAGGTATATGGATGAGAGGGGTTTGGAGGGATATGGGCCAGGTGCAGGTCAGTGGAACTAGGCAGAAAATGGTTCGGCACTGCCAAGAAGGGCCAAAAGGCCTATTTCTGTGCTGTAATGTTCTATGGTTTTATGGTTCTATGGTCTTAAGCTGGATAAGTCACCTGGACCAGATGGACTACATCGCAGAGTCCTGAGAGAAGTTGCTGAAGAGATAACCTCTTTGATCTTTCAAGAATTGATTCTGGCTTGGTCCCAGAGGATTGGAAGATTGAAAATGTCACTCCACTCTTTAAGAAAGGGAGTATATTTTCATAACTTTTCCTTAGACTAAGTTTTTTTTTCAGTCCCTTACTTTCAGCTTTTTTTTCTTGGTAGTAGGCATTATTATCTTTTGTTCTTATTTTCATGTACAATTTTGGGGGTTTGAATATTTTGATTTATATTTCCTACATTTTGCTGTGGTTGGTCTGGAGTTTTTTTTTCTTGCGGGGGGGGTGGGTACTAACTTTACACGACTTTAGTTTGGGTGCTTTTTTATCATTATTTTGAATCAAATTATCATTGTATGTTTATCTTGCACTGTATTAATCTCTTATTTTGGTCTTGGGTTTTTTTTGTTGTAGTGTTGTAGAAATGCATAAAAAATCAATTTAAAAAAAAAGAAAGGGGGAAAGCAAAGTATAGGAAATTTTAGGCCAGTTAATCTAACCTCAGTACAAACAAGCTGGATGAACTCAGCAGGTTGGGCAGCATCTGTTGACTGCTCATTTCAAAGCATGCTGCCTGACCTGCTGAGTTCATTCAGCTTGTTTGTACGTGTTGATTTGACCACAACATCTGCAGTGTACTTTGTGTAACCTGAAAGTGTTGGAGTCTATTATTAAGGATGAGGTTTCAGGGTACTTGGAGACTAATGATGAAATAAGTCAAACTCAGCATGTTTCTATAAAGAGAATCTTGCCTGACAAATCGGTTAGAGTTCTTTGAGTGACAAAGGAGAGGTAGTGGATGTCATTTACTTGGATTTTCAGAAGGCATTTGATAAGGTGCCACACATGATAAAATCCTATGGTGTCACAGGGAAGATTCTGGCAAGGATAGAGGAATGGCTGACAGCCAGGGGGCAGCAAGTGGGAATAAAAGGTGCCTTTTCTGGTTAGCTGTCAGTGACTAACGGCATCCCTCAATGGTCAGTATTGGAACTGCTACTTTTCACATTGTCAGTAATTTGGATAATGGAATTGTTGGCTTCATGACAAAGTTTGCAGATGACACAAAAGTAGGTGGAGGGGTAGGCAGTGCTGAGGAAGCAATGTGATTGCAGAAGGACTTAGACAATTGGAAGAATGCGCAGAAATGTGGCAGATGGAATACAGTGTTAGGAAATGTATGATAAAGCATTTTGGTAAAAGGGACAATAGTGCAGACTGTTATCTAAATGGGGAGAAGGTTCAGACATCAGAGGTGCAGAGGTACTTAGGAGTCCTCATGCAGGACTCCCAGTAGGTTAATTTGTAGGTTGAGTCTGTGGTAAAGAAGGTAAGTGCATTGTTGGCCTTTATTTCAAGGGGAATAGAATATAAAAGCAAGGAAATAATGCGGAGGCTTTATAAAACAGTAGTCAGGCCGCACTTGGAGTATTGTCAACAGTCTTGGGCCCCATATCTCAGAAAGGGTATGTTGTCATTGGAGAGAGTCCAGAGGAAGTGTACAAGGACAATTCCAAAAATGAAGGGGTTAACATATGAGGAACGTTTGGCAGCTTTGGGCCTGTACTTACTAGAATTTAGAAGAATGCTGTGGGGGGGGGGGGGGAGAATCCCATTGAAACCTACTGAAAGTTGAAAGGACTACATAGGGTGGATGTGGAGATGATGTTTCCTATGGTGAGAACTAAAGGGCACACCCTCAAAATTGAGGAGCGACCTTTTAGAATGGAGGTAAGGAGGAATTTTTTTTTAGCCAAAGAATGATGAATCTGTGGAATGCCCTGCCACAGAGTGCGGTGGATGCCAAGACCATGGTTATATGTAAGGTGGAAGTCGATTGTTTTCTGATTGGTCAGGGCATCGAAGGATATGGTGAGAAGGCAGGTATATGGGGTTGAGTGGGATCTGTGATCAGCCATGATGGAATGGTGGAGCAAATTCGATGAGCTGAATGGCCTAATACCGCTCCTATGTCTTATGGACCTCTGCTGTTTGTGACCTGAATGAAAATACAGATGGGTGTGATAGTAAGTTTACAGATCATACCAAGACTGGCGGAGTTGTGTAGAAGACTGGCAAATAATATAGCAAAATACAGATTATGTGCAGAGAAATGGCAGATGGATTTTAACCCAGATAAATGTGAGGTGCTACACTTCGGTTGGGCAAATGCATGAAGACAGTACACTGTAAAAGGCAAGGCTCTTAACAGTGTTGCTGAGCAGAGAGATGTTGTGGACCTAGTTCATAGTTCCATGTAAATAGCTACACAGATCAATAGGGTGATGAAGAAGGCTTATGGTTGTTTCTATTAGTCAAAGCATTGAGTTCAAAAATCAAGAGGTTTTGTGCAATTTTATAAAACTGGATAGGCCACATCTGGATTATTGCATACATTTCTGGTCACTCCACTATGGGAAGGATGTTGAGGCTTTGAAGGAGGTTTACCAGGATGCTGCCTGGTTTAGAGGGCATGTACTATTATGAAAGGCTGGACAAACTTGGGTCATTTTCTTTGGAGCAGTGGAGGCAAAGGGGAGATCTGATAGAGGTTTATAACATTACAAGAGGCATTAATAGAGTAGATGGGAAGTATCTTCTTCCCAGTGTGTTTAGTACCAGAGGGTACGCATTAAAGGTGAGGAGGTAGGTCAAAAGGGGATGTGAGGGGTAAGTTTGATGTTCAGATGGACATATGAATATAAGGAAGATGGAAGGATCTGGACATTCTGTAGGAAGGAGGGATTAGTTTTCAGGGTTTTTGATTTACATGTTAGCTGGTTTGGCACAACATTGTGAAGAATAAAAAATGGTATAATCATCTACCAATACCCTTACTTTGATCTGTAGATATTTGGATGCCAGATACTGCCTTGAGCTCCTGTAGGACTGTCGTGGAGTTCAGGTTACTTGTCAACAACCATTTTCCTTTAGGAGAGGAATAATACCATCCATTTATAACTTGTAATTGCCACATGCACTCAGTGGCCATTTTATTAGTTACACCTGTACATCTAATCAGCAACTGTGTCAACAACTCAATGCATAAAAGCATGCAGACAGACATGGTCAGGAGGTTCAGTTGTTTTTCAGACCAAAAGTCAGAATGGGGAAGAAATGTGATCTAACTGACTTGACCATGGAATGAGTGTTGTTGCTAGTTGTGATGATTTGAGTATTTCAGGAACTGTTAATGGCCAAATTGGTTCAAGCTGACAGGAAGGTGATGGTGTAGGGCAACATAATTGGTCGAAACGTTCATAATTCACAACCACTGACGCTGGAATGGGGGTTTCACTTTAAGAGGCTGGTCTGATGTGCTGATATAATTATGTAAATAGTTTTTTTAGCATGCTTTGAATTCAGTTATTGGTGTTCAATAAATGAGTTAATACAACTTTCCTGAAAAATAAATTGCCTCCACCATTTTATTTGTGAAAGCCTACAATAGTAACTAAAAAAAACCTACTTGTAAAGTCAGTGGTGTGCAGAAGGGCATCTCTGAATGTACAACACGTCAAACTTTGTAGTGGATGGGCTGCAGCAGCTGATGAAAACAAACATACACTTAGTGTATCTGTACACTGAATGTGTACCAATGTACTTTGCATGAAATCCCCATAGATCATTTAAAAACTTCATGGTAGTAAAAGGGGAAAGCAAAAGCGAAAAGTATTACAATTACAGTTATGGAGAAAGGGCATTGCCAGGAGACGGTCGAGTGCAAGGGCCATGACAAGGTAGATTGTGAGGTCAAGAGTTCATCTTCATCATACAAAAGGTCCATTCAATGGTTGGATTCAGAATCAGATTTAATATCATCAGCAAATGTTGTGAAATTAGTTAACTTTACAGCAACAGTATACATGCTAAATAACTACAGATAGAAAAAACTGAGTTACGTTAAAGATGTCTTGGATACTACAGATGCTTGTACCCATGATATTGCTGACTTTACAAGTTTTTGCAACTTATTTCAATCTTGTGTAGTAGCCCCACTCCCACACCTCAATACTAGACAGTGATGCCATCTGTCACAATGCTCTCCATGGTATATTTGAAGAACTTTTTTGATGTTTTAGTTGACAAACCAATCTTTTCAAGCTCCTAATGAAATATAACTGCTGTCTTGCCTTCTTGTAGCTACATCAATATACTGTAAGTCCACAATCAGCTCTTTGGTCTTGCTGGTGTTGAGTGCAAGGTTGTTGCTGCGACACCCCTCAACTAGCTGGTATACCTCACTCCTGCAAAACCTTTTCATCATCATCTGTCTTATTAGAGAAAGATGAAATCTGTAATTGAATCTGGCGGTGTGTTTTGTCCAAATTTTGTATCTTCTGCCCAATGGGCAGGGGAAGAAAAGAAAATGTCAAGGTTAGGGTGGGTCTTTGCTCTGCTGAGATTAAAGACATGAAAGATTAGCTTTATTTTTCACATATATATCGAAACATTGAAATGTGTTATTTATGTCAACGACCAACACAATCCCATAATCTGTTGGGGACAGCCCACAAGTATTGCCACACTTCCGGCACCAACATAGCATGACCTCAACTTACAGACACTAATGCATATGTCTTTGGAATGTGGCAGGAAGCAGGATTATCTGGAGGAATCCTACGTAGTCACGGGGAGAATGTATAAACTCCTTACGTACAGTGGCTAGAATTGAACCCTGATTGCTGATCGCTGGCACTGTAAAGCATTGCGTCGACCACAGTGCTACTGCGCTGTGTCCATGGAAGTAACTGCTATTGGTTTTTTGCTGAGCTGTGTTTGCTTTGTTTTGTTTTGTTTTTGAATTTGTTTTGTTCCTGGACAGAGAAATTGCGATACCCAGATCTAATGCATCCAGATAGGATTCTTTTTCTCGTGCATCTATAAAAATTAGTCTGTGTTGATAGGAAAATGCTAAAGGTCTTTAGTCTCCTGAGGAAGCAGACATGCTGGTGCATTTTCTTGGCCAAAGCATCTATGTGGTTGGACTGTGGAAGGCTATTGATGAGTTTTGTGATGATATTGGTTATGTTGGAATTTGAAGCAGTCAACCCCCTTGATCTCAGCAGCATTCACGTAACTAGACATAACTAGGATCATGTGCGCACACCCTTCCTGAGGTCAATGCACTGCTCTTTTGCTTTTCTGATATTGAAGAAAGGTTGTTATCATGCCACTGGACTCTCTAACTACTTCCTGTGTTTTGTGCTATCACTATTTAAGAACCAATTCGCAATGGTAATGTCGCTTGCAAAATTGCAGATGGAGCTCGAGCACAATCTGGCCAGACAGTCATGCATACAAAAGGAGGAGAAAACCAGAGGTCCATGAGCTAGTCCTCAGCAGAGAATCAGAGGTGGACAGTGTCAGCAACTTTAAACTGCTCAATGTCATCATTCCAGACGATCTGTCCTGGACCCAGTGTGCAAGTGCCATTACAAAGAAAGCATGGCAGCACCTCTACTTCCTTAGAAGTTTGCAAAGATTCAGCATGACATCTAAAACTTTGACAAACTTCTAAGGATGTGTGGTAGAGAGTATATTGACTGGCTGCATCAAAGCCTGGTAGACGACCCAGTCTATCATGGGCGGAATCCTCCCCATCGTTGAGCACATGAGCACTGTCTCATTAAAGCAGCATCCATCATCAGGTAGAAATTACAGGAGGCTCAGGACTCAGACCACCAGGTTCAGGAAGAGTTATTACCATCACCATCAGGCTGTTGAACCAGAGGGGGTAACTTCACTTGAGTTCATTTGTCCCATCACTGAAATGTTCCCACAGCCTATGGTCTCACTTTCAAGGACTCTTCATCTTATGTGCTTGATGTTTATTGCTAACTTTATTATTATTATCATTATTTATTTATTTTGTATTTGCAAGGTTTGTTTTCATTTGCACACTGGCTGAACAGCCAAGTTAGTTTGGTCTTTCATTAAGCCTATTATGGTTATTGTTCTATTACCGAGTTTGCCTGTAAGAAAATGAAACTAAAGGTTATATGTGGTTCTAAGTTCAAAGTAAATTTTATTATCAAAGTGCATGTATGCCATTATACATAACCCTGAGATTCGTCTTCTTGTGGGCATACTCAACAAATCTATAGAATTCTAATTAACAGGATCAATGAAAGATCAACCAGAGTGCAGAAGACTACTAACTGTGCAAATGCAAATATAAATAAATAGCAATAAATAACAAGAACATTGGTTAATGACAAAGAGTCATTGAAACTGAGATCATAAATTGAGAGAACATTTCAATGATGGGGTGAATGAAATTGAGTGTAGTAATCCCTTTTATTCAAGAGCCTGATAATTGAAGGGTAGTAACTGTTCTTGAACTTGGTGGTGTGAATCCTCAGACTTTTGTACCTTCTACCTGATGGCAGCAGCGAGAAGAGAGTATAAACTGGGTGATGGCGATCTCTGATGATGGATGCTGCTTTCTTATGACAGTGTTTCCTGCTCAGTGGTTAGAAGGGCTTTTCCCATGATGCACTAGGCTGAATCCACTACTTTTTCATGGGGTTCTCTGTTCAAATGTGTTTCTATAGCAGGCTTGATGCAGCTAGTCAATATACTCTCCATACTCCTTTATAGAAGTTTTAGACGTCATGCTGAATCTTTGCAAACTCCTAACTTCCTGTCAAGGTGGTGCCTGCATAGAACGCTCCCATGGTCTATACCTTCTATATAGACCATAAAATTATTAGTTTTACTTCTTTTAGGTATTTTACATCTTGAATTGTTTCTGTGGTGAGGAGACTGCAGGATGGGGTGCAAGCCAATGTTAGACTCCATTTCACCAATTAAAGCTTCCATTGCTTTAAAGTGACAAGTGAGATTTAAACATTGAGGTGAGTGCAGAAGGAGAGCCCTAGCTGGCTGTCTCTTGTTTGCTGGTGGGATCACTCTGCTGCCAGAGAGATGAGCTAGCGTGGCAGCCGAGAGGGTGTTTCTGAGGTTTTCCTGTGTTTTGGCTATGGATATGGAATGGACTTGGACTATAGACTATGGACTTTTTTTCATTGTTGTTGTTGTAGCCCCCTCACCAGGCATGCATGCAAACTTGGTTCATTAGCCACCTCTGGTAGCAGCCATGGGACTCAGCGGTGAGAGATAAACTATATACAAAAGGGTCGGTATGATTTGGGGTTCAGCCAAACAGTACCTTAGAGATGTTCTGATTAAAGATACCTTGATCTGAGTGAATTCTGTGTAAATATTGCCCATACACTATTGTTGGTTGTCAAAACATAACAGATCGCGTACAGCATAAAATTATAAAAAAGTGTATTTACAAATTACACTTTATGGAACAGTTAGCAGGAAAAAGGAAGGAAAAATTAGGGGCCCATTTCAGTTAACCCAGTCCAAATGTGCATGTGAAGGTGGAGTTGAAGTTGTCCTTTCTTGCATTGGACCCACAGTTTGCATGAAAATGCAAACTGCATTCCAAACTTCACTCAAAATCCATCTCAACCAAATAGACTCCCTCTCAGGAGCATTGGATCTTACTCGTTGGAGCCATTCATCTGCACAAAGCACTTTGTGCAATGGGGACGCTCCTTCCTCCAGCATCCTCAACCATCTTCCCCCCTGTCTTCTCCGCCACTCCCGACAAAAAGACCAAGAACCCCACAGTGTCCGTCACAAATCTCTCTCCACCCAGCTCTCTCTAGAACCTTCTCTCAATTCCACCATCCTGATTGGCTGACACAACAATCCTAAGTTGAGCATCACGGCCCGTTATCTTTAGCAAAATTCAAACATTCTACCAGCAGGACACACTACTTTTGTAGAAGCTGCTAACGTGAAATATCTACAGCATAGCAGTAGAAATCTTAACCAGGGCATCACTAGTTTTTTTAAAACTCTGTCTTTGCCTGATCTTTCTTTTTTTTTTGTGCGAGGGAGGGTGACTTGGGGATCTAAGTTCCTATTCTGTTTTTGTTCGTATTTTTGTGCAGAGGGGTGTGATTTAGGGGTTGATGATCATGTTGCCATTCTTTCTTGGTTTCATAGACATCTGGAGAAGAAAAATTTGAGAGTTGTATACTTTGATAATAAATGAACCTTTGAAATTTTGAACGTTTTAAGGAAGTAGAAGCACTGCTGTGCTTTCTTCACAGTTGCACTTACATGCTGGGTGCAGAACAGCTCCTCTAAAATAGTAACACCCAGGAATTTAAAGTTGCTAACCCTCCACACCTCTAATCCTCTGCTCAGGTCTAGCTCATGGACCTCTAGTTTCCCTCTCCTGATTTATAGTTAGTTCCTTGATCTTGCTGACATTAAGTGAGAGGTGGTTGTTATGACATCACTCAGCCAGATTTTCAATCTCTTTCCTACATGCTAATTCATCACAGTCTTTGATTCGGCCCACAGCAATGGTGTCATTAGTAAACTTGTATAAGGCATTGAAGCTGTGCTTAGCCACACAGTCATGTGTAAAGTGAGCAGAGCAGGGGGCTATACACACATCCCTGTGGGACACCTGTGCTGATGTTAGACCTTAAGACATAGGGACAGAATTAGGCTATTCAGCCCATCGAATCTGCTCCGCCATTCCGTCATAGCTGATCCTGGATCCCACTCAACCACATACACTTGCCTTCTCACCATATCCTTTGATGCTCTGTCCAATCAGAAAACTATCAATGTCTGCTTTAAATATACTGACAGTCTTGGCCTGCACCTCTCTCTGTGACAGAGCATTCCACAGATTAACTATTACTTGGCTGAAAGAATACTTCCGTAACTCTGTTCTAAATGGTCACTCCTCAGTTTTGAGACTGTGTCTTCTAGTTCTGGATACCCCCACCATATGAAACATTCTCTCTCCACATCCACCTTATCTAGTCCTTCCAATATTCGGCAGATTTCAATGAGATCCCCATTTAAATTCCAGTGAGTACAGGCCCAAAGCTGCCAAACACGTCTCATATGTTAACCCCTTCATTCCTGGAATCTTTCTCGTGAACCTCCTCTAGGCTCTCTCCAATGACAACACATCCTTTCTAAGATACGGAGCCCAAAACTTTTGACAATACTCCAAGTGCAGCCTCAGCATTATCTCCTTGCTTTTTTATTCTATTCCCCTTGAAATAAATGCCAACATTGCACTTGCTTTCTTTAACACAGACTCAACCTGTAAATTAATCTTCGGGGAGTCTTGCATGAGAGCTCCTAAGTCCCTCTGCACATCTGATGTTTGAATTTTCTCCCCATTTAGATAATAGTCTGCATTATTGGTCCTTTTACCAAAATGCATTATCACACACATCCCAACATTTTATTCCATCTGCCAATTTTTGCCCGTTCTTCCAATTTCTCGCAAACATTGCTTCCTCAGTACTACCTACCCCTCCACCTATCTTTGCATCATTTACAAACTTCACTGCAAAGACATCATTTCTGTTATCTAAATAATTTACAAACTATTTGAAAACTAGTGGTTCCACTATTCACCCCTGAGGGAAACCACTAGTCACTGGCAGCCAACCAGAAAAGGTTCACTTTCTTCCCACTTTCTATCTCCTGCCTGGCTGTCATTCCTTGATCTATGCCAGTATCTTTCCTGAAATGCTATAGAATTTTACCTTGTTTTATCTTGTTAATGTTGTTGCCAATCTGAACTGACTGGCGTCTGCAACTGAGGAAATCCAGGATGTAATTGCATAAGGAAGCATTGAAGCCAAGGTCTTTGGGGCTTGGTGACATATATGTGTTATGTACCCTGTAATGGGTTAAAAGAATCAGCAGAAATGGAACACACCTGAAGTCTGAGTCTTCTGTTATCAAACACTATTTTATTAGTATCTGTGTAATAAAGTAATATAAAACAAGATAAAGCAAACAGGTTAGCAGAGTTTATGCATATACAAGTGTGTAAATATAAACTCCTAAACTTCTTCAAGCTTAGGTGGTAATTGATACAATCTTATGATGGTATGTGAGAAAGTTCAGTTCAATGCATGAGGTTGCTGTTGTTGGTAAGAGAGAGAGATTTGTAATCCAAAGGCAAATGTGAGAAGGCAATTACGTCGATATTCCACAGATTCCATGACAGCAATACAAAATAACAATAGCAGTAGGTTTTATCTCCAAAGTTGTTCCACTCCACACACGAAGTATCACCGACAGTGATCTTCAACGAATATCCTTTCAACAAAAGTGGTACCACACCCGAGCTCAGCTACAGGTCATCCCAAAGTGGTGGCCACAGGATACTCATGAATCCACGTATGGATTATCACCAACAGTAGCTTATCACAAAAAGGGGACCATCTTTAAGGGAACCACGACCCAGGCAAGGGTCGACACATTGGTAGATTCCAGAAGGTTACCCCAAACACATAACATGATAGCCTCTTATCTAGTTCCACCACATATGAAATAACTGCAACAGTGAATTGCCACAGGGGTGCCTTTCTTCAGTGAACTACCACACCCAGACAAAGGGTAAACACACACGTGGTATTCACAAAGGTTTTTCCCTCACCAGAGAACCCACTTTCCGTAGCCAAATGGAAACAGACTCACCCTTACCGGCTACTTAGAGAGAGAATCCAAACAGTGACTTTTTGTCAATAAAGTGGCCACTAAATATATATTCATGATCTTCTGCTGCAATGGCTCATCAACTTCAAGGTTTGACTTGGGTGTTCAGAGATGCTCTTCTGCACGCCGTGGTTTTAACATGAGATTATGTCAGTTACTGTCACCTTCCTGTCAGCTTCAGAATAAGAATCATGTTTATTATCACTGGCATGTGTCGCAAAATTTGTTAACTTAGCCGCAGTTCAATGCAATACATAATGTAGAAAAAAATAAAATAATAATAAATAAATAAATAAATAAATATGTAAATCAATTATAGTATACTTTAATAGCACCTCTATTTCCTTTGGAGTCTGTGAAGATTTGGCATGACATCTAAAACTTTGAGAAACTTGTGTGGATATACCACTGGAGTCTGATATGGAAACACCATTCCCTTTGAATGGAAAATCCTACAAAAGATAGCATATTTGGCCCAATACATCATAGGCAAAACCCTCCCAACCATAGAGCACATTGCTGTCATAAAAAAGTAATATCCATCATCAGATATCCCCACTACCCAGGTAATGCTCTCTTGTCCCTGCTGATATCAGGTAGAAGGTACAAGTGCCTCAGGACTCACACCACCAGGTTCAAGAACAGTTACTACCCCTCAAACATCAGGTTCGTGAATAAAAGGGGATAACCACACTCAACTTCACTTGCCCCATCTTTGAAATATTCCTACAACCAATGATCCTACGTTAAGGACTATTTATCTTATTATCTCACTTTCTTGTTCTTTATTGCTATTTATTTACATTTGTATTTGCAATTTGTTGTCTTCTGCACTCTGGTTGATCTTTCATTGATCCTGTTATAGTGTTATGGTACGGCAACAATGAATATAGACTTGAGACAAGTTTTTTAATAAACAAATTAAACATTTATTTAAACTCAGCTCAACAACAAATGAAAAGTAAACAACTGACTAACTTAACCAGAAGTTAACTGCTATACGGCAACTCAAACAGATCTTACGGCGATAAATGCAAACACAGTTCTTAAAGTGATAAATGTAAAAGTCCAAATGATCTAGACAGTGAATTAGGAGAGACTTTTCTGAAGTAATGAATTCCTTGACGACGTGATGTTACTGCTGATCCCAGCGGAAATATGCCTTGCTCAAAGGATTTACGATGAAGGAAATAAAAACAGCTTAAAGGAACTGACCTTCCTTGGCGAATAATACTGCGTCCAATCCTTTCTGCTTTCACAATGCAGGGGCTATCTTGGATTCAAGTTACTACTTCCTTGAACGAAGATTAAATAAGGCCGATCCGGTATTACCACCGGCGACTCCACCTTTACTCGATCCTTCAGGTTCCCATACTTCTATAATTTCTTCACTCTCCGACTGGACTAAAACTGGCAGCATTGTGGCAAAACTACCGGCAATAACCTTTGAGACTAGATAGAAAGTAAAACTCCACTTTAAAACAAAACTGTGTAATGAGATGAATACGCAGCATAAGAGAGTCACTGACAAATTAAACAACGAACTGACCTGCGTCATAGCAAGGCTTTCCCATTTTATAACTGTTGGAATAGATCATCACATGACCTCTCACTGGCAAGAAAATTACATCTTGTGACCTCACACTGGCGGGAAATTGCACCACCCCACCATCACAAGACCATTACATCATGCTCATAAGACAGTCACAAGATACCCACGGGGTATGTAACAATAGTTACTGAGTATTCCCACAGGAAAATGAATCTGATGGTTGTACAGTATATGGTGACACACATGTACTTTGATAATAACATTTACTTTGAACTTTGAACCAGTTTGGCCATTCTCCCCTGAGATCTCTTAGTCTTTTATTAACAAGCCTTTTTCACCCACAACTGCTGCTTACTGGATTTTTATTTTGTTATGTGCACCACTTCCTATAAGCTCTAGAGACTATTGTACATGAAAATTCCAGGAAATCATTGGTTTCTGAGATATGCAAGTCATCCCATCTGGCATCAACATTCATTCCATGGTCAAAGTCACTTACATCGCAGTTCTTCCCCATTCTGATGTTTGGTGTGAATAACAACTGAACCGCTTGACTATGTGTGCATGCTTTTATGCATTGAAATGCTGCTACATGATTGGCTGATTAGATATTTGCACTAATGAGCAGGTGTACCTAATAAAATGGCCACTGTGCGCACATTTACAATTGACAGATTAGGAATTTGCTGTGATGTGTGTGCCACGGTGCAATATCCAACAACAAATAATATCATTCAACAATTAACAATTTGCTAGTCAGGGAAAATGTTACAGCAGTGCTCAGGCAGGACAGGTTAGAGGGCTTGTCTACCGAGGCCATATGGGTGGAGTTGAGAATCAGGAAAGGCATGACCACATTAATGGGGTTGTATTATAGACCACCCAATAGTCAGCAAGAATTGGAGGAGCAAATCTGCAGAAAGATAGCAGACAACTGCAGGAAACATAAAGTTGTGATAGTAGGGGATTTTAATTTTCCACATATTGATTGGGACTCCCGTACTGTTAAAGATCTAGATGGGTTAGAGTTTGTAAAATGTGTTCAGGAAAGTTTTCTAAATCAATATATAGAGGTACCAACTGGAGAGGATGCAATATTAGATCTCCTATTAAGAAACGAGTTAGGATAAGTGACGGAAGTGTGTGTAGAGGAACACTTTGGGTCTAGTGATCATAATGCCATTAGTTTCAACTTGGTCATGGATAAAGATAGATCTGGTCCTCGGGTTGAGGTTCTAAACTCGAAAAAGGCCAAATTTGAAAAATGAGAAAGGATCTAAAAAGCATGGATTGGGATAGGTTGTTCTCTGGCAAGGGTGTGATTGGTAAGTGGGAGGCCTTCAAAGGAGAAATTTTCAGAGTGCAGAGATTGTATGTTTCTGTCAGGATTAAAGGCAAAGTGAATAAGAATAAGGAACCTTGGTTTTTAAGGGATATTAGAAATCTGATAAAAGAGAGATGTATGACAGGTATAGGCAACAAGGAGCAAATAAGGTGCTTGAGGAGTATAAAAAGTGCAAGAAAATACTTAAGAAAGAAATCAGGAGGGCATGAAGACATGAATACATGAGGTTACTTTGGCAGTCAAGGTGAAGGATAATCCTAAGAGCTTCTACAGGTATATTAAAAGCAATAGGATAGTAAGGGATAAAATTGGTCCTCTTGAAGATCAGAGTGGTTGGCTATGTATAGAACCAAAAGAAATGGGGGAGATCTTAAATGGGTTTTTTGCATCTGTATTTACTAAGGAAACTGGCAAGTAGTCTATGGAAATAAGGCAAACAAGTAGGCAGGTCATGGAACCCATACAGTTGGAAGAGGAGGAGGTGCTTGCTGTCTTGAGGCAAATCAGAGTAGATAAATCCCCAGGATCTGACAGGGTATTCCCTTGGACATTGAAGAAGACAAGTGTTGAAATTGCAGGGGCCCTGGCAAATATATTTTAGATGTCGGTATCTACGGGTGAGGTGCCGGAGGGTTGGAGGAAAGCTCATGTTGCCCCATTGTTTAAAAAAGGCTCTAAAAGTAATACGGGAAATTATAGGCCAGTAAGTTTGACGTCAGTAGTAGGTTAATTATTGGAAAGAGTACTAAGAGTTAGGATCTACAAGTATTTAGATAGACACGGACATATTAGGGAGCGTCAACATGGCTTTGTGCGTGGTAGGTCATGTTTAACAAATCTATTAGAGTTTTTCGAGGAGGTTACCAGGAAAGTGGATGAAGGGAAGGCAGTGGATTTTGTCTACATGGACTTCAGTAAGGCCTTTGACAAGGTCTCACCTGGGGGGTCAGTTAGGATGATTCAGTCACTAGGTATACATGATGAGGTAGTAAATTGGATTAGACATTGGCTTGATGGGTGAAGCCAGAGAATGGTAGTGGAGGATTGCTTCTCTGAGTGGAGGCCTGTGACTAGTGGTGTGCCACAGGGATCAGTGCTGGGTCCATTGTTATTTGTCATCTATATCAATGATCTGGATGATAAAGTGGTAAATTGGATCAGCAAATTTGCTGATGATACAAAGATTGGAGGTTTAGTGGACAGTGAGGAAGGTTTTCAAAGCTTGCAGAGGGATTTGGACCAGCTGGAAAAATGGGCTGATAAATGGCAGATGGAGTTTAATGCAGGCAAGTGTGAGGTATTGCACTTTAGAAGGATAAATCAAAGTAGAACATACAAGGTAAATGGTTGGACATTGAGGAGTGCAGTAGAACAGAGTGATCTGGGAATACAGATACATAATTCCCTAAAAGTGCCGTCACAGGTAGGTAGGGTCATAAAGAGAGCTTTTGGTACATTGGCCTTTATAAATCAAAGTATTGAGTATAAGAGTTAGAATGAGATAGTATAAGACATTGGTGAGGCCGAATTTGGAATATTGTACACAGTTTTGGTCACCTAATTACAGGAAGGATATTAATAAGGTTGAAAGAGTGCAGAGAAGGTTTACAAGGATGTTGCCGGGACTTGAGAAACTGAGTTACAGAGAAAGGTTGAATAAATTAGGACTTTATTCCCTGGAGCATGGCAGAATGAGGGGAGATTTGATAGAGGAGTATAAAATTAAGATGGGTATAGATAAAGTGAATGCAAGCAGGCTTTTTCCACTGAGGCTAGGGCAGAAAAAAACCAGAGGACATGGGTTAAGGGTGAAAAGGGAAGAGTTTAAAGGGAACATTAGGGGGAGCTTTTCACACAGAGAATAGTGGGAGTGTGGAATTAGCTGCCAGTTGAAGTGGTGAATGCAGTTTCACTTTTAACATTTAAGAAAAACTTGGACAGGTACATGGATGAGAGGGTTATGGAGGGATACGGTCTAGGTGCAGGTCAGTGGGACTGGGCAGAAAAATGGTTCGGCACAGCTAAGAAGGGCCAAAAGGCCTGTTTCTGAGCTGTAATGTTCTATGGTTCTATTATGAAGGATAGTGAATTATATTAAAAATAAAGCTAGAGATGTAAGTATGGATAAGGAATAACGTGCATAAATACATCAATTCCAGCATGTTATTACAATGTAAACAGCATTACAAAAAGTGGTTTGAGATGTTTAGAGTGCAGCGCAGTGACAGGGTAAATGATAGGGGGGATCAAGTAATTGTGTTGCTATGCCACAGTGCTGTTGATATTAGTACTAGTATTGTTTTATTTTTGTCACGTGAAAATCTTATGTATCAGATTATTACATGGTGAATTGAGCTAGATATAAGTAAAAGAATAGCAATGCAGGATAAAGTCTAAATGCTAGTGAAAGAGTGCATTGTAGGTAAGTGATAAAGTGCAAGATTATATCCAAGCAGTATTTTCCACTGGATGCTCATAAACTATAAACATGCCTTGTTTGACACTCGATCTGTTATGTAAGGGTCAGTCACACTCTCCTCACCTCTGGTAATCATTCTATTCAGTGCCTCTGTAGCGTAGCAGTTGGTGCGTTGCTATTACAGCTTGGGACATTGGAGTTCTCAGTTCATTCCTGGCAATCTCTGTAAGGAGTCTATACATCGTCCTCATGGAATGCAAGGGCTTTCTCCGGGTGCGCCAGTTTTCTTCTGCAGTATAAAGACATACTGGATAGTAGGTTAGCTGCTCGTTATTAATTTTCCCATGGTTAGGCTAGGATTAACTTTGGGGTTGCAGGGAAGCATGGCTCAAAGGGTTGGAGGGGTCTATTCCAGGTTGCATGTATATTAATAAATAAGTAAATAATAAACGTTTTTCAGGTTTACTGTAACAAGTTGTGGAATGGTGTTACCCCAGTGGAAGCGCCAAATTGTGCCTCACTAAAAAAAGTTATCGGTGAGTAAATGCTATTTTGATTGCAAGGACAGTGACCCCATCATCGGCTTGTGGGTGATTGAGAGCCATCTGAGTGGGTAATAGTTAGTCAGAATGGATTTGTCTTGCCTCTCTGTGATTGGTCAGACCAGGGTAGTTGATTCAATTTACTTTGTTTGGATAGCTCATGAGGCAGAATAGTTGTCATATATAAAACCTGTTAACATCAGCAAAACTCCAATCTGTTTTCTTGTAGCTTTTATGAATCTGCAGCCAAATAATGAAAGACAGTAAACCGTGTCTCCAGCACTGAAGGTGACTAATGCCTGTATAATGGAAATAAAAATGTTTTTAATCTGCTGATTTTTTGCTTTCCAATATTATTATTATTATTATTGCTCTGCCTTGCAATCTACTTAAAGCAGCGGTTCATCAGTAAAGTTTGCATTGCATATATGTACCTTAATCCAGAGTCATAGTTATACAGCACTAAAACAAGCATTTTGGTCGATGCTGACCAAGATGCCCATCTAGGCCAATCCCACTGGTGTGCATTTTGCCAATATTTCTCTAAATCTTTCCTGTCAATGTATCTGTCCAAGTGACTTAAAATGTGGAAAGAGTTGCCTGGGGAAGTGGTGGCTGTGAGTTCAGTCTGAATATTTAAGTGAAATTTGGATAAGAAAATGAATGGGAGGACTATGGTCCGGGTGCACATTAATGGGACTAGGCAGAATAATAGTTTGGCATAGACTAGATGGGTCAAAAGGCCTGTTTCTATGCTATGCTGTAGTAAGACTATAAGATGTAGGAGCAGAGTTAGGCCACTTGGCCCATTGAGTGTGCTCCACCATTTCATCATGGATGATCCAATTTTGCTCTCAGTACCAATCTGCTTCCTTCTCACCATATCCTTTCATGCCCTGACTAATCAAGAATCTATCAACCTCTGCCTTAAATATACATAAAGACTTGGCCTCCACAGGAGGCTGTAGCAAAGAATTCCATACATTCACCACTTTCTGGCAAAAAAAAATCATTCTCATTTCCATTCTAAATTTCCATTCCCTCTATTCTGAGGCTGGGTCCTTTGGTCTTAGACTCTCCCCCATCCCCAGAGGAAATATCTTTTCCACATCCACTGTAGCAAGGCCATTCGATAGTTTTAAATGCGGTTACCCCTCATTCTTCTGAATTCCAGTGAATACAGGACCTGAGCAGTCAAATGCTCTTCATGTGATAAAGCTATTAAACCCCTTCCAGTTTCAGCACATCCTTTCAAAGGTAAGGAACACAAAATTGTTCACAATAATTCAAGTGGGACCTCACCAGTGCCTTATACACTTTCAACATCACATCTTTGCTTTTATGTTCTAGTTCTCTTGAAATAAATACTAGCATTGTATTTGCCTTCCTCACCACCGAGGCAAACTGCAAATTAACCTTTAAAGAATCCTGCACAAGGACTCCTAAGTCCCTTTGCACCTCAGTTTTTTGTATGTTTTCTCCATTTAGAAAATAGTCAACCCTTTAATTACTTCTACCTAAGTACATGGCCATACACTTCCTGACACTATATTCCATCTGCCAATTCTTTATCCATTCTCCTAATCTAAGTCCTGTAGTCTCTCCCCTTCCTCAAAACTAACTGGCTGCCCACCTATCTTCATATTATCAGCAAACTTTGCAACAAAGCCATAAATTCCATCATCTCTATAATTGACATATAAATTAAAAAGAGTCGGTCCCAACACAGACCCCTGTGGAACACCACTCGTCACTGGCAGCCAACCAGATAAGGCTGCCTTTAATCTCACTCTTTGCCTCCTGCCAATCAGTTTTATCCATGCTAGAATATTTCCTGTAATACCATAGGTTTATAGCTTGTTATGCAGTCTCATGTGTGGCACCTTGTCAAAAGCCTTCTGAAAATCCAAGTACACAACAACAACCAATTCTCCTTTGTCTATCCTGCTTATTATTTCTTCAAAGAGTTCCAACAGATTTGTCAGGCAAGATTTTCCCTGGTGGAAACCATGCTGACTGCAGCCTGTTTTATCATGTGCCTCCATGTACCCTGAGATTTTATCCTTAGTAATCTCTTCTAACATCTCCTCTACTACGGAGGTAGGACAAACTGGCCTATAGTTTCCTTTCTTCTGCCTCTCTCCCTTCTTGAAGTGGAGTGACATTTGCAATTTTCCAGTCTTTGGGAACCATTCCAGAATTTATTGATTCTTAATAAGAAATTCTAATGCCTCCACAATCTTTTCAGCCACCTCATTCAGAAGCATGGGGGTGTACACCATCTGGTCCTGGTGACTTATCTACCTTTCCGTTTTCCAAGAACCTTCCATCTAATTGTGCTAACTTCACACACTTCATGACCCCTGACACCTGGAACTTCCACTATACTGCTAGTGCCTTCCACAATAAAGAATGCAAAATATTTTTTCAGTTTGTCTGCCGTTTTGTCGTTCCCCATTGCTAATTCTTCAGCATCATTTTCCAGCAATCTGATATCCAGTCTTGCCTCTCTTTTACACTTTATGTATCTGAAGATATTTTATATCCCCTTTAATGCTATTGTCTAGCTTACATTGGTATTCCATCTTTACTTTCTTAATGACTTTTTAAATTACCTTCTGTAGGTTTTTAAAAGCTTCCCTATCCTCTAACTTTCCACTAATTTTTGTTCTATTATATGCCCTCTCAATGGCTTTTTTATGTTGGTTGTGTCATCTTTCCTTTGGAATATTTCCTCTTCTTTGGGATGTATATATCCTGTGCCTTCCAAATTGCTTCCAGAAATTCCAGCCATTGCTAATCAGCCATCATCCCTGCCAGTGTTCCAGTCAATTCTCTCCAACTCCGGTCTTATATCTCTTTAATTCCCTTACTCCTTTGCAATACTGATAAACTGACTTTAGTTTATCCTTCTCCAATTTCTGCATGAATTTGATCGTATTATAATCACTTTCCCTAAAGGTTCATTAACAATGAGCTCTCTAATCAATACTGGTGTTCTATGACAATGTTAAATCTACTATATTATTCTGTCATTTAACATGGAAGAATTCATTAGATTTGTTTTTTTGAATGTACATAATTAAGAAAATTGTAATAATTTGAACAGTTTCTCTGAGTTTCAACCTTATTTAGAAATTGTACTCTGGGATCATTGCAAATTTTAATTGATATTAAAAGTGCCATATTTGTCAATATAGGAAGGTACTTTATGGATAGCTTTGGAAAATGCTATATGGGGGGTGCAGTACAAGGAAAATGGGTAGGAGCATATGAGCATGTTCAAGTGCATTGTCATAGACATTCAGTATGTATATATCTGTGATGTAGGTGTCATGAAAATTAGCTTTTTGTAGCAGCACCACCATAGGGTACAAACATGACAAACTTAGCAAAATGTGTACGTAACTTACACAACAAAATAACATAACAACACATGTGCAAGGAGACAGAGATGATCAAAGTTGTGATAGAAGTTCATAAAATTATGAAGAGCATAGATGAAGTAGACAGCTGGTATTTTGTTCCCAAATTGAAACTGAATGCTATGGATTTTAGAAGAGAGGCACAATGTTCAAAAGAGATATGTGGGGTACCTTACATGCCAATGTGTTTTTTTAGTAAAATTAGACAGTAGAATTTGATTCTGTTTACTCAAAATTATAATTGTAGATAACAGAATTTCCTGAATTTTATTATTTTTCAATATAGAACGATAGTTCTGGATTTACGATTATTTATTTTCATTATTAAGTCTACATGTTCCTCAGACTCGAGAAGGTTTCCTCCAAATTGGAAACTTTAATAAACAGCAGAAAGTTAATGCACTGATGTGAATTTTTCACAGATGTTTATGGCACATCCTTGAAAATAGCTGATAGTGGAGCAAAAGAATCCAATTTTCTGATGGAAAAGTCCTTTATAAGGAAACAGTGAATGATTTATGCCATTAGCTCAAGTGCAGCTCCTGCTTTATCGTTACTGTATCAGTCAACGGTGTTCTTGAATATTGCTCTAGGACTGCAGAATTATATCAGAAGGGATTTTTTTTTAAATGAATGAGGCAAAGTGCAGTAGTACAGACTGTGAATGTTGAGGAGTAGTCTCCTGCTGTACAGGCAGGAATGTGTCAAAACACAAGTTCCACTAGTAGGTTAACAGAGGGCACAGGTTTACAATAACTGCAGAAAGGCCAGTGGGGAGATGAAAAGGAATTTTATTTATGCAGCATGTTTTAATGATGTGGAAAGCAGCATCTAATTAAGATGTTAGAACACATATTCAATAGTGACATTTAAAGTATAATGGGAACACAGACAAGGACTGTTAGGATGGGAGACAGCTTCTTCCCTCAGGCCAAGAGACTTCTGAACTCCCTGCCGCCACACAGTTCTCATCATTTATGAAGTGCCAGTAACGTTATACTGTTTACTTTTTAACCTGTGTCATAAATGCGCCTTATACTAAATATCAGTCTTCTGGAATATATTATTTGTTAATTTATTTGTAATAATATTACAGTACTTGTTTAATGTGTGAGTTATATGTACTGTGTTGGTCTGGAGGAACATTGTTTTGTTTGGTGGGATGCATGTACATATATGGTTGAATGACAATAAACTTGAAATTGAATTTAAAAAGACCTGGAGAGTGATGGAGGGAGAGTAGGCAAATGGACATAAAGGGAAAAATAGTTGAGGTACAATGGGCCAAATAATTTCACTGGAAAACCAAAATTTTGGGGAGACCATAGGCTACCTGGCCCACATTCAATATGATCATGGATAATCTGCCCCAGACCTCAACTCTTGTTCTGTGGTAGATTACCATAGCCCTCAATTCTCCTCTGCCATATTTCTGCTGGTACTCACCAAGGGATCTCTGAAATAGTGAAGAGAAGGTTATAGTTGAGGGGAACAGGAAAAATGGAGTTTGCAGATGATTGGTTGTACCATTTATCTGAGAACTGCTCCTGCCCAGGTTTTAAAGTATTACTTTGGTCATTATACCATACCTTAGCAAATGGTCACTTTAAAACACTACAGAATGGGAATTAAGCAAATGTGCCAACAAGAGCAGTTAAAATTAGTGTATCGGGGGAAATTAAATCAGTGATGTAGATTTATAGCACACAATATTTGACCTAGAAAAATAGACCTGTACATCAAGCTAGTATCATGTATGCCTGTCCAAATATAATAAACATATAATTAGTTCCAATAGTTCCAAGAAGAACAATTCCATATTTAGTCATGCTAATTTAAAGTTTGTGCAATTAAAATTAGCTTTAACATTGAACGGCTAGGGCACCTAAGAATACCTCAAACTGAAAGGATCTTTAGCTAATAATGATTTTTTTTGCATTTAGACACATTTACTTTTATTTCCAGTATTTAATTTTGTTGTAGAGAAACTCAGGAGTTTTGAAAACATCAAGAATATGCCAATGAAATATAACAGTCACTTTCAGTTCTCACTGACGTTAATTATTTCTGAATTAAGTTCTGGTGAAAAGTGTGTACATCTTTAAAACTCTGTGGTGGAAGATCTACTTTAATTCAGAAAGTAGAAAGAATCGAAATATTTGTTTTAGTTGTGCACTACTGCAGCTGTTGCATGAACAGAAATTTGGTCCATTGCTTTAGAAATGGTTAGGATTGAGGTGGAAAGTAGATTGAAAGGAACAGGGATTTGCTAAGTAAGATTTTGTACTTTTTGGAATCACTGGGGACACTGGTTGGAATGCTGAGAAGGATGAGGCAACCTGGTGCCTAAATTAGCAATTAATTAATTAATTAATTAAGAGATGCAGCATGGGACAAGCCCTTCCAATGAACTACATTGCCCAGCAACCCACCTATTTAACACTACAGGACAACTTTCAATGAATAATTAACTTATTAACCAGTACGTCTTTGGACTATGGAAGGAAACTGGAGCACCCAGAGGACACGCACGTGTCACAGGGAGAATGTACAAACTCTTTACAATTGGTGAACTCCAAACACCAGAGCCCTGAGCTACAATAGCGTCACGCTAACTGCTAGGTTACTATGGAGCTCCTAATGAGGCAGTGTTTTTTAGTTTGGAGATACAGCATGGTAACAGGCCCTTCCTGTGCAACCTATGACACTAATTATGACACATATCTGTGACACTTATAATTCTATATGTCACCTCTTAATCTCCTTCTGCCAGGGGAAAGAAATCCAATGTATCGAATCCTTTCCATGACTAACATATTCCAATCAAGCCAATATCTTTGTGAATCTTCTCGCTTTCTCCAGCACAGCCGCATCCTTCCCATCCTATCCAAGTGCAGTCTAGTCAGTGTGTATAAAATTACAATATAATGTCCCAACATTTATATTAAGTGCCCTGAACAATGAAGGGAAACATGTCAAATACTTTCTTCACCAGCTTATGTGGTACCACTTTCAGGAAACTATGAATATGAACCACAAGGTTGGTCATCAGTAATGTCTATCATTTACTGTAGATATCTGTTCTACTACTTGACTTGCCAAAAGGGTTCCTCTCTATCAATGTGCATATGGTGTGTCAGACAAGGACCATGAATGATGCTGAACTTGCTGAGTATACACAAATTGAAGTCTCAAATAGGTTAGCTTCTGAACAACTAAATTATGCTATGCTAATGCTGTTTCTGGACAAAAATGAAAACAATCACCTTACAAGTAAAATATTCGGTTCTTTATGGGAATGGGACCCGCTCTCGGGGTATCACGACTGGCCGTTATTCAATATTCCAAGGATGTGGCCTAGAAGATTACCACACCTTCAGAATTTCAGGGTCTTGTAGCTCTGGAGGCAGGTGGACTCGAGGTCAGTGCCTCAGCTGGAAATCGGTGTGTTGTGGGAGACAGAAGATCTCTGGCTGTGTTCCCAGAGATTTAAGTTCTTTGGGCACCGAGCTTGGAAAAAGCGATGCAATGGACTTTTAACATCGTAAATCAGCGTGTTGTTTATTAAGTCTCCCCTCTCGCTGTGAAACGGAGACATCTCTTTTTCCCATATTAGAGAGAGAGAGAGTCCATGCCTGTGGTAGGTCAAATTACTAGGTGAACAAGTAGCCGTTGGGGTACTGCAAGTCTGTGTCTTTATTGATTCTTTGCTGCACACTTGAGTGCTTGATGGAGGGTGCCAACTCTTTTTTTGCTGGTGGATGTGGGGGGGGGGGGAGATGTTGGTTTGTGTAGGAGGGGGAGCTAAGGGGGCTTTGGGGTATAACATTTAATTGTCATCCGTTCTTTGGGGCACTCCTCTGTTTTTGTGGATGGTGTGAAGAAAAAGAATTTCAGGATGTATGTTGTATACATTTCTCTGACATTAAATATACTTTTGAGACCTTAGAAATATCCCAGCTTCATTTCAATTACATCAAACCTTCGACATAAATTACATCAAACCTTCGACATAAATTACATCATATGTACTGCGTTTTAGTGATTCTATTTAATTATTTGATGATCATGGAAACCCATGTGTTGTGATGAAGGGTTATCTTTCTAAATCCTAATCCTAAAGGGATGATCTTCAGAGTGATGGGGAGGGGGTGCACCTTATTGAAACCTATCAAATATTTAAAAGGCCTAGATAGAATGGATGTGGAGAGAATGTTTGCTTGAGGTGGGGAAGTCTAGGACCAGAGGGAACAGATTCAGAATAGAGAGGTATCTTTGGAACAGAGGTGAGGACAAATTTCTTTCGCCAGAGGGTGGTGAATCTATGGAATTCATTGGCACAGACAGCTGTGGAGGCCAAGTCATTGGGTATATTTAAAGCATAGTTTGATAGGTTCCTGATTTGCAAGAGTGTCAAAGGTTATGGGGAGAAGGAAGGAGAATGGGGTTGAGAGGGATAATAAATCAGCATTGATGGAATGGCAGAGCAGACTTGATGGGCCAAATGCCCTGATTCTGCTCCTGCTTCTTATGGTATTACCTGTTGACTGACCTGGTCTTTTCTTCAATGAGCTCTTTCTCATTAAACCAAGGTGTTGTTGACTTCTCTGAATGATTTTCAGTATTGTTGCTCCATTGTATTCTAGCCACACAACTGGTATTTCATTTTGTGTACCATGGTAGCATAGTGGTTCGCATAAAACTATTGTAGCACTAGCATTCACTCATTGGGTTTGGTTCTTGCAGCTATCTGAAGGAGTTTATACTTACTGATATGTGGGTTTCATCCCAGTGCTCCATTTACCCACATTCCAAAGCTGTATAATTAAAAGTCAAACTAAACTACTGCATTCCCTTACTCATCAAGGAAGGCATTTATCCCCCACTGTGTCCCACAGTCCAGTAATCCCTGGACACCAAATGTTCTTTTTCCATAGCTACCCAGGAATGGACATGTCTCCTGAGTATTGTCAGGCAGTCAGCCCGGGCAGTACCCTCCGCTAGTCATTTGCAGGAGACAGAGTTAGCTATATTAGCCAGCCCCAGGAGCAGGTTAACTAGGACTTTCTCCTCCTTCCCTGCCCCCTTTCATCCTGGATTACCAAAGCTGAAGAAAGTAGGGCTGCAGTGTAGCACAGTTGATGTATTAATCCGGTGGATGTGCTCATTGCTAAGATGAAGTATTTTCTCCTCATAGAAGTGGAAATGAAAGTTCCATTGGCCCCATTTAAGGCAAAGCAATGTAGTTCAGAAGCTGTCCTGGCCAATATTTATTTCCAAAATTACATGACTAAAATAAGATTAGGTCATTTATCTCATTTGGTGACATTTTGTGAAGATTTTGACTTCTTTTCCCTAAATTACAACTGTGACTACACCTCACTGGTAATTAATTGGCTATCAAGTGCTTTGGGACATCTTGAGACCATGAAAGGCATTACATCAACACAAGAACCCTTATTCACCTGTGATTCAAGAATTTTTATCTTGAAAATATCATGTTTCAGAAACACCTTGAAGTTCTTCACCTGCAATTAATTTTCTAGTGACTGCTGCTATGTAAATATGTCAGTAAACATGAACCCCAATGTGGGTAAAGTATCCCACCTAGCAGTATGTTTGTCTGGGCTGCAGAAAGCCATCCCTTTGTTTTTACCCTCTCTGCAGAATAAATTATGATGAAAAGATGTAAGACTGGGTGTTAGGAGAGAGGTTAAAAACAATTTTATGTTGGTAAATATATAACTTACCAACATATATAAAATCATAATGCCAGATTTTAAAAATGGGGATAGTTGTGGACTAACCCCATCAGAGAATGGAGGAGTTGTGGATTGAGCTGCAGGTTGTCAAAGGTTGCAAGAGGATATAGACAGGCTGCAGAGTTGGGCAGAAAAATGGCAGATGGAGTTCAATCTGGATAAGTGTGAGGTGATGCATTTTGGAAGGACAAACCAGAAGACTGAGTACAGGATTAATGGTCAGTTACTTAAGAGTGTGGATGAACAAAGGGACCTTGGGGTTCAAATCCATACATCCCTCAAGGTCGCTGCGCAGGTTGATAGGGTAGTTAAGAAGGCCTATGGGATGCTAGGCTTCATTAACAGGGGGATTGAGTTCAAGAGTAGAGAGGTCATGTTGCAACTCTACAAATCTCTGGTGAGACTGCACTTAGAGTATTGTGTTCAATTCTGGTCACCTCATTATAGGAAGGATGTGGAAGCTATGGAGAGGGTGCAGAGGAGATTTACCAGAATATTGCCTGGTTTGGAGAACAAGTCATATGAAGCAAGTTTAGCAGAGCTGGGACTTTTCTCTTTGGAGCATAGAAGAATGAGAGGGGACTTGATAGAGGTCTACAAGATTATGAGAGGCATAGATAGGGTGGATAGTCAGTACCTGTTTCCCAGGGCACCAATAGCAAACACCAGAGGGCATATGTACAAAATTAAGGGAGGGAAGTTTAGGGGAGACATCAGGGGTAAGTTTTTTACACAGAGGGTTGTGAGTGCCTGGAATGATTTGCCAAGGATGGTGGTGGAGGCTAAAACATTAAGGGTATTTCAGAGCCTCTTGGACAGGCACATGGATGAAAGAAAAATAGAGGGTTATGGGTTAGTATGGGTTTAGTACTTTTTAAAAAAGATTATATGGGTCGGCACAACGTGGAGGACTGAAGGGCCTGTACTGTGTTGTAATGTTCTATGGTTCTATGGTTTTGTTACAATAGAATATTTAGCAATTTGCTGTCACTTATTAAATAGATAAACTTTAACATTACTCATAATCAAAAATTCTAATGGGATCAGATGGCATACATTGCTTTTTGTAAACTAGGGAAAATACACACTGGTATCTCACTTGGCTCTCTGGATGTGTTCCCAAAAACAGTTCTGCTAATAGAATCAATGGTGAATTATAGCACTATCATATTGTTCTCCACACTCAGTGGTCGCTTTATTATATACACCTGTATACCTGCTTCTACCCATACTCAAGAGTTTTCCCCATTTTCTAAAGCTGGGGGATAGGTAGACTTCAGTCCCAGTGTAGCTGTAGCATGAAGGGGGTCTTATTGTTCAACAAAACGTGACAGTACACAAGGACATGCATAACAAGACAGTACTTCTTGGCTTTCACATGTAAGATAGATTCAAATATTGATTAAAATTCCTTCAACTTCTAACAAAGTGCTTCTAATGATTAAAAACGTTTCCAAGTGATTATATAATGGCCAACCTAATGCCGAAGGTTAATTGTTTAAAAATGCATTAATAAGTAATCAACAACTACAAGTAAGCAATGAGAACTGGTAGATAGAAATAAAATAGCAAACCAAAGAAGGGGTCATAACACAAATATCTAATCAGTCAATCACGAGGCAGCAATACAAAGCATAATTACATGCAGACATGGTAAAAAAGTTCAGTTGTATTTGACTGTGGAATGATTGTTGGTACCAGATAGGGTGGTTTGAGTATCTTAAAAAGTCAAGATTCACATATATTTGTTATCAAAGAATGTATAAATAATACAGCCTTGAGATTTGCTTTCTCATTGGTAGTCACAAAGCAAGAAACCTTAAAGAACTCAATTAAAGAAAAAAAGAATAAAAATACAAGACCACCATTTGATGCACAAGAGAAATTTTTAAAAATGGAAATCATGCAAACGATTAAAAGCACCAAAATTGAACCCCAGAGTAGTCTGGAATAGGCCCACAGCCTCATTCATCGGTTCATCATATTAGGAGGCTTGGAGAACAGCAGCCGTGGCAGACTTCATAGCCTCAGTCTATGGAGATTACCATCGCAGAGACTGAGTGAAATTAGCTCTCATCCAAACTGACATCCTGTCTTATCAGACTATCTGAGCCAGTGTATAAATTGACCAAACAACGGACCAGCGAAAGACTCTGGCGCCCTGGAGAGAGGAGTGAAGATCGCGGAGTGTGAGTGAATTGGCTCTCGCTTCTGGCTCGGGGTGGTGTTTAAATTGTCTCAATAGTGAATAGTACCTCAGACTACGACCCAGGCACCACTGCTGGGAAAGGCTCTGGGCCTAGACCATGCTGCCCAGCGACTCGCTTCAGGCCTGAATTCGTCGCCCAACCTGAAACCGCTCACAAGCTCTTCAAATCAGCTTGGCGATCCAACCTCACACACGGGCCAGTTGTACGGGCACTGAATCTTCTCTGCCTGGGCCCTGACTACTCCTTTTGGCACTCAGAGTGATCTGACCTTGTTCCTGAGCCAGCTCTTAAGGCATCAGAACTCCAACTGCAATGATTCCGCAACACGCCATTTTGGCTCATCCCCCAATCGTGCTTCACCATTGCTCGCCCCTTCACTGTGGGTGGTGATAATTTAGCACAATTTACCTCAGAAAAAGTATTTTTTGTGATGTTTCTAGTCAGATTTCTTAACTTTTTGACTGCCAGAAAGCTGTCACACACATTCAGTGGTGTTATCATAACTGGTATTCTTAATCTTAAACCATTGATATCCTGGGGTTTTCACACACAGCAGTCTCTAGAGTTTACAGAGAATGGTGCAAGAAATGAAAAAAAACATCCAAAGAGTGGCAGTCCTCTGGATGTAGACACCTTGTTAATGAGAGAGGTCAGAGGAGAATGGCCAGACTGGTTCAAACTGACAGGAAGGTGACAGTAACTCTACAGGTTACAACAGTGGTGTGCAGAAGAGCATCTCTGAATGCACAACACATTGAAGTAGATGGGCTATAGCAGCAGAAGACCATGATCATACACTCAGTGGCTGCTGCTAGGTACTGGAAGTACCTATAATGTGGCCAGTGTGTGTAGCCTCCGTGCCCCCAGTTGACCGCCATTCACATACGGTGAATCGCCGTTGCCCCACCAATAGTGCAATACTTTGGTGTAAGTACGGAGTAATGCCCCTCCCCCCGTACACACTCGCAATACAAATACCAGACAATACACCCAAAAGTGAGTAAATAATTGCAACTGTATAGTTATCTCTTGGATTACTAGAAACAAATAATCTAAAGGTGCCAAATAAATAAATTTATCAGTTTGTTATATCAGTATATATCACATAATATATTCTAATACATTGGAGCTCATGCCTCCGGTTCCATCCACAATGACTTTCCGAGCCTTCGGCCACCTTCCGAACCGCCGACGTCGATTATCCGCCGCCCTGGAACCGCTGTCCACTCCTCACACGTCCGTCGTCCTCACTCTCCTTCCTAAAAAGACCGCAAAATCCCGCTCAGCTTACACATACAAGATATCATAACAATTCTCCATTGGTTATTTTTCCCCTTATCGGTAGTCATAACCCAAACATACCAGATTCAGAAACCCATTACAGCATTACAGAGAAGCCATTTCATTATAACAATGCAGAGAAGCCATTTTGTTAGTCTGAATAGTTAACACCACTGTTACTGGGACTGAGAGTCCTACATGTGTGTATAAAACATATAATACAGGCAACACTGCTGAGAATGGAATGTGGTGAGATCCAGTGGCAAATCACCCTCACATGGTTAAGTGTGGAGGTTACCTCCTGAGGGCCAGTCACTTTGTGTTGTTATTTTTGGGATCTGAGCTGCACCCCAGACAACGCTAAGAATGAGATGCTACTAGCACCTGCTCCAGTGGCTGATAACTCCTTTGGTATGCAAGTTGGTGAGTCTAGAGGTTGAGACCTGTAATTCAGGGTCCGGTCATCAGTGAGTATGGAGTTCAAGACCTGGAGTTCAGGGTCCAGTCATCAGGAAGTCCGAAATTTGAGGCCTGTAGTTTGGGGTACCATCATCAGTGAGCGTTGGTGTCAGCACTGAAGATCAAAGCCCAGAGGTAGATCTGAAGTCTGGAAGTTGAGGCCTGAAGGCCAAATCCGTGTCTGCAAGTCCAATGGAGGCTGCCAACCTGGAGATTGTCCTAGGATTGGAGGACTGTCTGTGTGTGTGAGTAGGAGTGAGGAAAAGGGGTTGCTTTGCCTTTGGTATTTGGTTGAGATTGTTCTGCTGAGCATTGTGGGAAAGCTATGTTGGTGTAGGAATGTGTAGCGACACTCACATCTAGCCCAACACGTCCTTAGGTTGTGTTGGTTGTGAACACAGACAAAGCATTTCACTGTATTTCATTTGTCTTCTGTGTAAATGTGATAAATGATTCAGAATCTGGATGTGTTGAAAGTCTGCTCAGATTTGCCTGCCTCTCTCAGAGGCTGTCTTCTCTCTTACCACAGAAAGATCTCTGGATGTGGAAGAGCTCAGCAGCCAGATGAAGAGTAGGGCATGGGCAGCATCTTGAGATGCTGTACCAAGTTGTTCTTCCTATTTAGTTTTTCCTGCAGATTATTTCAGCCTTGACATCCATGAGCCTTTCCGTCACCAACAGGACACCAAGGAGGAATATTCTCCAATGCATGGTCATGTAGCAGTTAGCACATTGCTGTACAGTGCCCACAGTCACTGATCGGGGTTCAATTCCTGCCTCCGTCTATAAGGACTTTCAAAGTTCTACCCATTCCTGTGTGAGTTTTGTCTGGGTGCTCTGGTTTCCTCCCGCATTCCAGAGATGTATGGTTAGGATTATTGAGTTGTGGGCATGCTATGTTGGTGCCAGAAGCTCGGTGACACTTTGGGCTGCTCTTCTCCCCCAATCCCCCCACAATCTTTGGACTATTTTGGCTGTTGACACGAAACAACCAATTTCACCGCTTTGCTGCTGTTGTGACAAATCTTTAGCTAGATTTGTGAAACTCCAGCAACATTCACAAACACAGTACCACCAAGCCAAAACAGGGTGTTTGATTTACAAACTATCTGCCATTGTAAAGGTGCATTCCCTCCATCAGTTGCCCACCATGGTTACAAGTACCATACTGTTCCTCACCAAGGCATCGCCGGCAGCTCCTCCCAAACTCACAAACTCTATCACCAAGAAGGAGACAGGGAAGATTTAATTAAGCATAACATTATGAGAGGGCTAGACAGGTTAAGAGGACTGGTCTATTCGCCTGAGCAGAGAGGTCAATAATTCAGGGGCATGGATCTAGATATATTGCAAGAAGAATTGAAATATTTTGAAAGAAAGTAGTTCGCTCAATGAGTGTTGGGGGTCTGGAAATCATGGGAACCCTTACCATATTCATAGATCATAGAACTGAAAACAGTACACCACAGGGGTAGACCCTTCAGTCAGCAACGTCTGTGCTGCCCTAATGCCAATTTAAACTGCATATCTGTCTGTCAGTGGCTATACCCCTCCTTTCTCTGGAAGAACTCAATGGATCAATATGGAAGGAAATGGACAGTCAATGTTTTGGATTGAGTTCCTTCATCTGGATGAGTAATCTCATCCATCTTCTCCATTCTCCTTCAGAGATGTTTCCTGACCCTCTAGCATCTCATAAACACAAGAGATTCTGCAGACGCTGGAAATCCAAAGTAACACACACAAATTGATTGAAAAACTCAACAGGTCAGGCAGCATCTATGGAGAGGAATAAACTATCAATATTTTGGCCTGACACCCTTCATCAGGACTTCTCTCCATAGATACCGCCTGACCTGATGAGTTTCTCTAGCATCTTGTGTGTTGCCCCACATTCCAGCATAAGCAGCCTCTTATATCTGCCTTTATCCCCTGGTTAATCATGATTCTGTTTACCTTCTTCCTAAATATTGCTATCCCTTCCAGAAAACCTGGACAAGCGTTTGGAGAGCTATAACCTGTAGGGTCAAGAGTACTGAATAAGTGTAAACATTTTGGTTATTTTTCATTAGTGTGAATTGCCTGGCAGAATGGTTTCCTTCTGAGTAGCAAGTTCCTATGATTCTAAATTTCTCTGCAGTACAAGATTGTTTTTTATTGAGTTTTCATGTAAGATAGAATATTGAGTGTGGGTGAAATTCCCTTTCTCATTTCAGAGTCCAGAAATTAGGAGGAAAAGGGTAAGCAGAAATCTGATGTTTCCCAGAGTAGTGCCTCTTGAATAGGGTCTACTCTGCCGTAGTGACTCAGTTAATCCCAGAGGTATTTCACTTTATTTAATGGACTTCTCCTTCTCAGATAAAACACTAGCTGGGTGTCTTCTGTGAGCTCAGGCTCCAGACAGTTTAAACACTGCGAGGATACAAGGTAAGGAGAATGCATATCCATTGGCTGACATTGATTTCTCTGGCTTTGGTCCCTTTTAAGAACTTATGGATTGCAGCATTTTTAAAAAATCTTCATGCTGAGTTCTGCTGTGAGTAAGCCATGGTAGGAACTCAGCTTAGAAGAAAATAACAGTTCCGTTACTGGCCTATGTGAATGAATTGGCCATACTGCTGTGCTCAAATTGCTGTCAGGGTCTAGTGATTCCAAAAATGGCAGGAAGCCTGCTTACGTTGTGCCAATGTTAACTTCTCTGCAAAGTCTGACTGAATTTGTTTTCACGGAGGTGAGAACTGTTGGGCTTGGAAATTGAGCACTCTGCCTTGGCATCCACTGTTAACAGTCAGCACTCTCTGATCAGCTCTAGCACAGCTAGATGCATTGAGTATCTCCCAGTGATCTTCTCCCCCATTACATTCAATTAACATCAGAAAATCAACGGGCTTTCATCTCAGTGTGTGCCCACACCTCCCAAATGGGAAAATGCAAAACAGAGTATGTGGTGAATACAAAGTGAAGTTGGTGGGGCATTGCTCTCTGCCATGTTAGTCTGTGGATTTCCTACTTGGCAGCAGTGATAGCTCCTGTTCTTATAAGGGACGAAAGACAGAAAATTCAATGTCAGCCAGTGGCCCTGAAGTCCTTTGGAATCTTCTGAGGATGTGAAACGTGTTTTAGACACTAAAATCTTTTATATTAGGGCCAACGATAGCACTAACTAAAGTCCCCATTGGTAATGACTTGAGCAAAATGGGGACGTTCCTGAGTGCGAGGAGGGCTGTCCTATTTGTCTCTATAATGCAACCTAACAGAATATTCTTCTAATATCCACAATAATTAAACTACTCATATTACCTCACAATAACTACATAAGAACCAAACTCACATAGCAACCAAACTCACAAAAGAAAGCTTACAAGCAATTTAATTTGAATTTGAATTTGAATTTTTTTTTATTTCAAGATACCGTGCAGAACAGGCCCATCTGGCCCAACTGAGCTGCAGTTCTAAGCAACCCATCTATTTAACCTTAGCCTAATCAGAGGACAATTTACAATTAACCTACTAACTTGCACATATGTGGGAGGAACCTGGAACACTCAGAGGAAACCCATTGGCTCACGGGAAAGACATAATACTTCTTACAGACAGCATTGGAATTGAACTCTGAACTCTGACACCCCAAGCTATAATAGCATCATGCTAACTGCTACTCTACTGAATTATTGCTAACCATTGATCTCGTTCTGTGACATGAACACTTAGATCATGAGTTATTAGTTTGATACAGTTTTGTAAAAGAGCAGTATTGCTGAAAATATTGGATTATAAATTGAATTATATAGCATATGGTTTTTAGGCATAACGATAGCTCAAAGCAATTGACAGCACCATGTGAACTAGTGTTCTTTGGGAAATAACACAGAAGACTCTATGTGAAATGTGTTTATATACAGAGCTTTTTGAGGCATTCTTCAGTGTCCCAAAGACTTCAACTGAAGTCGTGAACCATTAGTGCAACTAATTTCCTGAGCTGCATACAGTATATTTCCATGCAAGAAGTATTGTAGGAAAGGCAGATGAGCTCAGGGCATGGATCAACACCTGGAAATAGGATATTGTAGTCATTAGAGAGACTTGGATGCAGAAGGGGCAGGATTGGCAGCTCAGTGTTCTGGAACTCAGTTGTTTTAGATGCAACAGAACAGAAGGGACTAAAGGAAGAGGGGTGGTTTACTAGTCAAGGAAAATGTCACGGCAACGGTCAGTCAGGACAGACTGGAGAAATCGTTTAGTGAGGCGTTATAGATGGAACTGAGAAATAAGAGAGATATGACCATGTTAATGGGGCTATATTACAGTCAACATTCTGAGGAATTTAAAAGAACAAAATTTGCAGAGAGATTGCAGACTGCTGCAAGAAATAGAAGGTTGTTATAGTAAGTGATTTTAACTTTCCACATATTTACTGGGACTCCCATACTGTAAAAGATCTAGATGGGATGTAGTTTGTCAAACGTATTTAGAAAAGTTTCCTTACTCAGTACGTAGAAGTCCCGACGAGAGAGTACGCGATATTTGATCTGCTATTAGGGAACGAGACAGGGCAGGTGACAGAAGTTTGTGTAGGGGAACTCTTTGCATTTAGCAATCACGATGCCATTAGTTTCAAGATAAACATGCAAAAAGATAGCCCTAGTCTGCGGACTGAGATTCTAAATTGGAGAAAGACCTATTTTAATAATATCAAAACGGATCTGGCAAGTGTGAACTGGGACAGGTTGTTTTCTGGCAAAGGGGTATTTGATAAGTAGGAGGCCTTCAAAACTGAAATTTTGAGAGTGCAACTCATGTTAATGCCTGTTGGAATGAAAATCTGTGCTAATCAGCTGACAGGAGTATTCAAGGACATTTTCAACCTCTGACTGCTACGGGTGGAAGTTCGCACTTGCTTCAAAAAGACAACAATTATACTAGTGCCTAAGAAGAATAATGTGGGCTGCCTTAATGACTATCACCTGGTAGCACTCACATCGATAGTGATGAAATGCTTTAAGAGGTTGGTCTTGACTAGACTGAATTCCTGCCTCAGCAAGGACCTGGGCCCATTGCAATTTGCCTATTACCATAATAGGCTAACGGCAGATGCGATCTCAATGGCTCTTTACACGGCCTAGACCAGCTGGCCAAAGCAAACACCTACATCAGGTTGCTGTTCATCGACTGTAGCTCAGCATTTAACATGATCATTCCCAAAATCCTGATGAGAAGTTGCAGAACCTGGGTCTCTGTACCTCCCTCTGCAATTGGATCCTCGACTTCCTGACCGGAAGACCACAGTCTGTGCGGATTGGTGATAACATCTCCTCCTCACTGATAATCAACACTGCTGCACCTCAGGGATGTGTGCTTAGCCCACTGCACTACTCTCTATAAACCCATGACTGTGTGGCTAGGCATAGCTCAAATACCTTCTACAAATTTGCTGATGATACAATCATTGTCGGTAGAATCTCAGGTGGTGACGAGAGGGCGTACAGGAGTGAGTTATGTCAACTAGTGGAGTGGTGCCGCAGCAACAACCTGGCACTCAATGTCAGTAAGACAAAAGAGCTGATTGTGGACTTCAGGAAGGATGAGTCGAAGGAACACATACCAATCCTCACAGAGGTATCAGAAGTGGAGAGAGTGAGCAGCTTCAAAGTCCTGGGTATCTAACCTGATCCCAACATATCAATGCAATTATAAAGAAGGCAAGACAGCAACTATACTTCATTAGGAGTTTGAAGAGATATGGCATGTCAACAAATACACTCAAAAACTTTTACAGATGTACCATGGAGAGCATTCTGACAGGCTGCATTACTGTCTGGTACGGGAGGGGGGGGGGGGGGTGGCTACTACACAGGACCGAAAGAAGCTGCAGAGGGTTCTAAAGTTAGTCTGCTCCATCTTTGGTACTAGCCTACAAAGAACGTTGTCTCAGAAAGGCAGCATCCATTATTAAGGACCTCCAGCACCCAAAGCATGCCCTTTTCTCACTGTTACCATCAGGTAGGAGGTACAGAAGCCTGAAGGCACACACTCAGCAATTCAGAAACAGCTTCTTCCCTTCTGCCATCCGATTCCTAAATGGACATTGAACCCTTGAACACTACCTCAGTTTTTAAATATATATTATTGCTGTTTTTGCATGATTTTAATCTATTCAATATATGTATATTATAATTGATTTACATATTTATTTACTACTTTTTCCTTCTATATTATGTATTGCATTGAACTGCTGCTGCTAAGTTAACAAATTTCATGACACATGCCAGTGATAATAAACCTGATTTTGATTTTGAATCTGAATAAAAGGCAAAGATAACAAGTTTAGGGAACCTGGATTTTCAAGAGATTATCAGGCCCTGGTTAAGAAATAAAAAGAGGAAAGGAGGTGCATAACAGGTGTAGGTAGGTAGGAACAAATGAGGTGCTTATGGAGTATTAGAAATGCAAGAGAACACTTAAGAAAGAAATCAGGAGGTCTAAAAGAAGGCTTGAGGTTGCCGTAGCAGACAAGGTGAAGGAGAATCCTAATGGATTCTACAGATATTGAATTGAATTGACTTTATTTCTTACATCCTTCACATACATGAGGAGTAAACATCTTTATGTTACCTCTCCAACTAAATGTGCAATGTGCAATCAAAGTAATTTATAATAATTTATAATAAATAGAACAGTCAAAGTAATATAGAGTACACTCAAATCAGCATGAGTTCATCAGTCTGATGGCCTGGTGGAAGAAGCTGTCCCAGAGTCTGTTGGTCCTGGCTTTTATGCTGTGGTACCACTTCCGTGATGGTAGCAGCTGGAATCGATTGTGGTTTGGGTGACTGTGATCCTACAGGCCCTTTTTACACACCTGTCCTTGTAAATGTCCTGAATTATTGTCCTCACCACTCTCTGCAGAGTCCTGCGATTAATGGAGATACAGTTCCCATACCAGGCAGTGATGCAGCCAGTCAGGATGCTCTCAATTGTGCCCCTGTAGAAAGTTCATAGGATTTGGGGACGCATACCAAACTTCCTCAAAAGGATTGCAAGGGACAAAATTGGCCCTCTAAAAGATCGGAATGGTAACCTATCTGTGGAGCCAAAAGGGATGGGCGATCTTAAATGAATATCTTGCTGGGACAAGAAGACCTGAGTTACAAGCAAAGACTGAATAGGTTAGGACTTTGTTCTTTGGAACGTAGAAGATTGAGAGGAAATTCGATAGAGATATACAAAATTATGTGTGTTATAGATGTGATAAATGCAAACAGGATTTTCCACTGAAGTTGATTTGGACTACAACTTGAGGTCATGGGTTAAGGGTGAAAGGTGAAAAGTTTAAGAGGAACATGAGGGGAAACTTCTTCATTCAGAGGTTCATGAGAGTGTCAAATGAGCTGCCAGCACAAGCAGTACATGCAAGCTCGATTTCAACATTTAAGAAACATTTGGATAAGTACATGGATGGTGAGGCTATACTCCTGATGCAGGTCGATGGGACTAGGCAGTTTAAATGGTTCAGCATGGAGCAGATGGGCTGAAGAGCCAGTTTCTGTGCTGTACTTTTCTGTGACTCTAAGGATCTTGGCCTGAAATATCGACTGTCATTCATCTCCATGGATGCTGCCCGACCTGTTGAGTTCCTCCAGCATTTGAGTATGTTGCTTTAGATTTCCAGCATCTGCAGACCACAGATTGGTTGCAAAATGAAATAGATATCCAGGTTAATAATGGTCTAAAGAAAGTACACTTTTTTCCAAACACAACAGATTTTGCAGATGCTGGACAAGCAGAGTAACACACACAAAATGTGGAAGGAACTCTGCAGGTCTGGCAGCATCTATGGACATGAATTAATCGTTAACTTTTTGGGCTAAGACTTGATGAAGAGTCTCGGTGCAAAAAGCTGACTCTTTATTCATCTCCATAGATGCTGCCTGACCTGCTGGGTTCACCCAGCATTTTGTTGATGCTACACTATTTACCAGGTCTACACACCATCGCAGACTTCAAAGCTAAGCACAATGGTGCTGCCAACATCACTGCCTTCCCAGATGAGCAAAATCCTTTTTAACCTTGGTTTGATCTCGGCAACAGGTGTTTCCAATGAGTGGACAGCAGCAAGGCTGCGGGAATGGACAGCATCCCAGGGCTGGTACTCAGAGTGTGCACAGAACAACTGGCTGGTGTGTTTGCAGACATTTTAATCTCTCCCTCTCCCACTGTAGAGTGCCCTCCTGCTTCAAAACAGCCACTGTTATCCCTGTACCTAAAAAGACCAACGTAACATACCTGAACGACTGGCGAGCTTTCATACTCACCTCAATTATAAGCAAATGCTTTGAGAGGCTGGTGAAGATCTACATCTGCAGCATGCTACCACCTACACTGGACCCCTACAATTCACTTACCGACACAACCAATCGATAGATGATGCAATAGACACAGCTCTTCACACCATCCTTACACATCTGGAAAAGAGGGATGCTTATGTGAGGATGCTGTTCTTGGACTACAGTCCAGCATTCAACACTATAATTCCCTCCAGGCTCGACAACAAGCTCAGAGACCTCAGCTTTCACCCTGCCTTGTGTAGCTGGATCTTGGACTTCTTGTCAGATTGCTGGCAGGTAGTAAAAGTGGGCTCCCTTCACCTCTGCCCCTCTGACCCTCAACACAGGAACCCCACAGGGCTGTGTCCTAAGCCCCCTCCTTACCCTCTCTATACCTATGTCTATGTTGCCACCCACAACTCCAATCTGCTAATTAAATTTGCAGATGATACTACACTGATTGGCCTAATCTCAAATAATAATGAGGCAGCCGACAGAGAAGTCATCACCCTGACACAGTGGTGTCAAGAAAACAAACTCTTCCTCAATGTCACAAAAACAAAGAGCTGGTTGTGGACTACAGGAGGAATGGAGACAGCATCACTCCTATTGACATCAATGGATCTGGGATTGAGAGGGTGAACAGCTTTAAGTTCCTCAGCATACACATCACTGCGGACATCACATGGTATGTACATACCAGCTGTGTGGTGAAAAAAGCACAACAGCGCCTTTCACCTCAGATGGTTGAAGAAGTTCGGCATCTGTCCCCAAATCCTAAGAACTTTCTGCAGGGGCACAATTGGGAGCAACTTGAATGACTGCATCACTACCTGGTATGGGAACTGTACTTCCCTCAATCGCAGGACTCTGCAGAGAGTGGTGCAGACAGCCCAGCGCATCTGTGTGTATGAACTTCCCACTAGTTAGGACATTTACAAAGACAGGTGCTAACACAGATGCCTTGTGCAGGAAGGCACAGAGTCGACTGTACTTCCTAAGAAGGTTGGCGTCATTCAATGTCTGTAGTGAGATGCTGAAGATGTTCTATAGGTCAGTTGTGGAGAGCGCCCTCTTCTTTGTGGTGGCGTGTTGGGGAGGAAGCATTAAGAAGAGGGACGCCTCACGTCTTAATAAGCTGGTAAGGAAGGCGGGCTCTGTCGTGGGCAAAGTACTGGAGAGTTTAACATCGGTAGCTGAGCGAAGGGCGCTGAGTAGGCTACGGTCAATTATGGATAACTCTGAACATCCTCTACATAGCACCATCCAGAGACAGAGAAGCAGTTTCAGCGACAGGTTACTATCGATGTAATGCTCCTCAGACAGGATGAAGAGGTCAATACTCCCCAATGCCATTAGGCTTTACAATTCTACCGCCAGGACTTAAGAACTTTTTAAAAGCTATTATTAATGCTTTTTGAGATAGTGATTTAGATGCATATCATATTTTTTTTACTGAGTTAAGTATTGTATGTAAGTAGTTTTGCTACAACAAGTGTATGGGACATTGGAAAAAAAAGTTGAATTTCCCCATGGGGATGAATAAAGTATCTATCTATCTATCTATCTATCTATCTATCTATCTATCTATCTATCTATCTATCTATCTAAAAAGGGCCCGAAGGGTCATTGGGGACCTAAGTCACCCCAACCACAAACTGTTCCAGCTGCTACCATCTGAAAAATGGTACCACAGCATAAAGGCCAGGACCAACAGGCTCCCAGACAGCTTCTTCCACCAGGCCATCAGACTGATTAATTTACACTGAGGCAATTTTATTACTAAGCTCTATATACTGTTCTGTTGTATATCTTACTGTACATACTATTTATTACAAATTATTATAATTTGCACATTGCTCATTTAGACGGAGACATAACGTAAAGATTTTTACTCATGTATGTGAAGGATGTAAGAAATAAAGTCAATTCAATTCAATTCAATAGGTTTGAATAAAGGAGAAGGTTTCACCAGAATGGAGAGGCCAGTATCAGCTTCAGTTATTGGGTATGTTTCCTTCAAAATATGGGCCAGGAACTCTAGCATGGATGGTCCTGATATCAAAATATTTTTCTTTCCTGTGGTGGGATGTTCTAACTAATGACCTGAGAGACAATCTTGAGTGACAATTTGTCCCATCAGCCATCAAATTATGTAATAAACTGTTGCTATTGGTTTATTATTGTCACGTAGCAAGATACAGTGGAAAAACTTGTCTTTCTTACTGCTCATACAGATCACATCATTACACTGTGTTGAGGTGGAACAACAATAATGCAGTATAAATTGTAAAAGCTGTAGCAAAAGTGTACTGCAGGGAAACTATTAGACGGTGAGGTCAAGAGTCCATTTTACTGTACAAGAGGTTCATTTAAGAGTCTGATAATATTGGGTCGGAAGCTCTCCATGAGATATGCTAATCTACCTTCTGCTTGATGGGAGGAGAGAGAACGCCTGGGTTGGGTGGGCTCTTTGATATGCTGACTGTGAGAATAGGCAGAGTCCATAGAGGGAGTTTGGTTTTTGTGATGTGCTGTACCACATCACCAGCTCTCTGCAGTTTCTAGCACTCACATGCAAAGCAGTTGCTACACCAAGCTATTAAGCACAGAGTCGAAGAGTAATTAGGTGAGGAAGCAATACCTTCAGTCAAATTGGTCCATGTCAACCAAAGAGCTCACCGAAGCTAGTCCCATTTGTCTGCTTTTGACCCATATTCATCTGAAACTTTTCTATCCATGTAATTATCCAAATATCTATAAATTTTATTATTAAATGTTTGTTATTTAATTAAATAATATTAAATTAATGCTTGACCTCATCACCGACCTGTCTCTTTAGACCTGCGACTTGAACTGAAAGTTCTTAACCTTGATTGACCTGCTGATATAGACAGAAAATAGCACTTTTTGATGCATTGTATTGTAAAGAAACAAAAATAATGGGCAGAGTCTCTCACAGCCATCACCGCTGTTGGTGGGATATTTCCGTGTATGAACTGCTACTAGATTTGCCTTCAAAACTACAGTGATTCAGAAATAATTAATTGGCCTTAAGGTGTTTCAAGGATGTAAAATCACACCGGGGATACCAGATTTTTTTTTCTTCAGCACCTCAGTTCTAGATACAAAGACCTCAAATTATTTTTTACTAAAAAGCTTTCACAACTGGTGGACAAATGCATGTGGCATATACTCATGGACTTGATGTCAGTGGCCCTGGCTTTCAGGTGCTTGGCAGGCTGTATGTTAATCAGATCAGCAGAGGGCCAGATAAAGGCAGTCACCAGTTGCTTCCACAAGTGTTAATGAATGGTTAGGAGAAATAGTTTTGTAGCTTTGAGTCCAAAACTGTGCAATGTGGTGGGAAGGCTTCTGATTTCTATGGCCATCAAATGAAGATCTGACCTCAACGTCTCATTCTTTCCATCTGAATGTGGTAATAGAATGAGAACCAAGAGCTTCAGAAAAGAAATAGAATGTGCTAAGAAAGCAAAGAAAAAAATATATTATCCAGTCCCTTTATATGTTCACTGTGATCTAATCACTAGAGCTCTTGTCTCTGAGAAAAAATGTTTAAACATTATCCAAATCTAGGCTGATAATTCAGTGCAACCACCACCCCCCCCCCCCCCACCTTCACCATTCCCCTTTGCCATTTCTCCCTCTCACCTTGTCACCTCCGTCTGGTGCTTCTCCTCCTTTTCTTTCTTCCATGGCCTTCTGTCCTCTCCTATCAGATTCCCCCTTCACCAGCCCTGCATCTCTTTCACCAGTCAACTTTCGGCTCTTTACTTCACCCCACTCCCTCCCAGTTTCACCTATCATCAAGTGGTTCTTCCTTCCCTACCCCACTTTGTTACTCTGACTCCTCATCTTTTTTTCCAGTCCTCATGAAGAGTCTCAGCCTGAAACATTGGCTGTACTCTTTTCCATAGATGCTGCCTGGCTTGCTGGGTTCCTTCAACATTTTGTGTGTGTTGTTTAGTTCAGTGCAATGCTGAGAGAATGCTGAACTGTCTAAGATGGCACTTTAGACCATAAAACCATAAGACATAGATACAGAATTAGGCCATTTGGCCCATCATGTCTACTCCGTCATTCCATTATGGCCGATTTATTATCTCTCGCAACTCCATTCTCCTGCATTTTAGCTTTTCAGATGACACATTCAAATAATTTGTTTACACTGTAAGGTAGCCATAAAAGATCTTATTGCAGTATGTGGAAGGAAAGTATCAGAGTTCTTGTACTATCCTGGGCAGTATTTTCAATGTCGTTACTTGCATAGATTATGTGGACATTATCAGTTGTTGGGAACATGCTATGTACAACTTGATTACAGCATTCTCTACATTACAACAGAGTATAGTTCAAAAAGATACAGTAGCAGCTAGGGTTTTGGGAAGTATCGACCGTGATTAGGAAAGCACTACATAAACCTGAGACTTTTTTTTCTGTGTGGCATTTGTTTAGCTCCTCAGTTTACAAAAATAATAAGGGTGTGTGATGTATTCTCACTTGGTATGGCTGCTCAGAAGCAGCTGCAATACATTACAAGCATTTTATTATTTACGTGAGGCTCTTGTATGCATAGCCTGGGACCACTGTGAGTTAGCTTAAATTGCCACCTGAAGCAGTGGAACCTAACCAAATTTTCAACAGAGAGGAATCCAACATTCCAGCTCCACAGTCCCATACTATATGTGAGTTCCAGTCTTCATGCACTGTGCAGTTATTGTGCCTAATATTTTAGTGTTTAATGTTTAGTTTCAATTCTACCAAAATTTTTTAAAAATTAAACCTCGGTATTTAATATTTTGTAGCTTTTTTTGCTATGGATCTTAAGCAAGAGTTAAAAGTTCAAAGTAAATTTATTATCAAAGTATGAATATGTCATCAAGTACTGCCTTGAGATTCATTTACTTACAGACATTCACAGTCGAACAGAGAAATACAATAGAATCATTGAAAAACTACACACAACAAGAACAGACAACCAATCAATGTGCAAATAGAAAAAAATAAATAATACTGAGAACATGAGCTGTCAAGCCCTTGAAAGTGAGTCCAGTGATTAATGGTTCAGTGTTGAGGTGAATGAAGTTAGCCATGCTGGTTCAGGAGCCTGGTATTTGAAGGGTAACTGTTCCTGAACCTAGTAGTGTGGAACCTGAGCCTCTTGCCCAACGCAGCAGTGAGAAGAGAGCATAGCCTGGATGGTGGGGGTACTTGATGATGGATGCTGCTGTCTGGTGCCAGTGCTCGTGTGATGTGCTCAATGTGGAAAGGGCTTTGAATACAAATCTCTGCAACAAACGTGATGAGAAACAGTATTTCTTAAGAATCATGCAAATACTCACCAAAACCACCCACACACTCGCATCCCACATGATGCCACTCTGTGGCCTCACTGGCTGAAATGGGAAATGCTCTAAAGCCTAAAAGTTTGAATCAACATTCAAATGCAGAAGGAACTAATTGAGAAATCACACATTAATTATTCGATTGTTTGTTGCTTGTGAATTTATTTATTGATTGTATTTGCACCGTGTGTCTTTTTTACACATTGGTTGTCAGTGTTGTGTGTGTGTAGTTTTTCTTTGATTCTATCTAAGTATTTGTTCTACTGTGACTGTGTGCAAGAAAATGAATCTCAGGGTAGTATATAGTGACATATATGTAATTTAATTAAAAATTTTCTTTGGATTTTGAATGTTGATGGCACAAGGTCTGGTAGGTAAATTAGACACTATCAGTAGTTCCTATGTTCTGAGGTGGCTGATTGAATCTAGAGGTATACATGTGGGGGATGTTGATAGGAATTTGCAGAGAAGAAAAAGTAAGAAAGATGGCATGTTTCTATGTCATTTACAGATACATTAGGGAATTTAAAGACTTAGATCTGCACATGAATATGAGGAAAATAAAGATATGGACCTTGTGTAGGCAGAAGAGATTTGTTTAGTTGGTCAATTGGCTCAGCACAACATTATGGGCCAAAGGGCCTGTCCCTGTGCTGTACTGTTCTGTGTACCATGTTGTATGTCAAGCTGTTTGAGTCAATGTCAATTGATAGTTAAAGACATGGATGTTCCATACATGTCTATGTTTTGACAACTCCATATATTGAGATGTTGAATTACTGGATTAATATGCAGAGAGCTGCAGCAACTGGGGAATAGCAATTCAAATAATTAAATTAATCTATAATAAAAAGCTGGTATTAGTAACTGCACAATTTACTGGAACCAACTGGCAAAACCGAAGCCACCACAACAGACTTTTTGAGTACTCTGCAGTAAAATGGAGTTTGTTTTCTTGCAATTGTATTGTATTCTTGTAAAAACATACATCATCTATAGTTAACTTGCAAATACTATTTATATGATGCTATGTGCCTGTAATCTTGGTAAATGTAAGATTTTCATTGCATCTGTGTATGCATATACTTGCGCATATGATAATAAACTTTGACTTTGAAATCATTATAATTGCAATAATATTTAGATTGGAACCTTCAATTCAAATATGGGAATTTAATTATTCTATTACTCCAGTAGTTCTTTATTCATTTTAATTAAAGTCAATAAGGTTCCAAACTGATGCTTACTTTTGTCTGTTCTGCTGTGTAAGCTGAACTTCTTTCAATGATGTTATAGGGCTGCATTCTGCAGAATTCATTATCCACAGGATTACATTCTATTAATATTATTCCTGCAAAAAAGTAGAATATTGTTTAATGAGTCATCTGGGGTGGCGGAGTGGTGCAGCTGGTAGAGCCATTGTCTTATGGTATCAGAAACTTGGATTCAATCCAGACTTCTGGGGACTGTCTGTTTGGAGTTTGCCCATTGCCCCAGCAACTGCATTGATTTCCTCCAGATGCTCTGGTTTCCTGTCACTGATGTGCAGGTTGATAGGTTATTTGTCCTTTAAATAGGTAAATGGTAGAATGTTGTGGGACTTGATAAAAATGTTAGTGTAATTGGGTATCTGATGGTCGGTATGGATTCGGTGAACAGAATTGCCTGTTTCTGTGGTGTTTGTTAAGTCATGTTAGGCCAGGCCCAAGTCCATGCACACACAACATATGGTCCCCACTTGCCAATATGCATTCTGTCCAGATGTGGAGCACCATGAAAAGCTAATTCTCTGTATTTGACAAGCAACGTGCTCAGGGAGGCAGGGTTTGCCTCAGATGATTCATTGGCTCTCAAAAACGCTTCAGGAGTTGCTCCATATCATTGATAGTCGAAAATTCATCTTCAAAAGGCAATGCCTCTAAAAGGCGACATCCTTCATTAAGGAGCCCCATCATGCTGAGCACGCCCTCTTCTTATTACAGTTGGCCCTCCTTATCCGCGAATTCAACCAACCGTGAATCGAGAAAACCGGAAGTGCTCTTCCAGCACTTGTTGTACAGACTTTTTTTTTCTTATCATCATTCCCTAAACAATGCAGTAAAACAACTATTTTACATAGCATTTACATTTTATTAGATATTATAAGTAATCTAGAGATGATTTATCGTGGATCAGGATTAAAAAAAATCGGAAGTTCTCTTACTAAGTAAGTCTGAACAGGTACATCCAGTATTATTTAGCGTCAGTTAGTCAAATGTTTGTCTTAGTGCATAGTATATATTTTACCTTTCTAAGCATATAAAACATTTAAGAATGTATGTTTCAGTGCCGGGCTTGGGAACGGAAGTTCCCGAGTTCGATCTAGTGACAGATCTCTCCCGAGTACGCTCTGCACCGTGCCAGGTTGATGTGGAGGATCAAAAAACCAATAATTAAACCACTGCGTTGCTTAGTAATAATCATAGCTTTCTTTGGGGCAGAGCCTTTCTAACTTTATCCTTTAAAATTGTTCCGATCGTTCACCGACTGTAGCCTAACACTTTTCCAATGACCAAAGGCATTTCACCTCTTTCCGATCTCTTTATTATTTACACTTTATTTTCAATCGTGAACGTGATTATTTTTGTGAACAGAAACACTGCAGATTCAGATCTCTACCGCTGGGTCCTAATGTCCACTGCACTGAGACAGGTTAAATAAGGGGCATGAGTATCAGCATTTTTTGGTATCTGCGAGGGGTCCTAGAACCAATCCCTCGCGGATAAGGACTGTACTACTTCGGAGAGAAGGCATAGCCTCAAGACAAACACTAAACATTTTAGGAAAAGCTTCCTCTTCACCATCAGATTTCTGAATGGACAATGAACAATACATTACTATATTTGTTCTCTTATGCATGACTGATTATATAAATAAAAAGTAAATATACTTATTCTCACTCCTTATGGGTGGTGTGTATGTGCATTTTTCCTCACTCTCAGGTCCTCTACCAGAGACTTGGGGGCTTGAAGGTTCGGCACAGTATCCTTGCTGTTTTTTGTAGTACCCAGTTCTGAACCAACATCTCAGATGTTGTTCCTGGGATTTATTGGAGCTACTCTCCAGTGCAGGTGTCACAGGTCCACGTGCTCCTTTCACCACCAGGGTTACTCTGGGTTCAACCTTCCACATTCTGTCTGTTCTTTCAAGCCCCGACATTTCTCCACCTTCTCATATTCTTTCTTCCTGATGTTACTGTCATTTGGAATTGCCACATCTATTACTATTGCTTTCTTCTGATCCTTGTCCAGTGTTAATATGTCTGGTTGGATGGCCAGTACCTGCCTATCAGTCTGTATTTGGAAGTCCCACAGGATCTTATCTCTGTCATTCTCCACTACCTTCTCGGGTGTTTTCCATTTGGACTTGGGAATGTCCAATGCATATTCAGCACAGCTGTTTCTGTACACAATTCCTGCAACTTTGTTGTGCTGTTCAGTGTATGCTGTCTCAGCCTGCATCTTGCACCCTGCTACTACATACTGAATGGTTTCAGCAAATTCCTTGCACAGTCTGCATCTTGAGTCTTGTCTTGTGCTCAGTGCAGTTTTTGTGCAGCCATGAGCAGCTCCTCTGTGTTGTCCCTCAGTTCTGCCATTTCCAGCCACTGGTAGGACATTCTTATGTCAGCCACCGCTGATATCTGGCAATGGTACTTTCTGTGTAGTGACTTCTCCTGCCATGGCCTCTGGTCCTTTGGCTCTGCTTCATCCACTTCCATTTCCACGCCCCCTGCCTACTGTCTGAGGTATTCTCCTAGCAGGTCATCTTTAGGGGCCATCTTCCTGACATGCTTATGGATGTTTCGCATTCCTTCCAGGACTGTGGCTTTGACATTTCTAAATCCCCATACTCCCTTATTCCAGTGTGTATACAGTCACTCGACATTGGGCTTTGGTTGGAGTCTTCCAAGTATTGATAATAGTTTCCGGGTCTTGATGCCAGCAGTTTCCAGTTCCTTCCTTGTCCAGCAAACTGTTGTGGTAGGCATCTGATGAGTAGTAGAGAAAAAGTGTTGATGGTTCTGATCTTGGTCTTCTCATTCAAGCTGGCTTTTTAGTACCTGACTCACTCTTTGGAGGGACTTGGATGTTGCAGCCTTCCTTCTGTCCTTATTGTGGCTTCCTTGCGCCTGCAGGATACCCAGGTATGTGTAGCTGTCCTGTACATTGGCTACGTGCCTTCGAGTAACTCAGCTCCTTCAGTCTTGATGAGTTTGCCTCCTTTCACTATAATCCGGCTGCACTTTTCTAATCCAAATGACATCCCCATGTCTGTGTTGTGCACCCTTGTCTGGTGGATTCATGTCAATGCCTCTTTCATTTCTGGCATACAGCTTGATGGCATCCATGTACAGGAGGTGGCTGTTGGACGCTCCACTCTTGATTCTGTTCCCATATCCACTCTCTGAGATAATCAAGCCTATGCAGAATAGCAGTGGGGTAGTGCATCACCCTGGTATATTCCACATCTGATGTCCACTTGTGCTATTGGCTTTGAGTTAACTTCTAGCATTGTCTTCCGATGGCCCACTGAGTTCTTAATGAAGGTCCTTAGCGTATTGTTGACCTTGTACAGAGACAAGCATTCCAGGATCTATGTGCGGGTCTTTGAGTTGTTTGCTTTCTGGTAGTTGTGCAAAGCTGTGCTTAGGTTGGTTTGCCTGATCTTTGAATCTCACATGTCACATCTATATACATATAGATGACCTATAATATATATAATAAAATACAGTAGGTTCCCATTAATTGGGGCAGACATTATTCGGGATACACTTAAGCAACAAAAATTATTCAAGGAAAAAGTTGGGATTCCCTTGGTTATTTGGAACACTATGTCACCTAGAAGGGACAAGAGAATGTTACCAAACAATTCCTAACTAGTGCTGTTGCATGCAGTTGTGTGTCCATTCCACATGGCACTGAGCTTTGAACCAACAGTTTTGGAATAGTATCAGTTATATGTACTTATTTTCAAAAAGCAGTGATTTTGGTCACTGATAGTTGATGAGAAATAAGCGTGAAGACAATTCAGAACTGATGCTCACTGTCGATTCAAGCAATCAGGCTTGGAGATGCCAGAGATGGCCGAGAGAGAGAATGAAATGATATCACTACTTCACCAAGTTAGAAATTACAAAGAATTACAAGGACTTCCTTGGGGACTCCACTTCTGGATCTTTCCCTCAAGGTTTACTCCCGAAGCCTTCCCCATGAGTGGGTACAGTCACAAGGCAGCAGAGGTTTGAGATCAGAGTTTTCCTTCTCCTAGGTGAGTTACCAACCATGGCTAAAGAGCCCCATCTGCTCGAAGCAACTAGTTTTAAGGCACCAGTAACCGGCCTTTGCCCCTTCTCCTGTCAGTAGAAATGGTTCTACTGGGCTTAGTAGTTAAGCCACATGTGAAGGCCAGGAGCCTGACTTGGTTGTCAGAGGCTATTTGAGGTACATGCCATTGGGAGCATTTAATTGGTGGTGGGAGTTTGTCCCTATTACCACCCTGGCTATAACAACATTAAGGAACCTTACAGTCATTTACAGCCAATCAAAAGAACCTGGCAGTACACACTAGATTAATTCTTCCATCCATAAATATTAGGAAAAAAATACAGTTTTATAGTACTGTACTAGTATTGGTAATATTCTAATTTATTCTGTACTTCATTAAATACAGAATTTGTTAATCAGTTAAATGGCAGTTTGTCTTTTTTATTATAAATAATACACTAAAATAATAACAAGTAATCACAATATTAGAATAATCAGAATCAGGTTTAATATGTGTTGTGAAATAAGACCCCTAACTTTTGGCACAGTGCAGGCGAACCTCTTCAGCAAAACATTAAAGTGGATGTAGAGTGCAACTAGGCCCTCATTCAGGACATTGTTTCTCCGATGATCTCTGTGGTGAGTGCAAAGATGGAGGCAACAGCTCAGACAGATGTGCATCTGACCACCTGCTTGTTTCACCCTATCATCTTTCACTCCACACATTTGAATGTCTAAGACATGCTGTAACACAAGTGGCTGACAGAGAACCTTTGGCTCTCAAATCTCTTAATCAAATTTCCTCATTTCTTACTTCATTATCAAAACTATCTCCCCAGCTTGCATTTTGGAAAGGACTCCATTAACTGCTAGTTAAACTCCTGTCAGTGACTTGGCTTCTTGTCTAAGTAAATCCTATAGAGAAAATATGAAACAGAGTGTTTAGCGATTTTTTCCCCCAGTTTCTGTCCATCTGGCTGCTATGGCTCTCCTTTGTGCTATTATGTGTGACAGAAAGATATGATAGTCCATTGTGCACAATATTCCCATACATAATGCTGTCTTTCTAGTTTAAAAGAAGTGGAGCATGTTCTGATTTTAACAGCATAGGGATTTCTTCTGATACAATGAGTAAAAAAAATGTTGTTGTGCCCATCTTTAAGAAGAGAGACAAATCTGATTACTGTGACTACGGGAGTGGTGGGGGATGGGGAGGGGATGCTGCTTGTCACAGGAAAAATCATCCTCAGAGTCATCCTCAATCAACATCTCACAGAAGCAGAAGAGCTGCTTCCTGAATCACTGAGTGAATTCTGTTACCCAGGAGGAAAAATTAATGTGATCTTCACTACTATCTCCAAATGAAATGCAGGGAAATTTTGAATTCTTTTGCCCTCACAGAAGCCCTTGACGTTATCAGTCAAGAAGAACTTTGGGTGTTCTTCTCAAAGCTGGCTGCCTGCAGAAATTTGACTCCATCTTAATGTCTGCTTCATAATAAATTACAAGCTATAATCTAACTAAAGGGTTGACAGCGGTTTCATTTCCAATGCAAATTGGTACAAAGCAAGGTTAAGCTGTAAGGAAAGTTAAGTTTAATTCCTCCTTGGTATATACTAAAATATGTAACACAAAACGCAAGTTTGTAGGACAAAATGGTGTTAGTCTGGGATGTAAAAATGCTTTGAGAAAATACAAGGTAACAGTCCACAGTCATGCTTTGAGAACTTAGTGTGAGTACCAGTCTACAGCTTGAAAGTAGACAATGATAAAAGCTTGTCTGAGAATGGGAAGATGCTTATGCAAGTGTAGATACATTTGGTATTGTCACATAGAAAAGGCTTAAAGTGTATAAAAAGGGGCAATTTCTTTTGCAAGTGAAAATCTCCTCTTAGGCTGGACTATGACTAGTTTTGGAGAGAGACAAGGACATTGAGGGAGAGAGACTGAAATAGCAGTTGGGTATCTACAATTCTCTTTGGCAGCATATTTTGTGGAGTGACTTAGTTATTGGTTGATAAACATTATTTTGTTTCTTACTACTTAATTAATCATTATTCTTTCTTTTTCTGTTTTACCTTTATATAGCTCTTAATAATTTCTGACAAACTTTAACATATGTACAGTGCCTCTTTGTGGTGTCACGTACCCTGTGACCAGGTTAAAGAACCAGCAGAAATGGAAAACATTTTGGAGTCTAGTATTACTAGTAACTAATAGTGTTTATTAGTAAAGTACATAATACAGTACTATAAAATGCAAATATATGAAACAGGCTAGCAATAATATATACAGAAGTGTGGAAATAGGAACTAAAACCAGGCTCTTTCAAACCTAGGGGTAAATGGATACAGTCTTACGATATGATGAAGAAAGTTCAGTTCAGGTTGAGGTAGTTATTTGAGTAATGTTGGAGAGAGAGAGAGGTGACGAGAGGTGATGCTGTTGCAGTCGATCTTCCCGTTGTCTTCCGCAGTCCTGTTGTGGTCACCGACTACGACCATAATACATGCGATCGTTCTTCAGTGGTGGAACTATCACCCAGGCAAGGGAGGACACATGAATAGATCCCCACCGGTTGCACCTTTTCACACTGTGAGCCACTGATTGAATTCCCTGAATTGATCCTCAAAAACCCCACCTTCATGTGGGTGCACAAAGCTCATTCAGTGTCCCATTGTACGTCTGTCTGTGTCCCAGCAGACTTGCTTTTTATCTCCACATGCTGGACACCAGCTGTCCATCAATTGGCTCCGCCCCGCTCTCTCTGCAGGAATCTTAATAAGCAAGCAAAGTGTCCTTGGAGAAAGGTAAACAATCAGCAGAGAAACCATAAAATTAAATGTTGTCTTTCTCTCTCTCATTTGCGCTGGATGCCTCCCCCTCCCCCCCTCTCAATAGCAGTACAGTTCATAGGGTCAATTCTGGACCCCGTTTCAAACTCGGTTTGCCCATCACACCTCCCCTTTAAGAATTTTCTTTTATTTTCAGGTCATACTCTTGTAATATCAGACTCCAAACCAGCAACCTTCTGTTCTTATCTTTCATATTAGTCAGAAACACCAGCGGATTATGGTCAGTGTAAACTATTAGTGGCTTCTGTGCAGGACAAACATAAACTTCAAAATGCTACAAAGCCAGAATAAGTAATAGTAACTCTTTCTCCACAGTGAAATAATTTTTCTGGTGTACATTAAATTTTCTGGAGAAATAAGCCACTGGGTGTTCAATTTCATCCCCATCTTTTTGTAACAATCCTGCCCCGGCAGACTCGTCACTAGCATCCATTGCTAGAGAGAAGGGTTTCAAAAAATCAGGTGCTTTAAGCACAGGATGGTAACACAATATAGTTTTCAGCCTCTCAAAGGCTTCTTGGCAAGGGTCAGTCCATACAAATTTTTCACTCTTCCCTGGTAGCTTGGTAAGGGGAAGAGCAATATCTGCAAAGTTTTTACAGAACTTCCAGTAATACCCTACCATTCCTAAAAACCTTCTCAGAGCTTTCTTGTCAGTCAGAATGGGAACTTCAGAAATAGCCTGCACCTTAGCTTGTAGCAGAGCCAGCTGTCCCTGACCTACTACATACCCCAGATACATGACAGTAGTGTAGTCGGACTCACTTTTGGTGAGGTTCTCTGTTAGATTGGCCTCAAACAGCTGTTTGAACAGTTTTTCCACAGCCACAATGTGCTCTTCCCACGTGTCACTCCAGACCACTAAGTCGTCGATGTAAGCCCCTGTGTTTTCTAAACCTCTAATGACTGAGTCAATCATCCTTTGAAATGTCCCTGGAGCATTTTTCATTCCGAAAGGGAGAACATTATATTCATACAACCCTGAAGGTGTGACAAATGCTGAGATTTCTTTAGCCCTTCCAGTCAAAGGAACACACCAATATCCTTTCAGCAAGTCAATTTTTGTGATGTACCTAGCCTTTCCCACTCTATCAATGCAATCATCTACTCTTGAGATAGGATAAGCATCGGTCTTTGTGATGGCATTTACTTTCCTGTAATCGGTACAGAATCTTACACTACTGTCCGGTTTTGGAATAATCACGCACGGTGACGCCCAGTCCGAGGTAGATCGCCTAATGATACCGGCAGCTAGCATGTGCTCAATTTCTCTTTCCACAAATTTGCTCTTCTCTAAATTTATTCTATAGGGATATTGCTTAATGGGCTGGGCTGAATTTACAATGACATCAAGTACTGCGACTGTGCATCGCCTTGGGACATTTGGACATAAATCTGTATGCCAGTTAATTAACTTTGTCAGCTGCGTTCTCTGTGTAGGCTCCAAGTGACAGATGTTATCAGTAAAGTTGGTCAAAATAACGGAATTCTCCAGTCTGGTGGACACTATATTTAACTTATTAAAATACACTTGCCCCTCATTATCAGATTCCACAACATCATTTGTTTTCATGACAGCACTGATTGGTACTATCTCAGAGTCATGATAAGGTTTGAGCATATTTAGGTGAACTAATTGATTAGCCTTGCATCTATCAGGAGTTTTCATAACATAGTTCAAAGAGTCATTCTTCTTAATTACCTCGTATGGACCCTGGAATCTTGCTTGGAGGGGGTTGGCCATTAAGGGAAACAGAACCAAGACCTTATCACCAACTTCAAACACCTGTTCTCGGGCTCTTTTATCATACCTATGCTTCATTTTGACTTGGGAGTCTTGTAAGTTTTTCTTTGCAAGGTCACATATCTTATTAAGCCTCTCGTGGAATTTCAGAACATAGTCTATCACACTGACATGCACTTTCGGGTTAGACCACTGCTCTTTGAGTAAGGTCAGATGTCCCTTGGGCCTGTGGCCATAAATGAGCTCAAATGGGCTGAACCCCAGTGACTCCTGAATAGTATCCCTCACAGCGAAAAGCAATAGAAGCTTTTCTCTGCATCTCTGCGTCATCCCAGTCCCTGTTATTCTCCTGAGACTAGGATTTAATCATGGTTTGCAAAGTCAAGTGGAACCACTCCAAAGCCCCTTGAGACACCGGGTGGTATGCGAGGACACAATTTGTTTAGCTCCCAGCTCAGAAACTATCCGTTGGAATGTGTGGGACGTGAAGTTACTCCCCAATCCGATTGAACCTCCTTAGGTAATCCTACTGTGGTGAAAACCTTGACAAGTGCCTTTACCACAACGTTTGCTCTTATGCTCCCAAGAGGAACAACCTCCAGGAATCTAGAGGCAGCACACATAATGGTCAGCACATACTGACGACCAGCTGCAATCTTTGGTAATGGTCTCACACAGTCCGCTATGACTCGGGAAAATGGTTCACCGAAAGCAGGTGTCGGTCGAAGGGGCACCCTTGGGATGGCCTGATTCGGCTTTCCCAGCACCTGGCATGTGTGACACCTCCTACAAAAGTTAACAATGTTTTTCCTCATGTTAGGCCAATAAAATTCCCTTATAATCCTATGTACTGTTTTCTTTATTCCAAAATGTCCACCTAAAGGCATCTTGTGGGCCAAGTTCAAAATTTCAGCCCTATAAACCTTCGGAACCACTATCTGGTGTACAAGCACCCAATTCTCATTTGCAGGCACTGTAGTCGGTCTCCACTTTCTCATAACACTCCACCTTTAATGTAGTATCCCACTGGCTCATTCTTAATTCCCTCCTCAGAGAGAGCTGTCTCTTTTAAAGCCACAATTTCCGCATCTTTGCTCTGTTCCTCCACAAATTCTTTCCTCAATAACGATAAATCTGCCTCGTCCCCCTTACTCTCCTCAGCCTTTCTGTCCTCTAAATCCTGTTGATACAGGCATGGTAAGAAAGTCTCGGATAAATCAATATTTGGATCAGCAGTCTTTTTCGACATGCTTCTGGTTACTGTGCAGGCGGGATAAACTTTAGAATCTATGGGTGGGTCCTCAGCTGCCGCAGGCTTGCTCGTTAGCTGAACTGCTGAGTACACATCCCCATCTGCAAGGTCATTCCCGAGTAACACATCCACATTGTCTATCGGTAGTTCAGACCGCACCCCTATTGTGACTGGTCCGGATACTAAGTCACATTTCAGAATTATTTTATGCAAAGGTACGGTCTCAGTCCTTATTCCAATACTTTTTATCATATTCACTTCACCATTCTCCATCTCAGCACTGAATTCCAACACATTCCTTAGGATCAATGACTGACAAGCCCCAGCATCTCTCCAGATTCTCACTAGAACCAGGGTTGACCCCTCATTTACAGATACCAACCCATTTGAAATAAATCTCTCACATCCTTCTTGAACTCGGTCTGACCCCTCCTTCCTTAGCAGTCTGTTAACAGGCTCAATGCAGGCATTTGGGGTTGTCACCATTCCCTTTCCTTTATCTCTTTTTGGAGCAAAACACCTAGACGCTACTTGACTGGTCTTCCCACAATTAAAACACGGTAAACTAGGGAACTTTCCTCCTGACTGCTTCTCATTCTCCTTCTCTTTTCCGCTAGTCACTGGCTTACTTTCTGACTTAGCAGGTGGGCTCTCTATTATCCCTACTACCCCTCAGGTAGCTCTGGCCCAGAGAAAACTTTGCCTTGTGGGTTAAAGCATACTCATCTGCTAACTTCGCAGATTCTGACAGGGTCTTATTCTCCTTCTCATTTAGGTATGTCTGTGTGTTGTCAGGGACAAACCTTTTAAATTCTTCGATGAGGATCAACTCCCTCAGGTGGCCAAAATCCTCATCCACCTTTTCTGAAGCGCACCAATGATCAAAGTATGCACACTTCTCATAGGCAAACTCCACAAATGTTTGATTCCAATACTTTCTTAAATCTCTGAACTTTTGTTGTTATGCCTCTGGCACCAACTCATAAGCTTTATGTATAGCATCTTTTGCTTCATCATAATCATCTGCGTCTTCCGCAGACAAAACCGAATATGTACGTTGAGCCTTCCCCTTAAGTACACTTTGTAACAACACAGCCCACTTATCTCTTGGCCACTTCTGATTCATGGCCACTTTTTCAAAATGTAAGAAGTACCTATCAATTTCTGTCTCCTCAAATGGGGGTACTAACTTAATTTCTCGACTAACATTAAACCTCGCCTCACGGTCTGCCATGTGATCCTCATGTTGCCGTTTCTCCCTCTCAAACTGTCTCTGTTTTTCTGCTTCTGCTGCCTCTAACTTAAGTCTTTCTAGCCTCATCTGTTCCAGACGCATCTGGACCTCCCCTTTCACTATAGGAAAGTGGTCTAACATCTCTGCATCAAATTCCCTCACTAAGACATAATATTCAGCTATCTTCCTTTGCATTTCTACCTTTGTCATCCCCTTCTTGACCTCTATGAGTTTCAAGGCCTCAACAATTGCCCACAACTCATCCTTTTTAGCTTTCCTTAAGCCCGCAGAGTCTGGTCATGCCAGAAAATCCACAACATCCAAATCAATTAAGGGAATTTACCCCAATCAATTCAAACAAGTCCCCACACAAATTTTGTTCATATACCAGATGAGCCCCCAATTTAGTAACGTACCCCATGATCAGGTTAAAGAACCAGCGGAAATGGAAAACACTTTGGGGTCTAGTATTACTAGTAACTAATAGTGTTTATTAGTAAAGTACATAATACAGTACTATGAAATCCAAATATATGAAACAGGTTAGCAATAATATATACAGAAGTGTGGAAATAGGAACCAAAACCAGGCTCTTTCAAACCTAGGGGTAAATGGATACAGTCTTACGATATGATGAAGAAAGTTCAGTTCAGGTCGAGGTAGTTATTTGTGTATCGTTGGAGAGAGGGAGAGAGGCGATGCCGTTGCCGTCGATCTTCCCGTTGTCTTCCGCAGTCCTGTTGTGGTCACTGATTATGACCATCATACATATGACCGTTCTTCAGTAGTGGAACTATCACCCAGGCAAGGGAGGACACACAAATAGTTCCCCACCAGACCTGCTTTTTATCTCCACATGCTGGACACCAGCTGTCCATCAATCGGTTCCGCCCTGCTGTATTTACAGGAATCTTAACAAGCAAGCAAAGTGTCCTTGGAGAAAGGTAAACAATCAGCAGAGGAACCATAAAATTAAATCTTGTCTTTCTCTCTCTCACTTGAGCTGGATGCCTCCCCCTCTCTCTTTTAATAGCAGCACAGTTCATAGGGTTCATGCTGGACCCCGTTTCAAACTCGGTTTGCCCATCACAATGGATACCTCTTAATTCGTGTCCATGGATGCTGCCTGATGTGCTGCATTCCTACATAATTTTATGTCTGGTGAGTTAGATTTTAAAGCTATTTTCAATACATATAATATTGCTCAAGTCTCTTCCCAGTCTTAACACAAAAATACAACTGCAGATGCTGTGAATCAAAGAATACGTACACAACACCTGAAGAACTCAGCAGGTCAGGCAGCATCTGTGAGAAAAGAGTAGCCAACATTTCAGGGTCTCGGCCCGAAATGTTGGCTACTCTTTTCTCATGGATGCTGCCTGACTTGCTGAGTTCTTCCAGCATTGTGTACGTATTCTTAATTCCCAGTCTTACTCATCTCAATACCTTATTGTACCTTTAGCAAGTTTCATGCTGGAACTTAAATAACAAACATAAAGTTTATTTCCAAACTAGTTTGAAAACTCCTTAATTTAAATCACTGAGCTATGGCATGAGATGATATTTGCATACAGGCACATTCAGAGGCTGAGTTCCAATTCCTTTTCAATTTGATCACTGAGGCATAAGGGTGAATGGACCTTATACTTGACATCTACAAAACAAAGTCCCCCTACCAACCTGCCTCAGTGTACAATACTGCTCTAGAATAACAAAGGTCATTGAGTCATAGAGCAGGTTGCAGAACAGAAGCGGGCCTATTAGTCTATTACGAACTAAAAATTCTGCCCACTCCCCTTGACCAGCATCAGAACCACAGGCGTCCTTTCCCTTCTGTCTGGGTACTTATGCAAAATTCTCTTAAATGTTGCACCACTTGCACCACCCTCTGAATGAAGAATTTCTTCCTCAGGTTTCCCTTAAATATTTCACCTTTAACTTATGACCACTATTTCTAGTTTCACTCAACCTCAGTGGATAAAAGCCTCATGGCATTAACTCTCTCTATACCCTTCATAATTTTATATACCTATCAAATCGCCCTCTTTGTTCTCTATTGCAACCAATAAACTCAGGTCCAATAATTCAGGTCCTCAAGTCCTGGCAACTGCCTTGTAAATTTTCTCTCTACTCTTTCAATCTTGTTGATATTTTTCTGATAGGTAGATGACCAGAAATGCGCACAATACTGATTCCTAGTTCTCAGCATCCTACTCTCACTGAAGGTGGGCATCAATGTGGAAATTCACCTTTGCCTTCAGTGTGCCAGCATGTCCATTGGTCATTCAGAGAAGAGAATAGTTGAAGATTCAAACATCAAACCAGAGGTACAACACCTCTGGTTCAGGAAGCAGTGTTGCCTTCCATTCTGAACATTTCTAAGATGTTGACTACTTATAGAAGCACCTCATGCCACCAGATGTCACCAACTCCATTTTCACAAAATCATTTGTCCATCGGCTAGGTGAGTGAACTGATAGCAGTATCTGCTCCATCAGTGGTGAGTAACTCACTCTCAGCTCTCCAATGCTTAACCACCATCTACAAGGCTCAAGTTAGGAATGAACATGGAATAATCCACACTTTCCTGGATGAGTACAGCTTCAACAACACTCAGGAAGCTTGACACCATTCATAACATAACAACCCACTGGATGGGAATGCTATTCACATGCAATCATTCTGTCCATTACTATTGCACAGTAGGAAAGGTTTGTACAATCTACAGGAGAAGAACTGCAGATGCTTGAAATCCAAGCAACAGACACAAAATGCTGGAGGTACTCAGCAAGCCAGGCAGTACCTATGGAAAAGAGTAAACAGTCAATGTTTCAGGCCTGGTCGGCTAAGTTCCTCCAGCATTTTATGTGTGGTACAATTTACAAGATGCACCACAGCTGATCACCAAGACTCCTTAAACAGCACAAACCAAACCCACAAACTCATACCAGCTAGAAGAGCAAGGGGAACAAATGCCGGGGGGTGGCATCCCATCTGGAATTTGTCTTCTAGCCTCAGATAATTTTGACTTGAAGCTGCAATCAGTGACCAGTTTATTAAGGACCTCCTGTACCCAATACAGATGCCACTGAGAGTATTTTCATAATCTTCTGCTGCTGTTGCCTATCCACCTCAAAGTTTGATGAGTCATGCATTCATAGATGCTCTTCTGCACACCACTGTTGTAATGTGTGTTTATTTGAGTTACTGTCACCCTTCTGTCAGCTTGAACCAGTCTGGCCATTCTCCTCTGAGCACCGACAGAACTGCCACTCACTGGATGTATTTTTTCTTTTTCACAGCATTCTTTGCAAATTCTAAAGATAGTTTTGTATCAGCAGTTTCTGAGATACTCCAAACACCACATCTGGCACCAACAATCATTCCACAGTCAAAGTCACCTAAGTCACATTTCTTCACCATTCTGATGTTTGCCTGAAGAACACATTAACCTCTTGACCATGTTGACAAGTTCTTATGCAATGAGTTGTTGCTTCATGAATATCTGAGTAGATATTTGCAATACTGAGCAAGTGTACCTAATAAAGTGGCCATTGAGTGTATATTGCCATTCCTTCACCAATACTAGGTCAAAATTCTGGAATTCTGTTTCTCATTGCATTGTGGATATACTCTATCTTTAAAGGCTACAAATGGTGGTTCAGGAAGGCAACTCACCATTATGATCCCAAGGCCAGTTTGGGATGGGCAATTAACTTCTCACTCAGCCTGCTATCTCCACTTTCATTAAATTAATAAAAATATAATTATAGGCTGAATGTGATACAGTATGAAACAGGCCATTCAGCCTACAAAGTCAATATCAACCATCACTAATCTTACATTAACCCCAATTATTCTTCTCCTCACCTTCAAATGACTGCCCTGCAGATTCCACCAATCACCCGCACACTAGGAGCAACTTGTAATGGCCTAATAATCTAACTTGGGACACAGGAGGCAACAGGAGCACCTGGGGGAAACCCATGTGGGCACAGGGGGAATGCACAAATGGCACACCGCCAACAGCTGAGATCAGGACTGAACCCATTTCCATGGCATTGTGAGGCATTGGCACTTCTCGCTACGCCATTGTGCTGTTCCAATTTATTGCTATCCTGCTTGACTGTTGTCACACTTCCAGAGTGTGATTTGCAAGTTTGGGTAATTTACCTCATGCATCTTTGCTTATTCACTAATGTTATGCTGGAAAAGCGGAACTCCTTAACTTTCTCAACACAACAGAATGTGCAGATGCCAGAAATCTTGACCAACACATACAAAATGCTGGAGGAGCTTAGTAGGTCAGACAGCATCTACATTTTGGGCCTAGACCCTTGATAAAGGATTTTATCCCAAAACATTGACTTTATTTCCTTACCATAGATGCCATCTTACCTGCTGAGATCTTCCAGCATTTTATAGGTGTTACTGACTGAAGTTCACTGTGTCCACTGAATACACCCGTTTACCACTATTCTCAGCTTTTGGCCTTTACCTCTGTTTAATAATCACATTATACTGACTCTTTAGTCACATGGGTCTGATTTGCTAATCAGCCATTTATGAGTCACTTTATTAATCAACTTCTGAAAATCTTTATCAGTCTATGTAGATGACAATTACCTGACTTCCCTGCCAACACTCTCAATTACCTCATGTTAAAATCCAAAGTACTCAAGACACAAAATGTTGGAGGAACGTAGCACGTCATCTATGGAGGGAATTGGTTTTAGTTCAAGACCTTTCATCAGGATTGAGCCAGTCTTGGAGGGTCTCGATCTGAAACAACAACAGTCCATTCCCCTCCATAGACACTCACCTGGTAAGTTCCTCCAGTTTTTTGTGTTGCTTCATGTTGCAGCATTACAGTTTATTAAGTCTCAAAACACTCAAGACAATCTGTCATCAACAATGA